>NC_091858.1:29688691-30001609 GCF_037783145.1 Equus przewalskii | reverse complement strand
ATTAGTGTCATACAGGTATAGAAATGGATATTTCAGTAGTGGTGATTGTCAGAATAAATGACTTCCTTTTGAAAAGAAGGACGTCTCTTTCCTGAGTTGTTTTTTCAATCAACCAAGTTGCAATTAGCAGAGCAGCAGGATGGAATAGCCGAAGGCTCTTTCTAGCCAGCCCCTTCAACCTCTAAAGTGGGCTGAAGCTCTAGAGTTAATTTTGTAGGTGGAGGCTAGGTTAATTGCTTTTAATTAGTTGCCTAATTACCCTAACTAGGACCATATTTGTCTATGTCTTGCTTGTACCAGGCACCTGAAAACCTCAAGGCAACATTTCTTTCCCCATCTGACTTCTCTCTGCCATCCTTTCCCCTTTCGTTCTAACTGGCTGCTGAGCGCTGCCCCATCACCCTCTCTAGGACCAAACACCATGGAGACACTTTTCCAGAGTGACTTCCACTGCCTTTTCTTCACATCAGAATCTCTCTGTTCTTCGAGTACACGGCCCCTCAGGAAATTGATTTCCCGGGATATATCTGCTTGTTACCTCTTCTCAGGGAGCCTCATTCGGATCACCCTATTTAATCTTGACACCACTCACCAATCTGCTTCCTGTCTTCATTTTTTCCAATTTTACATACGCTGACCAGCTTCTACTAAGCCTTTTAGCTAGGAAGTATTTATTTTTTTATTGTCTACCTTCCCTCACTGCATTTCACTTAAAGTCAAGGATTTTTTTTTTCATTCTTTATTCACTATTGTATGTTGACATCCTAGGAAATTCCCCGCCCTATATAGGGACTCAATACAATTTAAGTGGATTATTGAATGAATCAGCTGTCATTTTATACTATCCATTTGTGGATATGTTACAAGCCTGCTGACTGTGGGGGAACCACGCGACTAGACCAGAAGTTTCAGTTACAGCTTCCACCTTACAGGCTGGACCCACACAGCTGGCACCAACTGCCAAATAGGAGAGACAACTTTAAAAAATGTGTAAGCTTCATATTACTTTATTCACTACTACAACACCTTCAAAATTATAGGAGTTGCTTATTTTCTGAAGACACATTATTTATTTTTGGGGTAAGTTCAAAGGCAGCAATAGATCACTTTCTTTAAAGTTAAAAAGACAATAAAATAGAATATGAGGTAAGACCACATCCTTTTGATGAGTGCACCTGGTCCTTGTTATCCCTTGACAGGCATTTAAATATATAAGGCAAAAGTTCCCATTGAAGGAAGAGTTTTAGAAACACTTTATTATGTAATTTAAAGAAGATGGTCAGGACAAGCATTTTGAAATCTCAGTTGGGACACTTGGGGTTTAAATTTGCACCCCAACCTGGAAGAGGAGAAATATTTAATTGGGTCCTAAATTAACTGGCTGGAAAAATCTATGCTGGAATTTATCACTCATATAATTGGAATTAATAAAAAACGCATTATTTTTCTAGCTATATTATATTATTTTTAAACTGCCATTCATTCTGATTTGGTTTCATATTTTCTGAGGAAGTTTAGCTCTGAGCTAATATCTTCTACTAATCCTCCTCTTTTTGCTGAGGAGGATTGGCCCTGAACTACCATCTGTGCGCATCGTCTTCTACTTTATATGTGAGACACCTGCCACAGCATGGCTTGATAAGTGGTGGGTAGGTCCATGCCTGGGATCCAAATGGCAAACCCCAGGCAGCTGAAGCAGAGCATGCAAACTTAACCACTATGCCACTGGGCGGTCCCCTGGTTTCATTTTTTAAATAGTTCATTTTCTGGTTAAAATTTTGTGACAATATCTACAATTAATACCTAATATTTCTGTTATCCTTGTGTATTAAAAATCAAAACTGTTTTTTCTCTCACTTAGTTTTAGCTAAGATTCCAATTTGAAAAGCTGACTCACTAAATAAGAGGTAAATAAGTTGGGAATTAGTTTCAGAATAACAAGTCTCTGTATATCATGAGGCTGACAAAATTTGTACTTTTTTAAAGTTTTTTTTGCAGGAAAACAGCTAACATCTGTTGCCAATCTTCCTCTTTTTTTTTCCTCCCCAAAGTCCCAGTGCGTGGTTGTATATCCTAGTTGTAAGTTATTCTGGTTCTTCTATGTGGGCCACCACCACAGCATGACAACTGACAGACAGCTGGTGTGGTTCTGCTACTAGGAAACAAACCGGGCAGCGCAAGCAGTGAGCACCGAACTTTAACCATTAGCCCCTCAGGACTGGCTTTGCACCTCTCTTTTAATCTCACAGTTTTGTCATGCTTTTGATCAAAGTGGCTGAAGAAGAAACTGCACAGGTATGCCCAACCTAGTTCCTGCAGAGACTGCCTGAGAAGATCTGAGGAGGAAGGAAGGACAGAAAGCTACTGTCAACTTCATAGCTGCTGACAGGCCCAGCAGCTCTGCACATGGACTAGCCCACAACCAACAGAGCTGGAGGTTTACAGACACCGACGGAAAGCGAACCCACCTCCAACTCTCTGTGAATGGTGAACGGGAAAAACCAAAACTGAGGCCAGCCAGGGGTGGGGGAGGACAGTTTATCACTTCCTGTGTTGGCCATGTACCAATTACAAGAATCTCCTTTGAAACAGACACTCAGAAAGTATCCTCACTGTCTCCATTTTCCATTAAACAGACTGTAATCAGGCTCTCTCTGTCTCTTTGCCTCCCTCCTACTCTTGTGGTCATTCTTTCTCAGTTTCCTTTGCAGATTCCTGACCTGTCCCCAAGTTCATGATGCCTTAATATCACCCTTTGCAACTCTTCTATTCTGTCTTTACTCATCTCCTCAGCAATAGCCTCCTGCCTCGTGGTTTTAAATTCCTTCTATAGCTAATTACTCAAAACTCAGACATCTAACAGCTTTTGGCCTTCACTTGGATGTCTAATAGACATATCAAACTGATCACAGTCAGAACTCAATTCCTGATAGCCACCTGCAGCATCCACTCCATCGTTAGACTTCTTCATCCAAGAACTCCGCATTTCCAGTTAGCTGCTCAGTGCACAGCAGTGGTTTCCTCCTTTATTACCTTCCTTCCTACCCCACAGTCACTGTGGGAAGAAATTCTTTAGGATCTACTTTGAAAAATATTCCCAATCCAACCTCTTCTTACTTTCTTCATTGCTTCAATCCTAGTCTGAGCCAAGATAATCTCTCATCTACAATACTGCCATGTGGCCTCTCTGCCTCATCGCAGATCTGTTGGAATGATCTCTTTACATTGTAAATTATATTACTTCACCCTTCTTCCCCGAAACGTCCAGTGCTTGCTGTTGCTGTGAGAATACAATTCAAAGTCTTTACAATGGCCTTGTTACCTTTCTGACTTCATTTCCTACACCTGCACCCCTTCCTTTACCCTTCTCCAGCCATATCAGTCTTTTTTTGCTGCTTCTCAACTATGCTAGATACACTGTCACATTAAAGCCTTTTTGCTGGCTGTTTGCTCTGTCTGGAACGTTCTTCAGACGTGCTCAGAGATCTCTTTTTCACTCCAACTCATTGATCAAGCATCATTTTTTCAATGAGGCTTTCCAAACCATCCTATATAAAACTACAAACTCTCTCTGCCTACCGTTCAAAACTCTTTCCACTTTCTTCCCCCATAGCATGTATCATATTAAATGAGACAGTATAATGTATTTAGCTAAGATGTACGTGGTTTATTTCTTCCCCAGCTAGAATGTAAACTCCAAGAGGGCAGTAATGTTTGTCTGGTTTAATTTTTCATGAGCTCCAGGTGCCAAAGATACAGTGAGCACTCCATAAATTTGTTGAATTAACTAATCAATGTCTATTTATATTCTTATAAAACACATTTGGATCATTTACAAAAAGTCACCATATATAAAGACCATAGAGAAAATCTTAATGAATTTTTAAAGATAGAAATTATAAGTGCCATATTCTCTAATCATGATGTGGAAAAGCTAATTTTTTTTAAGTAGGAAAAATAAAGAAAAGAAACTCCTCACAGCAGGGGATTTAAAAGCCTCTCCCAAACAACTCTTTGGCAAGGAAAAAATTAAAATGGAAATAATGACAATAAAGACGCCTTCACTTCAGGACCCAGAGATTTTTTTCTTGAGCATTAAATTCAATAAGTTAAAAAGAGGAATGAATATGAAAGAAGAAATAAGTTATTGAGGAATTAGATTTGATAAATCAAGACATTGGCTTTTTGAAAAATGTAATTAAAAGATAAGCAGTTGAAAAATATAATTAAATGATAAGCATTGAGCTGCCGTAAGTCATAAGAACACATGGAGGAAAACATACAAAATCAGAACTTGTATACGGAAGTAGAACAAACAGAGAGAACTTGTAAATGTCTAGAAGAATATTTTAATCAAATTTGAAAACCTCTCTGGAATTAATAAATTTTAGAAAAATTAAATGGCTGCCACTGACTCTCAAAGATACACATAAAATCTCAATAGGCCAATTATAAAATAATTGTAAAAGTTATCAAAATATAAGTACCTAACAAAGATAATGCCCAGAAAATTTCACAGTTTAATTATCTAATCTAAAAAGAACAAATTATTCTAATACTATTTAAACTTCCTAAAATAGATGAAGTTTCCAAACCTGTTTTACAAAATCAGTGTTATACTAATCTATATGTTGGGATAGAGCAGAATTAAAATAAAAATATTGGATAAATTTTCTATAAAATATGGTCTTTTTGAAAATGAATAAAAGTGATTAAAGAAGATTCATATATCCAACTTGCATAAAACATTTTTCAAGGCCAAAGTAACACCAACTATGTCAAAATAGAAATGAATGAGGAAAAAAATGCAACATAATGCAAGAGATCATTAATATAACAAGAATACTTGCAGAAAAGATACATAATAGAATCCCATTTATTGGTAAAATCAGGCAATTATATTGGAACTATATTGGCAAATTTGTAGCCAAAGACATCTACAAGAATATTCACAGCAGTACAATATATAATAGCTAATAACTGTAAATTTCCAAATGTCCATCAATAATAGAATAGAATACTAGTGGTATATTCTTATAATGTAGTTTTACACAAAAAATGAAAATGAATTACTGCTAGTTCTAACAGCATAAATAAATTTCTCAAATGTAAGATGAAGTATGATTCTATCTACATAAAGTTAAAATCAGGCAATAAAATTTATTGTGTTAGAAGGCAGTAAGGGTTAACCATAGGATGAAGGGAGAAAGTGGTGATTGGGTTGGTGCTTGGGAAGTTTCTAGATTGCTGGCTATTTTTAAATTTCCTTGGTTGCACAACTATCTCCACTTATGGGTAATTTATACTGAGCTGAGTACTTATGAAATAAAACATATGTATGTTTAGAAAAGTGAACATATCAATAAAATGTTTTGAACATACAGGGTAAAAAAATATTTTCAAGGGTATATAAGAAGCTGATCAAAGTCAGTTTTCAAGTAAACTAAATGTAAGAGGAAATGGGGGTATATTTTAGTTTTAATCTTTTTTTAATCGTAAGCCTGCCCCATTTAACCTGTTTACTTACACACATAGTCACAATCTTGTAAAAGTTTGAAACAATAATTAAAATAAAGAGACGTCCCATTTTTGACTTGTGATTTCCCCAGTAGCTACCATTGTGATTGGAATATTTTCTTTCAGTCTTTTTCCTATAAACTTATAGATCTGATTTCTCTTAGAGAAATATATCATTTGGGGATATTTACACTGTATTTACACTATACAATATGTTTTGGAGACCTTTCTATAAAAGAACCAAAATTCCACCTTGTTTTTTCTAGGTGTTGTGTGAAATGTCATGGCATGGATGTGTCTTGCTGACCTCTACAATTGTTGCTATTGCTAACAATTGCTTGTTATTTCAGATAATCCTCCTTGTTTGTCATCTTTTGTACTACTACACTATCTGCCACTTTTCTTCATTCCTTCAGGATTTTAGATCTTTGTTTACTTTCAATCCTTACAACTCTTGTCATAATTCCCAGACATTTCAATGTTCGCATAGAGGGTCTATTTAAAACTTTGGTTTCAGGGATGTTGTCATCGCTGAAATGACTCTGCAGTCCCTCAAATGACCCTTCCCTCCTCTCTACCTGAGCCACCAAGCCCATGGTCACACCTGTGACTGGGTCATTATTACCAGCTGCCATCCCTCCAGAATCCCAGTTTTAAATATCAAATGATAATCCGCCATCTTGTTCCTCCACTGAAGGTTCACCTTTGATTTCCCATCTCATGTCCTTCCCTCCCTCCTTATCTTACTTAAATTCCTTAAGGGCATGGGCTATAGAGACAGATCACTAGGCTGTGAGAGTTAGTCTCATCATCTATAAGTTCCAAGACATTAGCCAAATTTCCTAAACTTTCTGTGCCTCAATTTCCTCATCTGTAAAAATGGAGAAAAAATAACATCTACCTCATAGGGCTGTTCTGAGATTTAAACGTGTGAATAATTGTAAAGAGCTTAGAATAGTTCCTGACACATTGTAAAGACATATAGTTATATATTGATAAATAAATAAAATCTATTACTTTAATCTCTCTCAGGCATATACCCTCAAAAATTTGACCTCGTTCATCTTATACGCATTTTACAAAATAACGACTCTGGGTAAATCTAACTCTTCACCCTCTCAAGGACCACACTTGTGCAGCTGAGGGCAGCTAAGCAGAAAAAAGCACTTTTGCTGAATAATCTCACCTCGTGAGATTCATGATTACTAAATTGACTGAGCTTTTAGATTTTTAGACAATCCCTCTTTTTGCTCTCTCAGTCTCCCACGTGTCAGTCTCCTACATTATCCTCTTTCTTCAAAACCCCTAATATCTCATTTCCTCCTCTCATACTCAGCTCCTGACTTTTTTTTTCCTTTTCACTGAGAAAACAGAAGAAACTGTATGAGAAATTCTGAAAGCTCCCCACTCCCGTATACACGCATTTCCACCCATATAATCTACCTCTCTCCTCTTAACAACAGCTGAGCTGTCCTTATTCCTAGCTAAGGCCAGCCCTTTCTGTTATCCATTTACTCCTGTTAGCTCATCAGGGACAAATCGATTTAGCAAGACCCTCATCTCTTGTATCATTATTTTGTCCTGTATCCTAGACCATTCTATTCAGCATACAAAGACACTTTTATTTCTTTCATTTTAAATATACACATAGCAAAACCACTCCCCTCCCCAGGAACCAGCCTGTCTAGCTCTTTGAAAATACTCTACTTTCCATGTTCTCTTAAATTCAGCCAGTCAGATTTTCAGCCTGAAACATTTACCAATTGGTATTGGCATTTTTTCCCCCAACACTCAAGAGTATCCAGAAATCAATCGCCTTTCTACATGTTCAACACTATCCCCCAGTCAAAGTTCTCAACATCTCTTTCCTGGATTATTGCTGTTGCCTCCTGACTGGTCTTACCACTTCAGTTCTTGCTCCGCTTCACTCTATTTTCAACATAGCAGAAAGAGTGATTCTATTAAAATGGAAGACATTTCATTTCATTCCTCTGCTGAAATACCTGCATTAACCATTTATTTCACTCAGATTAAATGCCCAATTCCTTATAATAGCTTACAAAATTCCATAAGAGCTGACCATTCATGTGACTGCATCTTCTATTATTATTCTTCTTGCTCACACCTCTCCAGTCACACTGGACTCTTTGCTCAAATATATTAGGCACATTTCCCTCTCAGGGTCTTTGCTCTCAGCCATCTTTCTCTAGGTGGAATGCTTCCCTTCTTTCCCAACCCTTCACCAGAGAGTCACAGACAACCCTTCAATTCCTTCAGGGTACGCAAGGAAATCTTTTCAAGAATATTCCCTTGGTCCATTTCAATGCCCAGAAAATTCAGTTATTTTCTGCTTTATTGTTTCTCTTATAAATCCATAAATTTTACTCATTTATATTTATCTTATTAGTCTTCCTCACTAGAACATGAGCTAAATGAATGACATAATGGCGGCAACTAGAATAATACCTGACATATAGTAAAGGCTCGTATCAGCCAAGGTCATGGCTGGCAAGAAATAGAATGCACAATGGACTCTAATAATTTAAGTGAATTATCATTCATGGAAGGGTTGAATGGAGGGAGCAAAAGAGTGCTATATAAAATGCCACCTCATTGGAGTTGTGCCTTAGGTTTCAGGATATAGCCAACCCATGAGGGAGATACTACAAGGAAGGAGCTAGGAGAATACATCACTGGATCACCCTCTTTCTCTCTCTGATAACATGTAGGGCTTTCCGTTGCTCATGTCCAACAAGAAGGTAGGTGGCAAGGGAATTCTTTGATACAGAAGAGGGAGATCTGGAGAGTAAATGGAAGCTATCTAGCACAGCATTCCATAAATAACAGTGAATGAGTACTTTAGTGAACATCTGGCTAAATGCCTATGACACACAATTGACCCTATTTCCCTAGCAGTGTGATTTATAAGCTCAAGGAAATTTATGTATTAACCAATATGGATATTGCAGTGTGGCCCTCTAAAAACAACAACAAAACCCTTACTATCACCCAACTAACAATGTATAGTCTAATCCCACCAAGCATATCATCAAAGACATATTTTGATGTTATATGTTTCCTACTGCTGCTATAAGAAATTACCCCTAAAAATGATTCTGTGGAACAGCTCACAAACAATGGTGAAAGGCAATTGGAGCATAAACCCTCTAGTTTCCTTGCCCCTCAAGCTAGATACTCTTAGATTCAATCTAAATCGTTTCATGGAAGTCCTCACTGGATCTAAGACCCAGGTGACTACAATGGCATCGTGCTCATTAATACAAATTGTATGGGCATCCTGTTCTTCCATGTCTCATTTGCCCTTTTCCTATAGGAGCTTTTGCAGATTCCTCCCAAATTGCCTTCAAATCTTTTCTCTCAAGATCGCTTTTGTGGGAATTCAACATAGGACATGCTCGTAATAAGCTGAAAAACCCCCTTAATTGAAAATACATCCTGTGGAGCCTTGACCAGCATGGGTTAATAGCCAAATATTTGTTTCTTCGAGCAAATTTTATTTCAGTTTTATGATAGGACAGTTAGTGTGTGTGTGTGTGGGGGGGGGGGGGCGTGTTTCAGAATTACTTACATAATAGCCTTTTGTTTGTTTCTATTTACATGGATGGCAACCTAAATGCTGAAATTTGGTGCTGCTAGTTCAGTGCTGTAGAATGAGTCGGGCTGACAGTATAAGGCCCCGCCTGTCATCTTCCTTCCACCATGACTTTCATTTTAGGTTAAGAGAAACCATGTTAGTTCAGAGTTTCTCAAAGAAAAAGTGCAGATACTCCTTCTAAAATAAACTTAAACTTCTCATGCACATCTTCTCAGGTTATTTGAAACTCGAAATAAATATTGCATTTAAAGCCTATCCAATTAATTAAAATGTTGTCTATAAATGTGGAATTTAAATCAACACAACACTTGGTTCTGAAACACTTTTCCTTGCAAATCAGTGAATCAGATGATGTCTAACTTTTTTTCTTGGTTAAAACTCACACTCATGTTTAACATTATTCTATTATATCCTATTCTATAGGGCTGCTATAAATATACAGAGATATAGCAAAATACACATTTTCAGTGTGGTATATAGTATGTCATAAAATCTGTGTAGGGAGATAAGCATTATTGCATATAGAGTGTTACCATTTTAAACCAGTAGCTTAATATCCTAACAAAATTAAACTCATTAATTAAAAAATCGTTACATAAATATGATTTAAAACATGACTGATAATTATGCCAATATAGTCATGTTTCTTCTCTCAAATTACATCTTCCTCTTTCAGTTGCTTATATGCATCTTGATTAACTATTACAATCACTACTAAATGTATTAAGGTTTAAAATTGCATTTCTGAGTGCAACCCAACTTATATTGTTTTATTAAGATAGAAATAAATGTTAAAATAATGCAAATTCTAATGTGGTATATTATGTGGAAATTCTCTAGCCTAGCGTGTAATTCCATTCAAGATTGTTTTAGCAATTTAAATTGAAATCTGTCCTTAATCAAATTGAAGTTTTATCTCTGAAATGATAGAACATTAAGAAACTATCTTTAATCAACCGACCAAAAGCAAGGTTTCCATTTTTTTTTAAACCATTGTTCATCAGATCAAAGAGATTTGATATATCTTTGATTAAAGACAGAATAGTTCTTTGCAGATAACTAGTTTACCTTTTGAAGATTTTTTTTAACTCATAAGTTAATAATTAAAAAGGTCTGGATGACAAGTATCAATTCTTCATAAAAATATACTTAAAATATGAATAGCATTAAAAATATATAAGTATGGGGGTACAATGTTTAGGTTTTGTAAATTGAACTTGGCTTTTATTTGTGTGTAATATAATAATGAAATAAATGAACTAGACTCTAAAATGTACTATATTCAGGAGGTAAGCAAAATATGTTTTCTCCATGTAATACTTTATCTTTCTAGTCTTCTGTTGACATTTTCTTCACTATAATACTTTCTCCTAGTTTTTGGAAAATTAATGGATGGGATGGGAGGTGTTGAGCTTAAACTCACGCCTAGAGACATATATGTGTTGAACTCGTATAGTATAAACATGTGTACATATATTGATGTATTTATATAGTGCATTTTTGCCATACTCATCCTTAAGTGAACTATGAGTCAAGTATTTTTTAAAAAGACTGTTCATTTCTAATGGAAAAAGAACAAGTTTACACCTATGATTTAGGTAATTACTTTAGATATACCCATGGTTTGATCTGGAAAACCAACCCATGTTTGATATCCTGTAAACCATGCTAGATTATAACACAATTCCATCCAACTGGTAAAAAATATTCAAAGCAGCTATTTATACTTCCTGAATTGATTACACTATTCCCTAATAGATAGCACCTTTTTTAGATTAAAAGCTATTTTTGTAGAGACAATATATCACTTCATTTTACTCCTGATAATACCTAGTTAAGTAAGTTTCCTTTGAAGGCTTAGTGTCCCTGAAACAATAGTCTTGTCTAAGTAGGCAAATAGCACTTTAGTGCAGCTGTTCTGTTACAACTACACTTTTGCATTGCAAAAGCTTAAACTTATTGAATAGTAGTGATTTAGCTTTAGAAATATGGAGTAAAATCAGATAATTAATCAGTTGTAGAAGGGAGAATCACTTAAATTGAGGATTTATGATTCCACTGGAACAGGAGCTACTAGTTAATTTCCTATTTTGTAGACTCTAGGCCTAATTTTAAGATATTTAAAGACACAAGAGAGTAATAAAGAAAAGTGATTTCTAGGTGCAGTATGCTATCTGCTTTGGAAAAACATTTACACAAACAAGGAATTGTCAGTATTTTATGCTATTTGAGAGTATAGAAATTCTGAAAAGTCATACACTGTGGGTTATGTGAAAACTAGAAGAAAAGAAATAAAAAATGTTGAATTTATCTCTTACTTATAACTATCAACAAATCATAATGATCAACAAACTACCAACAGCCTACATGAAATTATCATTGTTTTCTGCTTACAAAAGCAATGCATATCCATGCAATACATTTTGTTGGTGTCCTGATAAGCGTGCCCTGGTGGCAGTGGGGACTGAGCCTGTCTGATTTGGGGATACAAAAACCAAGCCCTCTGCGTCAAGGAATGACAGTTGCAGCATGCCATTCAAACCCCAGAGGCTCCTGTGAAATCAAGCTGAGCCACACCTGTTTGTTTATCTTCTTTTTCTATCCTGTTTTGCTTCTGTCCCTCCCTTGGCCATTTTACCCTGAGAGTACTCTTGCAAGAAATCATTTACATAAGAATTCCCTTTTTAGGCTCTGATTTTAGGGAATCACACTGAAGGAAATCAATGAGATGAAATTAAACATCAGAAGCATACGTATTATGGAAAGGCCTCCAAGGTTGATCATGATTCATTATTTGAAGGATATTCTTCATTTTTTTCTATTCTATATATCAACAAATATTTGGATATTTTTTTAAAATTAGTTATTCTGCTTTTACTACTTAATAACCTGATTTTGATGTAATTAATTTTTTAAAATAAACTTTTGTTTTAGAATAGTAGAAGATTAACAGAAAAATTCTAAAGATAGTCTAAAATGTCTCTAATTTTAGAATGTCTAAAAATTCTAAAGACGTTCAATTTTTCTTAAGTAAGATGTTGTTCACTTAATTCTGGTATTTCTCCAGCTACTCTGGTTTTCTTTTGGTTAGTGTTATCATGGAATATCTTTCTAGATTTCTTTACTTTTAACCTGAGTCTTTAAAGTAGGGCTCTAGTAGACAATATATATAGTTGGTTCAGATTTTTTTATCCACTCTGACAATCTCTGTCTTTTAAGTGGTGCCTTTACACCATTTACATCTATAGTGTTTGTAACTGCTATTTATATTGTATTTGCTTTTTATTTCCTTTTCCTCTATTTTACTGTCCTCTCTGGTTTTGCTTTTTTTTTTTTTTTAGGAAGATTAGTCCTGAGTTAACTGCTGCCAATCCTCCTCTTTTTGCTGACGAAGACTGGCCCTGAGCTAATATCAGTGCCTATCTTCCTCTACTTTATATGTGGGATGCCTACCACAGCATGGCTTGCCAAATGGTGCCATGTCTGCACTCGGGATCCAAACCAGTGAACCCCGGGCCGCTGAAGCGGAATGTGAGAACTTAACCACTGTGCCACTGGGCTGGCCCTGTCCTCTCTGGTTTTAATTGAGCATTTTATGATTCCATATTAGTCTTCTCTTAGCATATCACTTTTACTTATTTTTATTTTCAATTTTTATTTGTTGCCCTAGAGTTTACAATATATATTTTAACTAATTTAAGTCTACCTTTGAGTAATACTGTATCACTTCATGTGTAGTGTATCTTGTGACCAATATTCCCAATACCTCCTTCCTGTCTTTTGTGATACTGCTGCCATTCATTTCACTTATCCATATGCTATAATTACTCAGTATATTCTTGCTATTAATGCTTTAAATAGTATTTCTATGTGAAGAAGAAAAATGAAGGATTTTATTTTATCCTTTTCCAATGTTCTTCCTTTATGAAACTCTGAGTTTCTGACCTACATTAATTTCCTTCTCTCTGTAAAACTTAACATTTCTTGTAAGGAAAGTTTACAGCTAATACATTTTTTCGTTTTTGTTCGTAAAAGTCTTTCTTTATCTTTACTTTTGAAGTGTAATTTCACTGTATTTAGAATCAGAAGGTTTTCACTTTTAACACTTTAAGTAACTCATTCTCCTCTTTTATTGCTTGCATGGTTTATGGTAGAAATCCACTGTAATTATTATTCTGATTCTGCAGTTAATGTGTCCCTCCCACTAACTTCTTTCAAAATTTTCCTTTTGTCTCTAGCCCTTTGAAAATAATACACCTAGATGTAGGGCTTTTAGTTTGTTTTTTATATTTACACTGCTTTCTCTTCTCTGAGCTTACTGAATCTGTGGTTTGGTGTTTGTCATTAATTTTAGAAAGTCCTCAGGCATTATTACTTAAAATATTTCCTCTGCTATGTTCTCTTTTTCTCTCTTTCTGTCCTCTGATTGTGTATTCTGTTATACCTTTTTTGTCTCATAATTCTTGGATTTTTTTTGTTCTTTGTTTTTTTCCTGTTTGCATATAAGTTTGGGAAGTTTCTACTCACTTTTCTTCAAGCTGATTGATTCTCTCCTAAGCTATGTTAAGTTTACCAACTGTCAAAGGTATTCATCATTTCTATTACAGTGTAACATTTTCTTTTGACTCTTAGAATTTTCACGTCCCTACTTTCATTACCCTGTGTTCGTGCATGTTGAACTGCTTTTTCCTTTAGAACACTTACATCAATCACAGTTATTTTAAACTCCCTATTGATAACTCCAACATCTGTGTCATATCTGATTCTGGTTCTGATGACTGCTTTGTCTCTTCACACTATGTTTATTCATGCCTTTTGTCGTGACTTGCAACCTTGGAATTTGAAGAAAGTCAGATAAGGTGTACCAGTAATGGCCACTGAGGCAAACAGGCCTTTCGTGTGAGGTTTTGTTATTCTGGCTAAGAGTTGGGCTGTGTTTAATATTTGCTGTAGCCGTAAGTGGAGAAGTTTCACTGGTGCACTACTGTTGTGGTGGTAAGGTGTGGGTAGTGGAAGTGCTCTGTAATCTTCTGATTATGTCTCAGTCTTTTAATGGGCTCATCTTTTGGGACTGTGACCTTCATAAGTCTTTCTTCCTAGTGGAATAGCTTATCTTACCCTCTGACCCCAGCTTCCTTCTCTGGCTGCAGCAACCCCTATCTACTATTTTGAAGCTTTGAACCTTATCGATTGTGAGGTTTTTTGCCCTGTGTGAGACAAGAAGGGCCTGGCGTTGGAGGAATGGTCTTCCTCCAACTGAGATAAGTCTCTGGCAAAGTTTTTCCCCCTGGAAAGTAGGTCGTTGTTATGGAGAAGTCTCTAGGTATATTTCACAATGATTATTCTTCTCCTCCCCCTTCTAGACAATGTGGAGAACTTTTCTTGGATTTTCGTTATGAGAACCTGGTGGTTTTCCCGCAGGTAAAGCCCCTGAGTATGGGACACTTTTAAGACTGCTGCCCCAGGAGTTTTTCCTTCTGACACAAGTCTACATTCATTTCCCAACAGTTCATCAAAATTATCAGTTAAATGTTTCTGTCAGTTACGGTTCCATAGATTCTGCTCCAGGTGAGGAGATCTGGTGGGGTCTCAGTAGTCGGGCCTGGGTCTCCAAATTTTAGAGTGGCAGATTGCCCTGCAACTTCAGTTCTCTGATAAGTCCATGAAGAGCTGCTGATTATCAGTTTGTCTAATTTCTCATCATAAAGAGGAGTGGTCACTTTTTCTTCACATGTTGGAGCTGAAACCAGAAGAAGTGTTGTTATATTTTAGATGGATCTTTTTTTTATGATATGAAATGCAGCCATATTTGTAAATATCATATTTTTTTCAATTTCGTGCATTATTTTTTATTTGCTATACATTTCAAGATGTTTCAGAATTGTTAGGGTCAAGTACTCCTATTTGTCAGAACTGCTACAGGTCATATTCTTACTGTTTTATTTCAATGGTGTTTTGGGAAGGATTAGAGATAAATAGTTTAGTTTATATTGTCACCTTAAAACACAAAGTCAACTACTTGGGGATATAAGGAAATTATCTACTATGAGAAAAAGGTTAATGCATTCTACAGTAATATTCATTGAAAAAGTTTTGTGTAAAAGCATTCAGAATCTTCAACTAAATTGTGAATAATTCTGGAATCTTAAGTTATAATGAAGTAGAAATATTGGAATTCAATCAAACGAAGATATGATTAAGAATGTGGAGAAATAGTTGTATAGATCTTTACATAAAGTAGAAAACTGTTGCCCAGCTAAGCACTAACAAAGGGTAAGTGTTGACAAGCACTTTTACGATGTAAGAAAATAAACTGTTTAGGAGAGTAAAGATTATCGTGATGATCTGAAAGTATATCAAGAAAGAAAGATTAAAATTAAAATTGAAATCAGTTAAGCAAATGTGTTAGAACATGGAATCTAGTTATAGGTAGATGTTGGAACACGTTACACTTAGTTAGATGATATAAAAATGAAGGAAATTACTAGAAAAACTTTATATTGAGTGCTAAAACATTAAATTGATAGTGCTTTTTTCCCAACTTTGTTTCTTTTTTACAGCTATTTTTCATTCAAAAACATGTATCAGTGTTTACTATTTCAAGAACCAAATATAGATAAAACAAAAATGTGACACTAGCTCTCAAACAACATCCAATTAGGAAAACAAAATAAAGCCCTATAACTATAATAGTCATGTATACAAAAAACAAGTGGAACCATAAATATAGTTGTCTGGATATAGACGGATACTTGTGGGGAGACAGAAAGTGCCTGTATGTGGATTTGACTGTATTACAGACGGTATTTAAATATAGTGACTTCTCTGCAGTCTAGCTTTCCATTCAGGAGGATACGGTAATCTCACCTAGAGTTGTATTCATAACAAATTAGAGTGGTCTGAAGTTGGAAAGTAAAATCTTTTTGGCATTGACATTTAAAAATGCCCACATTGTGTTACTTCATTTTTTTGCCCTTTTTATTGATGTTTTTAAAAGTGTTAAGTAAGCACGTACATATTTGGGATTTTAAGCTGCCCTGAAAGATGTGGTTGAGCTTCGAGAAGCACCCAACATAAACTAAATATTACTCAAGTGACTCTCCCCTACCCGAGGATTTTAAACAAGCGTTCATGAAACAGTGAGTAGCACAACCAGCTTACAATTAAAGCCGAGTTTCTGGACTGCATTTCAAGCGCTGGAGAGCAGTGGTCTTCACATACTTCTGGGGGTGGGCAAAAACTTTCTCGGTATGTAGATACAGATCATTTTAAGGATATTAACATCATATCTTCAACTTCTCTATGTACTTGTCTTAAAATTAATCTGCCAGAGATGTCGCCCTTTACCCGTTTTCTAAAGAAAGGCATTTCTTCTTCCTTCTTGGTCCAGGAATTGCCCTGTATGTAAATGACACTGGGGCATCTGACAACTAAACAAAATGCATGACACATTGGTGTTGGTGTTGAAAAAGTGTGTGACTAATGACTTGGAAACACATTTGTATGCAAGTCAAGTGGTCTCCAACTCTTTGCTTAGGACAAAATTGAGGTAAAACCAGGTCAAGTTATTAACCAACAACACATAGGGTTTTTGACTTTTAAATCAGGAGGGGTTTAAATAATTGTATGACACTGCTGTATCACGATGCATTCCTTCATTTTCTATTTATTTACATGAAGGAGTTTTCGCAGTGGTTATGATGACACAGTTGAAAAATAAGAAGAGAATTGGTGCAGAACGCTGTCATGTTTAACCAACAAGTAATATTCACTCAGAGATCGTAAACTAAATTTTCAAATGTTTATCCATTTAATTAAGATTTTGAAAAATGTTCATTTATATTTAATAATTAGTTATATATGCTGTATTTATTTGAATCAATTATATAAAACTAGTAATTATTACAACTTAATCCAGAGAAAAAATTCTTTAAACATTTGACCCTTAGAATTAGATGAAATTTAAAAAATATATGTGTACACACATACATACACACACACACACTATAATGTGTATATATTTTGCTGGAGAAAATCAATAAAATATTTTAAGCATAAAGTATATGCATTTAAATTTTTGTAATTATAAATATGCATTCAAAAAGAGAAGGAAGAATCTAAAATTTTTTGTCATAGAGATTTTTCACATCGTTTTTAAATTAATGAAAGATAGTATCAAATATCTACAGTACATAAACTCTATTGATACATTTTATTTTATTTTATTTTTATTTTTTTTTAAGATTTTTTTTATTTTTTTCCTTTTTCTCCCCAAAGCCCCCCAGTACATAGTTGTATATTCTTCGTTGTGGGTCCTTCTAGTTGTGGCATGTGGGACGCTGCCTCAGCGTGGTCTGACGAGCAGTGCCATGTCCGCGCCCAGGATTCGAACCAACGAAACACTGGGCTGCCTGCAGCGGAGCGCGCGAACTTAACCACTCGGCCACGGGGCCAGCCCCTCTATTGATACATTTTAAATGACAGAATTTGTTTTTGTTTATGATAACCATATTTACAATATGTTGACTTTGTTGAATTTTGTGATGAAAACATTTGATGACAAATTATACATGCGTAGGGATTAGACAGTGTACACAGTTTGGGAAATTCTTTAAGGGGTAGTTATGCAAAATATGTGAAGCCACTGCTATATATGAGAAGAGCAAGGACACAAGTCTTGTGTGAAGAGACCACTGAAGTGTTAGGACATAAGATGTATAATGAAGGAGAGTTGACGGGCATTAATCTTATAGACAAGCAAAGTGATAAGTATAAATATGTGGATATAGAAAGGAGTGTAGAGACTATAAGGAGGTCCAACCATAAGGCAGAAAGTGTGTCAGAAATATCTGATGATGAGATTGAAAGGTTGGTGTCATACAAAGTTATGGCAATCCTTGAAAATTAAAGAATTTTGGGTTTGATTTATGAACAAGTTGATATCTGCTGAAAGTTTTTGAGCTTGAGTGTAGGAGTATTAATAATTGCATTTATATAATGTTTATAAATGATTACATTCATATAATATATATGTAATTCTATATTAAAATATAATTATCATAATTGTAATTTAATATAAAGAAAATTGCGACAATGTAAGTATAATGTGTATTATGATTATATATATTAGTTTTAGCTATGACTAAATTTACATCCAAAATTTCTATCCAATCACTTGAGAAAAAAAATTCATTCTGTGACGCACAATGTTGGTGAGGGAGTCAGGAAGATTCAGGTAAAAGAGTGGAACAAGCCAGAAAGTTGTCTCAGAGGAGAACTGTAAGGGGCATTCATACACCTCAGGGACATTTGGAAAAGATGATATCACTTATGTTGCTTTCAACGGTATAACGTTGGCTTCTTGGGAAGGAATGTTGGGATATCTTCTCCTAGTTAGCCACAGTCTTTGCATTCTACCTTTTATGATCTTGCTTATATTCGGATTAGCACATGCCACACAGTCCTGCTCAGTACTCTAGGCATCTTGTTGGAGAATTGTTAATACTGATTCAGTACAAAATGTGGTTATCCTTGGCAAAATTCTCAGTACAATATAAATTGTGGTTATTACTTGCAAAATTAATTTTCACTTATATCAAAATTCCTGCTCTTAAGCCCAGCACAATAACACAACCAAAAGGAGGGCAAGAATGGAAACAAAATTTTTGAAGTCATTACTTTAGGAGTGAACATAGAAAACACAAGGCTACAAGTGATGTCTTAGGACCCAGTGCATATAAAAACAGAAGACAAGGACCATCCTTAGAAAATTCTCAGGGGTAAAACAGAGAAAAACTAGCCAAGGAAGAAAATAAAATAATCACTAGTTATGTTGAAAGGCATTCAGAATAATGTATTGATAGTACAGGCAAGGGAAAAAAGCACATTTAAAGAAGGCCATCGTTAATAGTGGCAAAAGAGAGAAACGGCAACAGTTTTGACTACTTATTTGAGGATTTTCAGTGTGAATAAAAAGATCCATATCAGACTTTGTTGACCCAAATTCATAATTATTTTACAGTTAATTTTGTGGCTTCCTGTATAAGAAATGCCTGTCTTACGTGGAGATAAGGAGTTCTACTTGGACCCACACGTTGTTCAAACTCAACCTGTGCTTCTGAAGCACCAGGGCGAGTATATTTTGGAACTTCAGACTGAGAGTGCCAAAACATATGTTTTTAGGTAAAAGCAAAATAATTTTTGGCATAAATGAAACCTTTCTTTATCTTTATCTTATATGTAAGAGAGTGCTGAGGCAGGTGTATGTTACAAGTTTTAAAAGAGAAGATTGCAAATAATGACAATTTCATTATAACCTTCCAGACCATCTGATGCTTCTTTTAGATAGGATGGATATGTTACTGAAATAAAATGATGGATAAGCAGAAATATTTGGGAAATACAAATCTGGAGAAAGGAAAGTTTAAGGAAAGTAAAAGTAATAAAAGTGAGACTGGTGACTATGGCAGTAAGTAATAGTGGATTTCAAACATTTTAAATAAGTAGATCCTCAAGATACCAACATTTACCTATGGAAGTTCAGGATCACATAGTCTCTGAACTTTGAAACTGCACATGTATCTGATATCTATCCCATTCCTTACGGCATCATGAATGTTTATATGAAGCAGATTGGCTAAGAATGAACTTACTTAATCTAGCATTTAATACAAGGCAAATTCACTAACTATATTGTGACATAAAAGGTTGTATGTTATCATAATTCCTTGAGATATCTTCTGCCCAAGAACTCACAAGAGGTAGGTCACAGAGACAGAAAATGAGTTTCTGCAGTAAGTTGTCTGAGATGTGGAATAAGGGTGATGATAGTTGAAGAGAGATTTCTTTAATGATCCTTATACAGAATTACCTCTTACATGTTAAGTAGAGTCAACAACTTTTCACCATATAACTTTTTGGACAGAAAGTCTTTTTTTGGTATAATTGCTTTTTTTAACCTCAAACATATGAGATTAATATGTTATAAAAAGTCATATGTTGATGTTATGGTTTTAGGTGAAGACCGACTCATCAATTTACTGGACAAGTCAGTGTTTTGTTTTGTTGAGTCAAAGATTTCATTAAGAATAGCTACAGAGGAGTGAAGTCCCCAGGATGGTGGACTAGGAAGCACCAGGCCCTTTTACCCCGACAGATGCATAAAAAACACAGCTAGAGGCTGCTTAAAACTCTGGAAAACGGTCAAAGGTCTATAAAAAACCAAGGAAATCCTCAATCAAGAAAAAGTCACGCTGAAAATTGTAGGAAAATTCATGATACTTTTACTAGCCCTTGCCCTAACTGCTCCCCAGTGCAGCTCAGCTGGGTCTGAGGAAAGTGCTGCTTTAATCCCCTCCTTTGAGCTACAGGGAGCACAGGGAATCTTATGTGCAGTATTCTAACCTGCTTGGGGCCTGCCTGATGGGTTTGTTTCTGTTTCACTTAACTCAGAACTCTGACGGGAAAATCAGCATAGCTAGGATCTCAGGCTAAGAAAAGCTATGGGAAGCAGTGGGCACAGCTTGTGAAAGCTAAAGGGAGCTACAGACCCAAAGTCAGCTGGGACAAAAGATTGTGGATAGATTAATAAATAGAACATCTAAGGTACTGAGAAGAATCATGGGTGTGACTCTTTAGGAAATTAAGACATTTTTAAGCGTTTATGAGTATGGGGAATTGGAAAAAGAACACGTACAGGCCTAGGCTGGGGCATAGCCAGAAAAGACATGAGAAGATTTTAAGCCTTGACACCAGGTTGATCCCAAGGCTCTGAACATGTCACGTTAATTAGTGAAATTTTCCACTGGAACAAGACTGGTTTGCAAAGACTAGGAAAGGTGGCATTTTTATCAAATGCCAATTTTCAACAAAATCACAAGGCATACAAAGAAATGGGAAAGCATGGCCCATTCATAAGTGACAGAAATTGCTCCTAAAAACAAGTGCTGCTGAAAAACGCAGAATGGACATTATTACTGAATTTAAAGGAATAAAAAGAATTATAAGAGTAATGAAAAATTGTACATGAACAAATTGGATAATCTAGATGAAATGAACAAATTCCTAAAAGACATACAACTTACCAAGACTGAATCCTGAAGACATAGAAAATCTTAATAAACCTGTGACTAGTAAAGAGATAAAATCAGTAATCAAAAACATCCTAAGAAAGAAAAGCTCAGGACCATATGGCTTCACTAAAGAATTTTACCAAACATTTAAAAAAGAATTAACACTAATCCTTCTTAAAATCTTCCAGGAATTGAAAAGGAGGGAAGACTTCCTAACTCATTGTACGAGGCCAGTATTACCCTGATACCAAAGACACACAAGAAAACTATAGACCAATATCCCTGATGAATATTCCTGCAAAAATCTTCAACAAATACTAACAAACTGTACCAAACAACATATTAAAAGGATTATATATCATGACTAAGTGGGATTTATTCCTGGAATGCGAAGATGGTTCAACATACTAAAATCAATCAACAAAATATACCACATTAATAGAATGAAGTGTGGGGGGGGAACCCCTCACACAATTATCTTAACTGATGAAGAAAAAGTATATGAAAAAATTCAAGCCATTTCATGCCAAAAAAAAAAAAACAACAACAAACAAGGAATATTAGGAAACTACCTCAACATAATAAAGGACCTTTATGAAAAACTCATAGCTTACATATATTCAATAGTGAAAGAAAGATTTCTTCTAAGATCAGAAAGAAGAAAAGGATTCACCTTTCTATTTAACCACTTCTATTCAACGTAGTATCGGGGGAGATCAACTAGGCAAAAAAATAAAAAATAAAAAAAAATAACAAATGCGTCAAATTGGAAAGAAAAATTATGCTTAAATCTGTTTACATAGGACATGATCTTTTATGCAGAAAAACTTAATAATTCCACACAAAATAAACTGTTAAAAATAATAGACCAGCTTAGCAAAGTTGCAGGATACAAACAAACGTGCAAAAATCAGTTGCATTTCTATATACTAACAATGAACAATCAGAAAAGGAAATTACGAAAACAATTTCATTTACAATACCATCAAAAATAATAAAATATCTAGAAGTAAACTTAACTAAGGAGATGAAAGACTTGTACACTGAAAGCTATAAAATGTTGCTGAAAGAAATTAAAGAAGACATAAATAAATGCAAATATATCCCATGTTCATGGATTGGAATACTTAATACTGTTAATATATCAAAACTACCCAAAGTGAGTTACAAATTCAATGCAATCCCTGTTAAAATCCCAATGATGGTTTTTTTTTTCAGAAACAGAAAAATCCATCCTAAAATTAATTTGGAATCCTAGGGGACCTTGAACAGTTAAAACAGTCTTAAAGAGAACAAAGTAAGAGTTCTCACACCTCCCGATTTCAAAACATATTACAAGCTTACAGTAATCAATACAGTGTGGTACTGGCATGAAGGCAGATATATCAACCAATGGAACAGATTAGAGAGATAAATAGACTCACAGAAATAGACTCACATATGGTCAAGCGATTTTCTACAAGGGTGCCAAGACCATTCAATGTGGAAAGGACAGTCTTTCCAAGAAACGGTACAGAGAAAACTGGATGTTCACAAAAAAATGCAGCTGAATTCTTATATCATATACATAATTAACTCAAAATGGATGAGAATGCTAAATATAAGAACTAAAACTAAAATTTTTAGAAGAATGTATGAGGGAAATGCATTGTGACATTGAGATTGGCAATGACTTCTTGGATATGACAACAAAAGCACAGGCAACAGAAAATGAATAGATAAATTGGACTTCATTGAAATTTAAAAATTTATGCATCAAAGGACGCTATCAACAGGGTGAAAAGGCAACACACAGAATGTGATAAACATTGGCAAGTCATATGTCTGATAAGGGATTATGGGAATCCGGAATATATAGAGAACTCCTAAGATTCAACAAAAACAACAAAATGCACAATCTGACTCAAATTGGGCAAGGTACTTGAATAGACATTTCTCCAAAGAAAACGTACAGATGGCCAAGAAGCCCATGAAAAGATGGTCAACATCAATAGTCATTAGTTAAATGCAAATCAAAACTACAATGAGATGCTACATCACACCCCTTAGGATGGTTATTGTCAAAAACATAGAAAATGAAAAGTGTTGGACAAAATGCGGAGAAATTGGAGCCCTTTGCTTTGGTGGTGAGAAGGTAAAATGGTGCAGCCACTGTAGAGAACAGTATGGTGTCTCCTCAAAAAAATTTCAAATAGTATTACCATGTGATCCAACATTTCTACTTCTGAATAATACCTGAAAGTATTGAAAACAGGTACAAGAGAAAATACTTATACACCGAGGTTCATAGCATCATTATTCATAGTAGCCAAAAGGTGGAAACAACCCAAATGTCCACTGATTGATGAATGGATAAACAAAATATGATATATCTTACAATAGAATATTATTCAGCCTCAAAAAGGAACGAAGTTATTGCAATGGTAAAACATGGATAAACTTTTAGGACATTTTATTAAGTAAAATAAGCTGGATACAAAATAAAATTACTGTATGATTCCACCTATAACAGATATGTAGAGTAGTCAAATTCAGAGACAGAATGTAAATGGTGGTTGCCAGGGGCTAGCGGGGGGAGAAAAGAAAGGAGAGTAATTGTTTGATGAGTATGGAATTTCGGTTTGGGAAAATAAAGAAATTTCGGGAGATAGATGGTGGTGATGGTCACACAGCAATGTAAATAACTTAATACCACTCAACTGTGCTTTTAAAAATTGTTAAAATGGTAAATTTTGTTATGTATATTCTACCATAATAAGAAAAATGATAAAAAATAGCTCAAAATTCAAGACCTCCTAATTTTCTATGGTTCTGTTATGAATGGTGGTCTTTTCAAACATTTAAAATTCTTATAGGTTATGTTTGAAAGAACTCCATCAGTGGTGGAAGAATATTAAAGCATTGCTATTGTCTCTCAAATATTTTTCTCCAAATGCGATTTGTGATATTCCTCTGTTGTTTGCCAAAGTATGAGCATTTTGACATAAATTTTTCAAATATGAAATGATAGCAGTTAAGAGTTGCTGTTGTTTAAGATCTTCTTGTAGTTTGGGTTCCAAAACTGGAATCTTTGAATACATTTGCTTGCTCACGATAGAATCCCAGTATGAGCTAGTATTGTCATTCCCTTTTTGAGGTAAGAAAACTAAAAATTCCAAACCATACGACAACTAAATTTTGTTGAGTGAAGGCTTGAATTCTCATTTACTTTTTCCCAAATGCCATGCTCTCATCCCTTAACACTGGATTGTTAACTTCAATTAACTCTTCAGTCTTATCATTCTAGTATTGATCACATGTATTTCTAATATTAATGCACTTCTATTTTGCAAGTTTGCAATAAACCTGTTGAGTGGCCTTTAATGAATTATTTTAAAAAGTAAATTAGATTTAAATAAGTTAGATAGATTGGTATGCGTATCAATGAATATAGGGATATAATGATGAGTATAGATAAGAAGATAAATGTGGATGTTACTATAGATGTAGATATAGGTAAATATATAGTGATAATGAAATAGGAACTTGAAGTAAATTTTGGACTTTAAAATTCTTATAGTAATTAAGCAGGTTTAGATGCCATTAATTCACTTCAGTATAGTCTAAACATAACTGAAAATTAAATATCAAGAGATAATTTATTAAATCTCCATTTCTATTATTTCCTTATGATTAATAGCTTTTGCCTTAGTTTCACCATGATCTTTGTTACATTCAATAAAGGCTACTTGAAAGCAGGAAAATTATAAGTAGATGACATATGGAGGATATTATCAGAATTAATGTTATATTTATTTCTATATAATTATAGTGTTGACAAACATCTTGAAATGTTTTTCATCTTTCAGTTTTTTTTTTTTTTCTCTTGAGTTCTGTATCTGCTGAGTGCACTTTAAGGCCCAGTTGCTGCTAGAAATTCAGGTGAAGGCTATGTCAGAGAGCATGCTTTTAAAAATCTATCTTTAGCACAGAAATGATGCCCTCTTCACAGGGCCCTACCCTCACCATCTTTACTCTTCATTCACTTACAGTGGCCTTGTAAATAGCACCCCAAAGAAAGCCCTGGCCTCAGTTTTGATTCATGCTATTACACCGAAAAAGTTACTAAACTTAGTTTTGTATTTCTTATATTAAAGATAAGTATAGCATCCACCAAGCTATGTTTTAGGTAGGAAGCCAAAAAAGAATCAGTTAATTCAATTAAAAGTGCAGCCAGTATCCAAACAGTCACTGAACATCAGGGTGATTTTATACAGGCGGGTGGGACTGTAGACATAGCTTAGGCTTTGTAACACCTGTATAAGTGGGAATATTTCGAATGCCGTGGAGCCCTTTAAAGAGAGACACCTTAGTGTATTTGCTTTGAAACACTGTAATGCATTTGCTTTGGGAAACACCTGTTTTAATCCCTCCCTCCATTTCTAAAATATCTGTTAGGGCTACTCTGTGTTTTACAAAGAACTATTGTTTCTTTCTCTACCATATCAAAAAGTATTTCTCTGTGTATTTTTAACAGTTTGAACATATAAATTGTATCCCCGATATTTATAGGTGCTGATGTATTTGCACATAACAGACATTCAATAACAATTAAACAGTGCTAACGAGGACTCGCAGTGGCAGAATATCAAGTGCTGATGCTCTTCTTTTCAATAGTATGAGCACGATTATGGAATTATCTGTAGCTTTTCATTCTTCTAAATTTTGTTTTTCCTTTCCTTCATGGTCCAAGGCCCATCTGTGGATACAGGCTTCTACCTAATAAATATGGGAAAGGGGCAGGTGTGAATCCGTAGACTGGAAACTCAGGGAGGCAAAGATTGATGTGCTGATTTGTTTTTGTATACCTGCCCAAAAGCTGAGGGATGAGTGTAATCTAATGATCATAAATAATAGACACCCTCATCAGCTGGGATGGGAAGGGAAATGGCGGCAAGCTCCATCAGAGGGAGGAGGACCAGCTGTTGCTGCTACCAATGAACAGAATTAGAGAAAAGCTTTGCCCAAAACAGCCAAGAGGAGCTGGGAAGGACAACGTGTATCTCTCTTCCAAAAATAGTTAGCCCATTCAGTCAAGCAAAATAAAAGCTTTTCTCTTCAACAAACATAGAAATATGGGAGTACGTTTTCAGTGCAAGGGAAAATAGAATGCTGAGACATCCGTCAGGCCTTCTCTGACTTTCTTTTAAAAGGTTTAAGGATTCTCCCATGTTTTCTCCTTTTCCTTTGGGAAGAGGTGCTGAAACCAAGCTTCTCCCTCCCTTCCCAGGGCAGTAAATGGCAAATTGTTCAGTCATGGACAGGTTATTAAATGAATAATCATTAGATTCTGTTTTAATTACTTGGTTATTGTTATCAATGTCATCATAGCTATTAAATCATAAAAATACTTCTGGAATTATGAAAATAATGTGTTCAATTGGTGTTTTCTAAAGCTCTTAAAACAATTTCCATACGTATTTTCTTTTTTGCCATTACAAATAATATTGGAAGGAGGTAAGGCCTGTATTATAACCAATTAACAGCTAATCAAGAGAAAACAGAAGTTAAAGTCACACAAGTAATTACTGAGCGAGTCCAAGCTAAATGGAATCTATTTCTCCCGAGTCCTTCACTATGTCTATATTCTATTTCACTTAGTTTAATAATACAGTTTTTAAATACATACGTAGCATTCATTCTTTTTATTACAGACTGTCATTTTTCTTTACAAATGACAATGTCTCATGCTTTTCCTTTCAGATAATTAAATACCTCTCAGAAAAGATTTCTATAACTATGATTTAGACTCACATTTACATATTCATAAACTCCTCATTTAGAAATGGTAACCTGTTTTTGCTTTCCAAATGAAATTCAGTTTCTCTGTTGACTATGCACAACACTTGAAATACATTAACAACATGTTAACTTGTATTGAAACATATTTACGCATATTTCAGAGCAGCTACTGAAATTGGTCATCTTTGAATAAACATTGAAGGAAACTAAGTTGCTCTCAAAAAGTACTTGTTCGAAAGCTTCACCAAGCTAAATGGATCATGTTAAGGTAATGGTATTAGCTATGTGACTTGGTTTCAACTCATCAGAAAAATGTCAGGCATTTGAAGGGATATAGATAATCAAATATATATTTGGATCAAAAGGAAACCACAACTTTGAAAGTTACACTTCAAAAGGAAATCTTGGTTCTATCTCTATGGTCTGTCGTGCTGTTTAAGTAAATTATATTCTTGAAAGTCAGATGTCACTTGCAAAATAATAAAATGGCCAGGAATTATTTATTAGGGAGAACAGAAATTTCCTGTCTTCCTTTCTAAACATCACGAGCGCATGGCAATATACATCAGTAGTTCAAAGAATCCTTGAGTTGTTATAACTGGTTCTTTTTTATTTATTTTTGAGCTCAGAGCACATTCTTACTTTGTAGTACTTTGATTTCATGAGACTTACAGAAAATACTCTGGAAGATGTTTTATAAGTAACATTTTATATCACTAATAAGTGGTTTGGTGACTTTTCAAACATTCTTTTAAAATTAGAATATAACAACACTTTCTTTAGCTATAACTAAGGTCTGGTTTCAAGTAAGGTCAACCATGTTTACATGTTATAAATGTATTTTACATGCATATTTACATGTATATTACACGTATAGGTATATTACATATATATGTATGTATAAATCTTCCAGTGACCTTTTGTTCTTTGGGACACAAATTTCCACAGTTGCTACCATAGAAGTAGCAATTGTTAAGTGTAGTTTGTGTAATTAATACAGTAATTGTTATTCATCTTCTGCTTTCCTTTTTCAATCCTAGATGCTACACACCATAGACATTGTTCTATAGGTTTGTTCCACACGGCATTTTACTTCAGGGGAAGGCTTCGTCTCAGTGACAGCTGTGACACATAGCTTTTGTTTGTTCTAGTTTGTTGTCTTTGTTTCATAGTACTCCATTGTCTAGATATATTATACTTTGATTAGTTTTCTGTTGATGGATGGTAAATTTGTTTATAACATTGTTACTGCAAACATATTCCAATGAATGGCATTATACCTAAACTATTTTTACACATGTTCCCCTGGGCTCATAGTTATGTGTAAAATAATTCTCAAACATGGAATTGCTAAATCAAAGTAAAGGACAAGTTGTAATTTTGATAACTATTAACTAACTACCTGGACTAAAACTGTATGCGAGTGTTCTTTGCCCCATACTCTGAGCAATATGATGTTACCACATTTATATTTCTTAATCTGTACTGAGAAAATATATTTCATGATTTTAATTTGCAGTTAATTTATCATCGTTTACAGTGAGAATATTTTTATTTGTTTGAAATTTTATTTTTTACTAATGGTGTCAGTTAAGTCTTTATTTGTCTTGTTTTCATATCAATTGGTACTAAAGAAGCAAGCCCTATTGGGTTGCAAATATTTTCTCAGTTTGAATTTTTTATGCTTTGAGGATTTTTATAGTAGCATTTTTCACTCAAAATTTGTACTTTTACATGTAACAGACATATAAACTTGGATTTTAAAAGTACATATTTTTAATATCATTATTTCAAGGTTGTAATTGCTTATTATCCCATGATTGCTTCTAATAATTTTGTGGTGCATTTTTTAATGTTTATATCTATTATTGGTGATTAATTTGAAGTTAAACCGCTATGAAGAGCGAGGAAGGGAAGGAACTGGGTTGTTGTTGTTAGATGACTACCCAGCAGTCGCAATGCCATTTATCAATAATCTATTGAATATCCACTTATTTTGAACGCCACTTCTATCATATACTAAAACATTTTTCCATTTCTGGTCTCTGCTGGCCTGTGTATGTGTGATGAGCACATCTTAAATACTGCAGCTCTACCATACTTTCTAGTAGCTAATAGGACTAGCCTCCTCAATGTTATTAAACTTTAGATATCTCTGCCAATTTTCATTTTTCATATGAAATTTAAGGTTAGTTGACATACTTGACAAACCTGTTAGTTTTTTATGAGGATCATATTTGTTTAGGAAGAATTGACATATTTACTATGCATGGTTTCTCTATGCAATCAGGGTTTATCAATGCAATTTATCTACTTTTTTATTATTTTTATCAGCAATGGTAGAGAACTAGGAGAGAAATAGAGAAGAAGGGATATGAATAACTTATGATTGCTTTACGTTCAGCTCTTTAAATTTTTGTTGCTAGTGAGACGTCGTTTTTTTCCATATATATTTATTGTACAGTACATCTTTTACTATTTTTATGTTTTGGTGAGGAAGATTGTCCCTGAGCTAACATCTGTGGCAATCTTCCTCTATTTTGTATGTGGGATGCTGCCAGAGGATAGTTTGATGAGTGGTGTGCAGGTCCACACCCAGGATCTGAACTGTGAGCCCCAGGCTACCCGATGGGAGTGCACAAACTTAACCACTACGCCACGGGATCAGCCCCTTGTCTAATATTCTTATTAATATAATACTATTAATTGTGTATGTTACTTTTAGATTCAACTTCCTTGCTAAATTATATTGCTCTTTTGAAGTGTTAACTAGATTATCTTATGATTTTTAGCTATCAAATTGTAAGACGAACACCTAATAATCACTTAGCTTCAACCATTTCTATCTTATCATTCTTACACTTTTTTCTCCTTCTCTTGTGTTTTTTCATCATCTATGCAAAGAGAACAATGTTAATTAATGATAATAATAATAAACAACCTTGATTTTTTTTCTGACTTCAGGGAAAAGTATCTTGGATTTCAGCGTTAACTATGACTTAGCTTTGGCTTGAACACATCAGCTTTTATACTAAACAACTGGAAGGGCAGCCTAGTGTAATAGTTCTGGGCACAGGATCTAGAGCCCTTCTCAGCTTAGCCACCTTTTCCTGTGCCCATGAACATGAGAGATTCTAAATGTTGCAAAAGAATTTGATATTATTCATATAATAATATTAACAAAGAATTATAAACTTTGCCTTAAATATTATCCTGTAAATGGTAACAGGCTCATAATTGTATAGATAAGTTTTAAAAAAATACTTCAAATAATAGTTAATTCCTTATTATATAAACCCTTACTCAGTAGACAGCATTTTAAAATATTCTGAATGCATTTTGAAAGGCTTGGATAATATTCATACCAAAAATAATGATGGATCAAAATACAAAGAAATTCACTGAAGTTTATTGAGAGAATAGTGACGAAAAAAGTTAACTTAGGGGCCTGGCCCCAGGACTGAGTGGTTGTTCCTGAGCTCCACTTGGGCAGCCCAAGTGTTCACTGGTTTGGACCCTGGGCTTGGACCTAGCACTGCTCATCAGGCCTTGCTGAGGCTGCGTTCCAGAAAGCAGGACTGGAAGGACCTGCAACTAGAATATGCAACTATGTATTGGAGGGGATTGGGGGAGAATAATAATAATAAAAAAAAGATTGGCAACAGATGTACCTCAGGGCCAATCTTCAAAAAAAAAAGTTAACTTAGGAATTAAATGGTATGATATTTTTGCAGGCTTATATTAATAGATCAGTGAAATACAAGAGAGTTTAGAAAACATATATGACTATATCTTCATAAAAGCGACATTTGAAAACAATGGGGAGAAAGATGAAAAATTTATGTAATAATATTTGTAGTCAGATTGACTCATGTATATATGACTATAACTACTTGTTAATCAAAAAATCGTCATGGGGTCAGCCCCAGTGGCATAGTGGTTATATTCAGCAAGCTCTGCTTCAGTGAGGCAGGTTCAGTTCCCAGGTGTGGACCTACACCACTCAGCTGTTAGTGGCTGTGCTGAGGTGGCGGCTCACATACAAAAAAAGGGAAGATTGGCAGTGAATGTTAGCTCAGGACAAATCTTCCTCAGCCAAAAAAAAAAAAGAAATCATTATTCTTATTCCTCAGGTTCTATGATTATATTATTTTATCACAGCAAGGGCTTTTTGTTGTTCTGCTTATTTTTAAAAAACACAAACAATCTAGTCGAACAAAACATTTTTTTTTCTATTGCTAAAGAAATAATAACAGGATAAGTGCTACTATAACAAGTCAAAATACTGAGGGATACTTTCCAAGAATTAAATTATTAATTATATTATGAAACTTCTGTGAAATATCATAAAGACCTTTAAAGCAGATCGCACAATCCATTGTTCCATTTTTATATCACAATATTGTTCCATGTATGACTGAGATAATGATTAAATATTGAGTTTATAATAAAAATAAAGTCTGCATTTTTAACATTATTCACATATTTACCTTCAGCTTCTATGTTAAGCACCTTAATGACTTTTAATTAAATTCAAGTTGTGATAAAACTAACTTACTACATCAGGGAAATGCAAACCAAAACTACACTAAGGCATCACCTTACACCCGTTAGAATGGCTATAATCACCAAGACGAAAAATAACAAATGTTGGAGAGGTTGTGCAGAAAAAGGGACCTTCATACACTGCTGGTGGGAATGCAAACTGGTGCAGCCACTATTGAAAACAGTATGGAGAGTTCTTAAAAAATTTAAAATAGAAATACCATATGATCCAGCTATCCCATGACTGCATATTTATCCAAAGAATTTGAAATCAACAGTACGAAGAGGTTTATGCACGACTATGTTCATGGCAGCATTATTCACAATGCCCAAGATGTAAAAGCAACCCAAGTGCCCATCACTGATAATTGGATAAAGAAGATGTGGTGTATATATCCAATGGAATACTATTCAGCCATAAAAAAGACAAAATCGTCCCATTCACAGCCACATGGATATACCTTGAGGGAATTATGTTAAGTGAAATAAGCCAGACAGAGAAAGACAAACACCATATGATTTCACTTATTTTTGGAACATAAACAAACTTATGGACAAAGAGAATAGTTTAGTGGTTACCAGGGGTAGGGGAGTGGGGTGTGGGCACAAGGGGTGAAGGGACACACTTATATGGTGTCAGGCAAATAAAAACGTGCAACTGAAATTTCACAATGTTACAAACTATTATGACCACCGTAAAAAAATAAATTGAAAAAAAGGCAAAGCTAAGTTAATCCCAAGCTGAATTAAGCACCTGATATGCTGCATCATTCTAAAATATCATAAAAGCAGCCCCATTTTTGTGGTGAGTTTAGACTTCCGCATTTGAGTGTGAAAAGCAGGACAAGAACAGGGGGAAAAAGAAGAGAGAAAGAAAGAAAATAGCATTATAAATGTTCGTATTCTTCTCTCATTCTCGTAGAAATTTTATTTGTGATTGATGCTTCCACCCATTTAAGTTTTATTAAATGATTTTGTCATTGTCCACGACAAACATCATAAACACCTTTTTCCTATGGATAACTACAAATCACACTAAATCTGGAATAATCTATGAGGGAAGTTTCCCTTGTTATAGCAATTATTCATAGGTTGGCTTCTGTTGAAATACTGTCTTAATGAGCTCTTTTCTTTTCCCATTATTTATGAGAAAGAATATGCAAAAGGCCACTGTTTGCTGGGGAAAGGTGATAGTTTTATATTGTCTTTTACAGATAGATACAGTGATAGTATTGATTTTTCACTCTAAAAACAAAGTTACCTAAAAGTTAGTAAAATTCATAAATTCTTATGTTATATAGGGATCATTCCTAAAATGGCCATTAAAGGAAAATAATCTTAATACAAGTTATATTAAAGTTAAATTATCTTAAAGTTTCAGTGGAAATGTTATTTCCCAAATCTTCAAATCTTAAACTAATGGACAAAAAAGATATTGAAATCTGTACACTAATTATTATATTTTTATTCTCAGGCTGAACTGACATGTTCTTTATGAATATAATTCTCAGGATACTTCCTATAATTTACTGTCCAAATAGTGTGGAGCAAACTTCAAGCAAGAATGACATTACTTTTTATGAATATTAATACAAAATTAGAGAGTTCTTATTACTCACTTGAGACCAAATCAAAGGTTTCTTCTAAGAGGAAAAAAACATTGTGGATGGCATGAAATCAGTGTGCTAACCATTTACTCAATAAAACTCAGACACAATTTGTTGCCATATTCATGTATGCTTCAAAAGGACTGTTAATTTTCTTAAAGATAAATTTATAAAATAAAAAATGGGTGAAACAATTAGAAGAAAGTTTATTAAATGGATGAATATGGTGAAAATGGATCAATCATTTTATTCCATTTGTTATGTTATTAATATAAATGATTATTTTACAGAATATCTTGATTACTGACAGCTAAAACCGAACCAAGCTTACAGAAATCCCGTGCACGGGGATATTGAGATGGACCTTCACTGTATAACTCCAGCAGCCTTCTAGAGCAGATCCACTCCTTTAGTGGGACCCCGGGATCTCCCTTGCAGCAGTGAGTCTTCCTTGACCAGTGAGAATGTGAGCAAAGATCCTCCATTCAATCCTTATAACACCCTGTATGAACCAACCCGAGTGGGATACTTCCCCAAGGTCCAGTCTAACAAACTACAACTCTATGACATGAATCTCAATCTAGTTCACTCTTGATTTTAGTTCCCTGTAAAAAACAGTTTTGCTGGGTTGTCTGACAGTAGAAGAGGAAGCAAATGAGAGTAAACAGTTTTCTGACATGTTAAATTGGTCTGCTGCAAAAAAACACAGAGCTGTAATTTCTCTTGTAAACTCAGGCAGCAGAACCAGAGGGGATGAATAAGTCAAAGCCATGTCACAGGAGGAAAAGAAGCAGATGCCTCTACAAGTGTCCACTGTCCTTCTTGTGCTCAATCCCCTTCAATTTGGGCAAAATTTGAACAATTGATTTTGGATTATGAGGACTTTGGAGATAAATCTAGATAGGCCACATATTCTTGATTTGAATTTAGGCTTAACTTTTATTTTATTTGGAATCATGTGAAAAAGAAAAGTCCTGTTATTGTTTTCCAGTACCTACTTTTAGTGAGATTGAACACGATTACAATCTCTTGGTAAGGAGGTAGGGGATCAAAGGTAATCAGAGAAATAGGTAGGATGAGAATAAAGTGTTTATTGACTTGGTGATAGGTCAGGATAAATTAATAGATATAATCAACATGTTTGGACAATTGAGCTGAAGATAATTAGGTGTTTGTTTTGTTTTGAATTTTTAGCTCCTTTAATCTTCTCGAAAGTAGATATGAAGCTAAGCTTTAGCAAAGATATATAGCTCGTTTTCTAAACAAATGGCTTGTCTTTGATTTTTTCTCCTGCTCCAGCTGAGAAATTCTGATTTTTCACTTTCACATGTGAACATCAAGGTAGCGAAACAGACACTTGATCAGCAGGGCTTGTCTGAACCCTGACAGACCTCAGATGCACCCGTTCATTTGTGTCTTCTTGCTTGCACTGATCAAACTAATATTTCAGGAATATCTGTTGTTGACAGGCACTAAATAGAAAGCAGTGACAAAAATCAGGCATAGTATGCTTTCATAAAACTTAGACTCTTTTGAACCATAAAAAAGGACATGTAAAATTTACATATAAATTTACCATAAAATGCACACAGTTATGTTGTGTAGGGAAAATAAACAAGATAAAGAAACTAGAATGAGAAAGTAAAGTCTATTTTAGAATTTCATATAGGACAGTCTGAATTCTTTGTAGGCGTAGGACCTAACGGGAAGAGTGGCATATGAAGACTGGGAGAGGAGCAGTGGGAGCAGAGAGAACAATGGTGTTGAAGAGCAATGTAACTCCACAGGACATCACCTTGTACGAGCTGCTGAGGGCATAATGAAAATCTCCTGAATTCTAATTTAAAACGGGAGTTCTAACTTTTTAGGCCTTTTGTTGCAGCTATATATACACCATTTGTAACATATATGGCATTTCCAGTAAAAAAGCTCTTCACTGAATAGTGACACACATTCTAACAATAATCAAGGTTAACTTTTGCATTGTTATGCAGAGGTAATTTAGGTCAAATATGGTAAAATGATAAATTCTCTTAAAACAGTTATGTAAATGAGAATAATTCATAATTTATCTTTATAATGGCTTCACTGCATTTAGCCTTTTAAAAAGGGGATTAAGTCCAATAAGTTTGCGTATACATACACCAATTGAATATGGCTGGACTTTTGGCATTGCGTAGGTGGATTTGTGCTTTCCTTTTTAATTACACCATTTTTCAAATGCTGAAAGAATGTGTCATGACCTTAATTGTAGATCTGACTGTGAATTTCAGTTTTACACACATAGCAAAATTTTGCAGAAATTTATATTGCACTATCAAATAAAATGTCATGTCGATGTTTTAAGATTCAGTTTCTTGGAAACCTGGTACTTTCATGTTGTTTAAATCAACTATATTGAAAAATAATTTACATACAATAAAAAGTGCCAATTTTAGGCGTACAATTTGATGAATTTTGGCAAATGTGTGTAACCACCAATAAATTTCCATCCCTCGAAAAGTTCTTGGAGATCTGCTCCTTTGTAGTCAATTTTGATATGCTTTCCATCACTGAAACTTAGTTCTGCCTGGTCTAGAATCTACTAGAAATGGAATCATACATGTTTTGGTTGGGTTCTTTCTCACAGTATAACATCAATGTTGTTGTGGGCATCAGCACTCTGTATTTATTGCTTAGCAGTATATACTATGTGTGGATATGACCCAATTTGTTTATCCATTCACCACTAACGAACATTTGAGTTGTTTTCCAGTTTGAGATTTTTATGAATAAAGTGGCTACAAACACATCTGAACAATTCGTTTGTTCTAATTCCTTTTGAGCAAATATCAAGAAGTGGAACAGTTGTATCATACAGTAAATATATATTTCACATTGTAAAAAACTGTTTCCTACCAGAAATGTACTAGAGTTCCAGTTGCTCCAAATCCTCACCAATAATTAGTGGTGAGTCTTTTTAATTCGATCTATTATAATAGGTCTGTAAGAGCATCTCATTATATATGTTTATCACTGTAAATTTAATACATTTTTGACATGTGTTTACCCCCATGAAACCACCATTATAATAAGGTACTGAACATATCCATCACTTCCAAAGTTGCCTTGTATAATCATTTTCTTCCAGACCTCCCACCCATCTTGTCTATCCCCAGGCAAAAACCAATTTTCTTTCTGTCAGTTTAGTTTGGATTTTTTAGAATTTTTAATAAGTGGGATCATACAGGACATATTTTTTTTGGTACGGTATGTCTCATTCAATGTAATAATTTTGAAATTCATCCATGTTTTGAGGTACAACAGTAGTGCATTTCTCTTTATTGGTTAATGGTATTCTCTTCTATATGTGTATCAATCTGTTTATCCATTTACCTGTTGATACCCACTTAGGCTATTGCAATAAAGTTGCTTTGAACATTTTTGTACAAGTTTTGGGTTTAATGTGCACTTTTGTTTCTCTTAGGCAAATACCTAGAAATTATGGCTAGTAATAATGGCCCGTAATATTGTACCATTATTACTGTAGAATAGAATGTATATTATATAATTTATAATATAACATATATGTAATATATAATACTAATAATGGCTGAGTCATAATGTAGGTGTATGTTTAATGTTTTAAGAAACTGCCAAACTGTTTTTGAAAATGGTTGTACCATGTTACATTCCCACTACAGTATATGAGAGCTCTAGTTGTTTCACACCCCTCCTAAACTTTCTATGATTCTTTTTAATTTTTCCCACTTTAATGGATATGTAGTGGTGGTGCATTGGAGTTTTGATCTGCATTCCCATAGAGTCAAATGATACTGAGTGTTGTTTAATATGCTTCTTCTGCTACAGAAATCTTCTTTGGTGAATTATCTTTTCCAATATTTTGCCCAGAAACTTTTTAGTTGAAGTATTGTTCAAATATTTTTCCCATTTTTAACTGGGTTGTTTGTCTTATTATTAAAATATATATATATATTATATATTTTCTAGTGCAAGCCCTTGTTGGATATACGTTTTGCAAATATTTTCTCCTGGTCTTTTAAGTTTTTAAGTCACTTTGGAAAAGATAAAGTACTGACTTTTGATTGTCTACTTTATTGATATTTTTCTTTTATAGTTCATAATTTCTGTGTCCAGTTTAAGAAATCTTATCCTAAGGTCACTGACTTCTATGTTTTCTAGAAGCTTTATAGTTTTTGTTCTTATATTTGTTTAGGTCTGTTTGTTTTTACATTTATTTAGGTCTCTGATCCACTTTGAGTTAATTTTTGTTTGTGATGTGAGGTGAAGTCTGAAGTTTCTTTTTTTTTGCCATGGGTATCCATTTGTTATATATACATACATATATATATATTTAACCTTTTACCATTAAATAACCTTTGCAATATTGTAGCTTTAAAATGTCTTGATACCAGGCAGTGTAAGTCCTCTCACTTAATTGCTTGTTTTCAGAATTGTTGGGGCTCTCTTCTTGGATCTTACGGTTTGGACATTTAATTAAATTAAGAAAATATGTTGATAATTATTCCTTAACCTCCCCTGCCCCCATTTGGGGACTTCAATTACAAGAATGTTAGGTGGCTTATAGTTGCCCCACAGCTCACTGTTGCTTGATTCTCTGTCTTCTTCAGTTTTCTTCAGACTTTTTCAGTCTTTCATTTGGGGAATCTTCCATTGCTACATCTGCAAGTTCACCAGTCTTCTCCTCTGCAGTGTGGGGCTGTTAATCCTATCCAGTGAATTTGCCATCTCACACAGTGTAGTTTGCATCTCTAAAAGTTTGATTTGCATCTTTGTATATCTTTCAGTATCTATAAAATATGCCATTATTCCTCTACCTTCTTGAACATAAGTAAAGTAGTTATAACACCTGTTATAATGTCTTTTTATACTAACTCTATTATTTGTGTCATTTCAATCTTTCTTTTCTTAATTGGTATTTCTCTTCATCATGGGTGGCATTTTCCTGCTTCTTTGCCTGCCTGACAATTTTTTATTTCATGCCAAACATTGTGAATTTTACTTTATGGGTACTAGATACCTTTGCATTTCTATAGATATTCTTGACCTGTGTTCTGGGACACAGTTAAGCAACTTGAAAACAGTTCCTCTAAGATGTTGAATTTGTTGGCAAAAATGATTATCATTTTAACACCTCTAGGATGATTATTGGTATCCTTTTGTAATTTGTGAAGTTTGCTTACATTTTTCTCTTGGTTAGTTTTCAGGAATTCAATAATTACATTAATCTTTTGAAGGAAGTAATTTTTGTCTTTGTCAACTACTTCTAATGTTTATAGTTCTTTTCCTTTTCAATCATTTCCCCTATCTTTCATTTCCTTTATTCAAATTATTCTGAGGTTAAATGCTATTTGCTTTTTGAATCTTATACTGGTGGAAATTTTAACACATTATGATGCCAAAACATTAAAAACTCACTTTGTTGGCAATTTAGAATGTTCATACCTTTGTGCTTTAACCTAAAATAATTAGCCTATGGTATTTTGAGTGTTTCTGTGAAATGACAAAGCTATTAGTGATCATTATAATTCTTTATAAATGCAAATATTCACACAGTAATAAATTTAAAACAACCTACGAAGGATAAGATGCTGATTGAATTTTTGTTGTTGTTATTTGCTTGTATAGTTAAATGACTATGAAATTTGGGGAAACTCATAACATTATGGGATACAACTTAAACCATACTTACTATGTTCTAAAATTACATTGGGAACAATAAATTTTATAAATAGATGTGAAAATTGGACTACCAACTAGTACTTACTTACTATATCTATCTGTACTTATGATTAAGTTTTATACAAATTAATGCATAATTCCAACAAGAAGTGACTTAAGTCCCACAAATCAGTTATATGAACAGGTAAATTACTTAACTCTTTATTCCCTCGTTTTCCTCATTTAAGTGGAATTTCTTAGTATCTTTCAGAGAGAATAAATTGATATATTAGCTGTGAAAGTGTTTGATGTCCTAAAATACTATAAAAATATAAATGCTAATATTAGAGCCAAAATCCTTTATGGGCCAAACTGAGTAAATATTCACGTTTTCTCTTAAAAATATGACCTTGGCTACCAAAATAATATGTTTACTTCAATCAATAAATACAGGTATAAAAAAACTTCATGCTATAGATAAAGAATTTTGAGTGGCCATTTTACATAAGGGTGGAACATTTAACTTAAATGGAAAAAATTGAGACCACAGCCTTGTAAGATGAAGGTACTTCGAAAGCATAAACATTTAATGAAATAGTTAAGCGTTAAATATCTTCTAAATAACAGAAATAACCCAAAATAGAAAAACAAGGGAAACTTCAGCATTATTTTAGAAATAGCTTATTTCATTATTGTTTGATGAAACCCTGGGGCACATCCTATAAAAACCAAACAATAACAAACAAGCTAACAAAAAATGAATAAATAGATGCATTAAACTACAAGTGTAATAAAAGTCACTTTAACGTGAGAATGAGTTTACCTAGATATTAAAGCCTGCTTTCACATTTCACCATTTTCTCTTTGCTTTGTACAGATCATTTAGCTCTGTGTTTATACATCTATCAGTCTTGACTCTTTCGATTTCTGACTAAAAAATATCAATACACATAATTATTTTAAAATATTCTTGGAAAATAAAATACTAAATGTGAAATGCAATAAACACCATGAAATAAGTTTTGTTTTGGGTTGCATATATTTTATCGAAAGTTTTGTAATGTGTAATTACCGCTATTGGATAGCACCCTCACTGACGGGATTAAATCAATTGATCTTTGATTAGATGCATAGCTATAGTCATTTTAGAAAATACTTTTTCCTTACTACCACATTACTAGATGTAAACATATATTGAATCTTCTCAAAATAAGCAATTTCAATAAGATGTATTGAATGCTAAACTGAGGCAAAACTAGACAAAATAGTAGAGTAATAATAATTCAGATTATGGACTTTGATGTCATATAGGCCTCTCTTTGAGCTCCGTCCAGTATCCAACTTGAATAAGTTATTAATAGTTCAATGTACTCATTTGTAAAATGAGATGAGAAAAATACCTGCCTCATAGAGTTTTTATGAGAATGAAATGAAATAAAGTTTTTGTCACAGTATTTGGCACACTATAGATGTTTGATAAATGTCAGAAAATGTTGTTGCAGAATTATTAATAGAAGGTAATCAATTCAAGAGCTACACATTGGTGGGGAGGAAAGTTAAGATAACTTTGTAATGCTATCAGAGAATCACCTGCGATCTTTAATCCACCTCCTCGTCTCCCCACAGGCAGGACTCTGATATACTCCCTCCCTGGAGGGACAGCCTCCCTCTCTTCTGAATAATATTGAAAATCATCAAGGGATAGCATGATCCAACCCTCAGATGTGTTGCTGAAGAACAAAGTTTGATAAACCCTGCTGGTAAATTCCGTTATCAGCAGTAGACAAAAATCATTTCAAAAAGCAGTTTCAACTGCTTTAAATATGGAAAGCTTACTGCTCGAGCCTGTTATTGTAAGCTCAAAATTGGGCCCTTATCATATGCATATGTTATCTTCAAACTTAAAGTAGACTAGAATGGATCATGCATGTGGTGGCAAATATGCAAACAATATAGTATTAATTGTATTAACAGAAAAAAACATTCTTCTGAGACTGTCAAAATTGAAAGGAATTTCTCTGAATTAAGTACTTTATCTGTACCAGGTGGAGGAATTCAATGCATTATGTAAAGCATTTCAGATAAAATGAAAACCCTCATTGCATAGTTTTGTGATTATTGGAAAAGAGATAAAGAGCATTTACTTTGTTGTACAAATACTATGTGTGATACATACAGTGACCCCAAAGCCTTGATTTAAACTCATTTTTGCCTCGTTTTCATTTTCTCATTCACTCCTTTTCTGAAAAGTCATTTTGGCACTTCAATGTCAGCCAAAAACAAACAAAAACCCCCTTACATTTACTGAGTAAAGATTTTGAGAAGTAATAATGCTCTCTAATATAGGTTTCAGTCTTTAGACACTAAAACAGATTATTTTAATTGTGAATGTATTGTCCCATAAGGAATTTTGTAATATAAATCAATGGAAGCATCAAACAATGATTTTTCACATCATCTAGTTAACTTGAATTGAGTAAAAATATTCAACACTACACTCTCCAAAATAGTTGATACCTAGTTGTTTTATTTATAATTATGCAAAGTTATACTTATTTCAGTAGACAAAGAGCCACGCCATAACGTTTTTGCTAAGACTAGAGTTACTTCCTATCACTTTTATGACAACATACAGGCAGAGACATCAGACATTTGTGCAGCGGGTATTTATTCTTCACACAATGCGGTTGCAGCCATCTTGATCAGTTGGATCAACTGCAAGAACATTCCTATAGAATATATTAACAATGTTTTTAACAACATGACTATTCTGCTCAGAAGCAGTCTTTTTTTAAATTTATTATTTATGTTTTTGAGGAAGATTAGCCCTGAGCTAACACCTGCTGGCAATCCTCCTTTTTTGTTGAGGAAGACTGGCCCTGAGCTAACATCCATGCCCATCTTCCTCTACTTTATACGTGGGACCCCTACCACAGCATGGCTTGCCAAGAGGTGCCAAGTCCGCACCCGGGATCCGAAATGGCAAACCCCGGACCACTGAAGCGGAATGTGCGCACTTAACTGCTGCGCCACCGGGCCAGCCCCAGCAGTTTATTTTTTAATGTGTTCACTTTATCACTTCTTTAAACTATTGGAATCCATTACAATTTTTATCTGACTGTAAAATAGGAAACATCGTCACTTTGGCACTTGGTGGATAGTACCGAAAAAGAAAGTTTATAAACAATGATAAACTATTTGAACTTTCCCTGGAAGCTTTTGAAAGCTATATTTTAAAAATAGAGTATTTCAAATTAGTTTGAAGGATGTTTCTTAATCAGAGGAGAATTTTCTCTCTCTTATCATCATGTAGGTGATAAGAATCAGACTAGAGAATGGTAACACAGGGATGGTACTTATTCTAGCCCCAGGTGGGGAAAAGGGTCTCTTGATAGTGATGGGGGTAACACAGCACCGAAAGGTCAATATTTGGATCCTACAGCAGGACCATACATAAAGAAAATATTTGGATTTGAAACGAGAAACAAATTTGATGTTTTAACATAGCTGACTTCTAAGGAGTATGAATACTTTTAAACTGTTAAGCATCTTGATGAATTTGGACACACAATTGTAAAATAAAGTGAGTACCGGAAAAGAAGGAGAATTGGTCAAAATAATGGAAATTAATTGAGAGTTTCAAGGGCAATCAAGGATGGATGAAGGTGAGAATTGAGAGTATGAGAGGGGGAGAATGGAATAGGATTAGTGAAGTGGGAAATGACTGAGTAGTACATGAAGTAGATAAATAGTGGGAATGTTTCAGAGTGACGTAGGGGAGATCATTATTGTTAAACTCAAGCTGTTCCTCTCGATTTTTTTCAGTAGACTACACTATAAGCTACTACTCTCAGAAATCTTTTTATAGGAAGTTTTACTTTTATTTGTCAAAAGTATTTCCTCTTTTGGAAGGAAATAAATTTTTGATGAAACTCAATTTTATTGTTTGGGGCTTCATAATGTGAAATAAATTTAGTAATTACAGAAGATAGAGCCAAAGTCAAGGAAAGACCATGGTATTTTAGGTCCAGAACTGATTATTAGGCATTTGCCCAGGGCTTCGTGTTTTCACAAGTGTGGAATGAGTTTGAACCAAGCACACCTAGATTTCAAGGAACTAAGATATGGCCATGGATAATGACTTTCATAATATGAAATGGTTTACTTTGGTGGTGGTTATTTTGAAAAATAGCATTTGGAGATCAAGTAACAATGTGGAATAAATAAAATAAAGTAGAAGCAATTTGGGAGTATCTGTATGAAAGCATGAATATTTTAAAAATGAAAATTACAGAAATTCTATTAATGTAATGTGGAAAATGGCATAAATCCCAAATGATGATCTGGTATAATTAGATCAACTTCTCAATTAAGGAAAATAGAGTGACACACAGTTGGAGCAAACGGAAATGATTTGAATATCAAAGCGTTTTGAGAAGCCATTAGAAAAAGGTGATGAAATATCCAGATACTACTATTACGATTAGGATGCAAAAATCAACTGTGAATTAAAGAATGTAGTATTGATTAATCTATACTACCTCTGATCTGCGAATATTTTCAATACATATCTTTCGTCATCTCTGAACTTCTGCAGTATTTAACTAATGTATCAAACTCGGATTGGGATATAGGTATACAGGCTTCTAAATTGCTGCTCTCATGGCGTTGCTAATCCTAGTCCTTATTTTGCTATTTGAAGTGTAAATGGGCTTATATTTTTTCTGACCAAGAATATTATAATTTTCCTCTAAAAAATTACTACTAAAAAACTTACAATTTATTTTTGTTTTTATGAATTGGTTAAAAGTTGCTATTTAACATTTTGCTAAATATAAGGAAAATATATTTATTTTATGCTATTTAATTTTATTTTCCAAACTAAGTCCCCAGGAAAACTTCCTTCCCCACCTTGTTTGAAATATGATGCTCTCTCGCAGTATGATTCATGTGAAGAGGCATTTGTACCTGTGTTAATTATAGATAGATAGCAAGGACTCTTTATATTTAAGAAAATACCATTTATAGCAAGTTAAATGACTATAAGTGCAACTACATATAACATTAGAAATTCCATAAGAAATATTAAAGTTCTGAATTTTTTATATCGAATATTTGCAAGTTTCAGATTTTACCTGTCTTTGGTTTTTTGATGTGGGTTGTCCATTGTGCATGCCTCAAATTTATCTTCTAAAATACTGCTTTTTTTTTCATTTCTAGTCAAGAATCTGAGTGGTTTGTTACCATGGAAAACTTAGGCTTTTTTCTCCCTAGGTACCTACCATTTTCTCCCATCACGTAAATTGTTCCTTCTCGTTTGGGCTACTGTGGTCATCTGCAGCTGACTCTCATTGGCTCTAAACATCGCTGAATTTGTGCTATAAGAGACCATAAAATTGGACAGGGACATGGGACTCAACTAGTGCGATCTATTTGTTTTATAAATGAGGGATGTATAATCCAACGGTATTAAATGTTTGTCCAAGATCAAACTACACGGTTTTGCCCAACTCTGATACAGGATTCCATGTTCCTGCTTATTGTTATGTGCTATGTTTATTTTATTAAACAAGCTGCCTTTAATTAATTAATTAATTTTTTTGGTGAGGAAGATTGGCTCTGAGCTAACATCTGCCACCAATCTTCTTCTTCTTTTTTTCTTTTCTGCCCAAAGCCCCAGTACTTAGTTGTATATCCTAGTTGTATAAGTCCTTCTAGTTCTTCTGTGGGATGCTGCCACAATATAGCTTCATGAGGTGTGTAAGTCTGTGCCCAGAATCTGAACCCGTGAACCCCGGGCTGTTGAAGTGGAGTGCACGAACTTAATCACCATGCCACCGGGCGTCCCCTGCTTTTTATATCTAAAGATTTAACTTAAATTTGTCTACTCCAAAAGAGAAATTATTAAACGTATGGACACAAGCCTAATATTTTCTAATAGAGAAAATAATTAAGGTAATGGATATCACATATCATCTGACCTTTCCCAAACACCACTTTCTTCCAGTAACATTTCTGGGGGCTACTGAAATTACCAGGAATGGCTCCTTTCAAAATAGGTACGTCTTCAAGTTTCAAAAATCTCAGCCCTCAATTTGAGTCTGAGCACTTACGAAACCAAGGCTGTAACCCCAAATTTGAGGGTAGGTTTCCTGATATCATTCTTAGTACCAAGTTTTGTATTATTCCAGCTCAGTCAGAAAATCAAAAGTCACGCTAAGTATTTCAAAGAGAGAGAACTTAATTTGGTTCCATAGTGCCATAAAGCTGAAAGGGGAAAACTGGGATGTCGAGATAACTCACATTAGTGTCTGCAGGAAGCAGCTGACCTCCTGGGTCTGTTGGAGCTGGAGGGAAGAGGTGGACTTAATAAAACTTAGGGTACAGAGGAGGGGGTTATGGCCATTGCTTAAACTTAGGCAGCTGGTGCTCTTTTCTTGGAGGAGGACCTTCTCAGGGCAATGCTGGGAATGCCAAAGGAAGCTGGGAGCTGGAGTAAGTAGACCATTTGTTGCTATTGAACTGATTCTGAAAGGAACAAAAAATAGGAAAGAGGTCTTATCTCCCTTCTTCCAACTCTCCATTTCCCTGCAGTATCTTCAGCTTGTGGGATATAATAGGAAAACCCTGCTGGCAAGGGAGTCAGAGTCTTAGCCTCAGTATCACAGAAGGGGGATGGAGGGAGGGTGAGAGGGAGAGAGAGGCAGGGAAGAAGATGGGCACGAAACAGAGAGACAGTGGATTCATAGTTGCAGACCAGGAAGCTAATGTGGATGTCTTTGTGAACTCTCAAAATGGTACAAGGTAGTAGTAGAGGCAGAAACCTGATGTGTGAAGATATAAGAAAGAATGGGAGGAGAGAAAGTGGAAACAGTGAGTGTAGACAACTCTCCTGAAGTGTTTAGCATCATGAGTTACCAAAAAAATGGAGCAGTAAGGTGGAAGGTGGTTGATTTTTTCTTTTAAATCATCTTTATCAAAGTATAATTTACTATGATAAAATGTACCGCCATCAAGATAGAGAACATTTTTCACCTCATAAAGTTCCCTCTTGTTCCTTTTCAGTCATCCATACCCCCACCTCAGCCAAGCTCCACAGCTGGCCCCTAGCAACCAAGTTAACCTTGTTGATATAGAACACTACACCCAGTGACAGCAGAATACACATCCTTTTCAAATGCTTAAGAACAGGGACATAGATCATATACTGTGCCATCATACAAAGGTGAATAAATATAAAAGGAATGAAATCATACATAGTGTGTATTCTGACCACAAGGGAAGAGAATTAGAATTCAATTATAGAAAGTAATCTAAGAAATGTCCAAATATGGGGAAAATGAAAAAATACACTTCATATAGAATATGCATCAAAGAATAAACTATAAGAAAAATAGAAAAGATTTCAACTGAACAAATAAAATCAAATTCTCTTGAATGCATCTAAAGCAGAGTTAAGAAGGAAATTTATTTTCACACAAATATATCAAAGAAAGGGCTCATGTCAATGATTTTAAGCTTCCTCCTTAAGTTGTTGAAAAATTTGAACATACAAAATGAAGTTTTAAAAACAATATCAATTATCAATTAATACAATGCCTGTAATATCTTGGTGTGAACAAAATTTTAAACAGAATAATAATTTTCAAAATGAAAATTCTCATATTAATTTTTAAGATAATATGGCAAAAATAAGGCAATAGTGAGGTGATTGGCTAAAATCAGCCTGTTTTCCTATTTGTACATTCTACATTTGTACGGAAAATGTGATTAAAACTGAGTTCTGGAATATGACAATGAAGCATTACAATATCCAGAAATGTCCAAAGTGTCAAACTCATAATTGGTGCGTGGTATATACAGTTATTTCATTATCCCATTCCTAAATAATGCAAAATAATGATATTGACTGTTGGTGATTGTTTTATAGATCTGTAGGATAGATCTGAATTCACACTCAGAAGTGTGGTAGGCATTTCTGGCCAGAAGTGACAGATAGCAAATAGAGAATTTATTATACAGCTTTTCTTACATTCTTTAAGTTTTAAAGGCTATTCTGTGGCAATTGGTCCTGTGAAAAAAATGAACCCTGACAAGGCAATCCTTTTTTTTTTTTTTTTGCTGAGGATGATTCACCCTGAGCTAACAACTGTTGCCAATCCTCCTCTTTTTTTGCCTGAGGAAGATTCACCCTGAGCTAACATCTGTGCAACCTTCCTCTATTTTGTACGTGGGTCGCTGCTACAGCATGGCTGCTGATGAGTGGTGTAGTCCACACTCAGGAGCTGAAGCCAGGCCACCAAAGCAGAGTGTGCTGAACTCAACAACTAGGCCAGGGGTCTGGCCCCCTTTTTTCTTTTTTTTAAGAGATGTTATTATCAGAAGAGAAACTACGTGTTTTTTCTAAAGTGATAATAAACACAATAGTCAATAACCACAGAAATCAATAAGTAACATGAATGCATATGAACATGCTTTCAGACAAAAATATTATAAAAGGCAATAGACAATGCATTATTTGGGGAAACTAGAATTTGTGGAGGGGTGACACGAGCCATTCACCTTTGTTAATTCGAGTTGCCTATTATTTGGCATTTTCTGTAGTTTGAATAATTTTTCTGATGACTAATTTGGGGAATGAACAGCCTAGTTAACATTCCAGGTGTTTAAACTCTAAAATCCTTAATTATCAACTTGGAAACTTGCAAATTTGTCTTGTTTTAGTGCTAAATTAGACGTTGGAAACTGGCTAGGCCCACAGATGTATATTTTCCCATAATTATCAGACCCCATGTGTCAAGTTTGAAAGTTGCTGCCTTTGTTATTGACTGGGAATATTTTACTATGTGTTGGGTGATATATCATTAGCATGTAAGGAGCTTTGCGGGCGTTGCTATTATAAGTCAACAACGGATATCATCTGCAGTCTCCCAGCCCTTTAAGGTGAACGTCACACTGATTTAGATCCCTATTCTACATCCTTCAGAAGGTCTGATACTGTCCTTGTTAATATGCGGCAGATTCCTAAGGAAGCATGCGTTCTTATAGTCAGTTCTATTTCTGACATTCTTCTTCCACAAGTGCTGTCTGTATTTTTTGCTTTCTTGATTCATGCATCCTCTTTGGACACATTCTTCCAATCAAAATACACACAAATGCACACCTACATACACACACATACACACAGAAGCCTGTGTGCTTTACATGTAGAGTTTGCCAATTAGGAAAAGTATCTATTTGGGCCTATTGGTTTTGAGTGAAACCAGTAATAATGATCAGCAGGTGATATTAGAAATATCTCACAGTCTTTAGCCTTTTTCCCCTCTATACAGAGGAATGAAAAAAATTTTCAGAAACCTAATCTCTTATAAATAGAATGATGTAGAAATAATGCTGTTTCTGAGTGAAAATTGGCATGTAAATGGTGTCACCACGGAGGAGCTGGGGGAAGGGCAGCCAGGCTGACTTTGCAGCACTGATGGAAACTGCTTCTCTCTCTCGTCTCTGTGTGACAGCCAGTGGGCCTCCTTTGCATTGTTATTACAGATTCTTTCATACCTTTCAGTCTCTGGCCCTATCTCTGACTCTTTTTAGATTTCTTCCTACCCCTATTTAACAAACTAACTTCTTGGAGAATGCTCAATGTATCCAGCTCAGTGGTAAAGTCTTGAACCACAGTAGCGAACAAGGAATAGCCTCTGTTTTCAAGGACTTGATCTTATAGTGGAAAATAGAGAAGTGGACAATAGACAATGGAGTACATTATAGAATGAGAAAAAAAGTGAAGTGCAAGAATTGAGGTATGTAAGTGTTCAATTATAGCACAGATAATGAGTTTTAAGCAGACTGAGTGAGGTAGGAAGGGGCTATGCCCGAACTGTTTGTTTCTCTTCTTTTTCTAAGAACAGTGACCCTCCGTTGTGTAGTTGTTAATCTTTATCTTGCCTCACTAACATGCACAGCTCTATAGAGATTCTTAGGAAAACAACTATTGAGTAGATACATTCCTCTTAGGAATCAAATTATTCTAGATGATTCAGTTGTAGAAAAATATCAGAGAGTGAGTCAGCCAACATAGTATCAAGAAGAGTGGTGTAGCATGGTTTACAGGAAACGTCTATGCCATGATAGTCTCATGGGGTGACTATTGACAATGACCAAAAAAGGAGTCCAACCTATACTCATCCTCCTACAATCCAACATCAAGGGTTCTCCATTCCCACAGAGAAGAAATCATTTCTTCTTCTTTTGTCTTTATTTCAGCATTTATCCTAATGCTAGTTTCTCAGTAGTGATTCAGTATTTTTCAGTTGATGTAATTTAATTTTCAATTATTTTTGCCACAATATTTTCTTTTTATAGCCAGTATAAGAACCTGTAACTCTTAATTTTCAAGTTACTCACTTAAATCACTTTCATCTTAGAATAATTTACAAACATTTCTGAAAGTTCCCACCACTCTTCTCAATTAAAATAATAGTGAATTAAATTTTATTCAAATAAATAATGGTCAATAAAAATAATTAAAATAATAGTATTTGACGGTCTACCTTCTTTAGCCTCTCTCAGAGTTCTAAAGAGGCTGAGGCCATTTTCAATATTGAGGCCTTGAACAATAGTAAAAATGAATGTGTAAACTAGGGTACTAAATGTTTTCTAATGTTTTCCTCTGTGGTTTTCTTATCTGAGGAAATAAAAATGGTCTATCCAAAATCAATACTCACAGCACTTTTGTGGTTATTTGTGGACATGTGCTGAGCAGTGAAAAATTTGAGTTACCCAATGAGCACGTTTCCAGCTGAGGTCAAACAAGGCAATGCTCTGCCTTGTTCTTTCAGATCTCATGGTAAACAAGAGTTGTTTTTGCAGTACATTTAGGTTCACATTTTTGCATTTTTGTGCTTTTGATTGATGATTTTGTTGTTCAAAATGACCCCCGAATGTAGTGCTGTAATGCTGTCTCGTGTTCCTAAGACTAAGAAGGCTGTAAAGTGCCTTGCGGAGGAAATGTGTTTGACTCTGTTCAGGCAACAATTAACAAATCAATACTATGTATACTATATATATGAATACAAGGTGTCAAACAGAATCATATATAAACCAAGGTCACATATTGATAGGTTGATGAAATGTGGTGAGAGGCTGACAGGAACCTAACTCTGTGTTCCCAACTTGGAGCAACGGTTCAGTATTCCCCAACTCAGTATTCACAGTGCCAACCTGCAAAAGCAGAAACCGGCTTAAGAGGCAAAGCGTTTATTTGAGATCAAAGAATTGCAATTCTGAGAGCAGAGATTCAGGGAGAAACCCAAATAGCATCCCAATGACAGGAGAGGGGCTCAGGGTTTTTATGGGAAAAAGGGTAGAGGAGGTGAATTAAAGAAGAGTTCATTGGTGTGAGATGAGGCACGGCTGGGTTTGTACTTCAGAGAGTGGTCCAAGGTTTGATCATCAGGCTCAAGGTCAGACTTGTACTTCATTGATTGGTTAGTGATTGGTCACCAACAATTCCACTTCCATCAGTCCTTACAAACAGGATAATTTTGTCCTTACTGACTTCTTTGGAATGTTAGTGGTTTGGTCCCGTTCGGAAGATAAAGAGAACAAGACGTGAAAGGCAATTATTCTGAAATTATTCTGAAATGGCTACTCAGGCTCTTTTTTAATGTGGTTCCACTCATGTCATCTTTCACAACAGCAGCTTTACAGAACACAACTACCATGAATAATGAGAATTGACTTTGTGGCAATCTTTCTATCTATATTCAAGGAAAGACTTTTTTAAGCTTTGTGAAATTACCAAAAGGAGTAAAATGAGAATTCACGTTTTCTACGTCCCTAGTATGCACAAAGCATAAAAATGCAAATTCATTTGATCTCTACAACATGATTATGTAAACAAATGATCGGAAACATCAAATAACTGTCAGAGACCATCCAGCTTGTAGGTGAGACAGCAGGGACTGGAAGCATCTTTGTCTTGAGAGTGGACTTACTTTTTATTACAGCACACTGCCTCACAAACCCATTCCTAAATTTAGACAGTGTTACATTCCAAAATGTGAGTTACATTTTGAGTGTGAAATTCAAACTCAATGTCTTTTCTACCTTTCCCCTAATTGGCCATGTACATTTTTCCATGATAATTAAAAAAAATACATCTCTAGCTGTGCTTCACCTTATTATCCTGGGATTGAAATCTTGGGTAAATTCTCTTTTTCTCATTCTACATTCTGTTCTCTTCTCTAACTTCTCAATTCTTAATACCAATCTTTAAGTTATTTTTTCCATTTTCTTGTTCAAAAATCAAATTCTGCAGCTGCTTATAATTCCTCTGCAGGTGCCACCGATAGATAATTATTCCCTGTGGGTTTCTAGTACAATTCCACCAGGCTCATTTATCACATGCAATTACATCTATTCTACTTTTAAAATGTTTTTTGTTTTGTTTTGTTTCTGGTAGACTTACAAGAAACACCATTATATCAATTTTGAACTAACATCTGTGGATAAAAAGCATTATAATACAAAAGAAATGTCTTCAGGGTGCAGCTCAGCATTATGTTTCTTTCTTCACTGCTTAAATAGCACTACACTCATTTTATTGTGTTGAAATTTTGGTGGAAAAAAGAAAGAAACAAAGCTTATTTTACCACGATAAAACTTGATAGAGTACGGTTGGCTGTTAAGGACTAAAGGTTGGCAGGAGAGGAAACAAAGAATAGGGTTTTCTTGTACAAAGTTCTCACAATAAAAAGCAGCTATAGCCTTAGCTTTTTATTTTAAATATAAAAATGAGCAATAGAAGACCCCTGTCCCCGATCACGAACCCACTTCAGTAACCCCCAGTCATGCTATGTGTTTGTATACAGTGCTTGAGAATGATGGATAATGACAAATAGGAATAGAACATACTTTTCCAGGTATTTATGTCAAGCCTAATGTTAAACCTTTAAAGAGGAAATGGTAACTACCTCAGCCTAATATGCTTATATGGAAATCTTTCTTTTAAATTGGTTTACAACCATTGTTTTCTTGTGTCACAATCTAGCACATGCTATTGTAATTGGTCAGAGAGGAATGTTGCTTGAAAATGTGATCAATTACAAGAGCCCTTTCTGATAACAGAAGAATGGTGTAGTTTTATGAGTTGCTTAGTGGAGTCAAAAGGAGAAATTTTGCATCAAAATATCTTGAGAATCAGGATTAGAACCAGAATTCTCCTTACATCAGAATGGTGAAAATTAGAAGACATTGGCTTCAAAGCATAATCAAATTTTTCTGAAGTGTAAATTCAGAATAAAAGGTAAAATATGATAAATTCTGTTGCCATGTTGGAAGAAATATTTTTAAGAGCAATTTCAAGAATCCACAAGGAAGTCTAGCATTTGGTCTTTCAAAATCAAAGCAAGCATATCATCCCAGGTTATTCTAGAGAGAATTTTAGCTTATCAGTGTTTCCAATTAACTGGACAAGATGGAGCACTTAAAGAATCAACTTGTATCTGTTGGTTTGTAAGAGACTTTTTGGTTTGGAGCCGGAAGAAAAGAGAGGATGTCTTTGTGAAGACTCTTATGGAGCATGAGTGAGGGGCAGAGATGGAAGGGACTGAAAAACAACATGTGATCTTTCCCATACCCAACCGTATGTTCTAGAGTTTGTGACCAATGGAGAGAGGCTGCAGAGAGAAGCTCAAGAAACCCTTATAATGAAGTTCTCTGGGAGGGGACCACAAAGGGACAGGAGGAGACTCTGAGTCTCTAAAGTGTAAGTGTGACAAAATGTAAATTGATGGTACTTTTTCTACTTGTGGACAAATTAGAGGATGGATTTATCAATTGATATTTTTGGAAAACATGGAGATACCATCCTTGTGAAATAATTAATATTCTCACGTTAGCCACCATATCAGTAAGAGTGATGAGTCACCCTGGAGCGGATGTGAAGGGAGCATCAGTGAAGGTGGCAAGTCTGAAGGAAAAGAACATGGCTGGCAATCTGTTTCAAGAACTCATGAGACACATCTGCTGTGGACAGTCCAAGCTTGACTGGTAAGGCCTGAGCTAACAGAGTTGACACTTACATGGCTTCCTGCTCCAAGGAGTTGCCAGGTATTTGAGGATTTACTGAAGCTCTCTCAGATAAGACTCTAATCAGTAAAAGTAACTGATCAAACAGTTGCCTGCAGCTTAATGGAAGATTAAGCAGAAGAGTCTGTGTCTTGGAAGGACAATTTTAAAATCAAAAGCAAATTTTACCATTCACATGGGTTTGGGTTCCTATGTCCCCCTGCCACATTTCAATACATCACCAGGATGACATCTCAGCATTCCTTATTCCTGGTGAGTTCAGTCAGTCTTTCAGGGTGTGCTTATTCCATTTTCTTCCTTGAACACTAGACCATTAATAATGCTTGTCTTGGATGACTTTTTCTTTTTGATAGGCATTGTTACACACTGGGCGAGAACATTCCTCTATGTTCAGACTGAGTGTGAATCCACTTACCAGTTATATGACCCTAGATAATTAATCTTTTAATGCCACAGTTTCTTTACGGGTAAAATAATGGCATCACACTCAGAGAGCTGTTGTGAGAATTAAATAGATCAACAGATGCAAAGTGCTTAGAATCATGGCTGGCACTTAGGTGTTATATAAGTGTTAGTTATTATTATGATGGTGGCTTTATAATAAAACGATATGAAGAACTAGAACATACTAGACATTAAATAAATATTAGTTGCTACTACGGTGAGGATGACACTTATAAATCCTAGCGTTAGAGCAATGTGGTATCAGAGATGTGTATCTCGACAAACGGAAAGCAGCGTCAAACAACTCGAGTTCTTTACTTGTTTCCTTGAAGAGCACAAAGGAGATAAACGGACCACAGCAATACTTTAAACATTTTTTCCCTAGTCCTAGCCATTGTACTCTTCATCCTTTCCTCCTGTTCTTTGTTATGAAATCCCTCCAAAAACTGGGTTGGGAAGGCAGCATCTTCTTTGAAGTGGGGATGAGCAAAATAACTAAATTATTCTATAGTAGGCAGGGAGAAGAAAGGCTGGATAAGGTAGTGATTGTTGTTGAACTGTTTTCCCATCTTCACTGTTTTGTTTTACCTGGCTTGAAGCCTATGACGCTTAAAGATCTCTTTCCCAAGGCTACAGCCTACTGGCTTTTTCAAGAATTAGAATCAGCCTAATTTTAAATACATTAATAACACTCCAAAACTGCTCCTGTGACGACAGTACCACTGATTCCTGGTTGTCAGCTGTCACAACTGTATCTCTTTAAGTCTTGCAATGGGTTGAGTGTGTCTCTTCCCACAGCCTGTCATAGCTACCAGACTGAATCTTCGTTTGAATTTGTCATCTCTTCCTATCTCTGCCAATTTCTGATTTTAGGCAGTTAGTGTTTAATGCCATATTTGAATTAGAACGAGTGGAAGAGATCAATCACATTTCTGTCTCTTGCTGGCTCCCAGAATATTCTGCCACTGGGTTTTCCATAGTCTACAAACACGACTTACCATAGGGAAGCAAACCAGAATTTGTGTTCTCAGTTGCTCCTTGCCATTCCTGGGCTCCATTCACACTTCTATCACATTACGCATAACCCTTAATTGTATTTATTGGTTTGCATTTTTGTCTTTTTCAGTAGAGGATAGGCTCCTGAAGATCAGTTCTATTCCATTCTGATTGAAGTCGCCTCACCTAGCTTAGTTCTTGGTTTGCAGTAATGATCAAAAATGCTTACAGAATGAATCAATGTGTAAATGAAAGGATTACAAAGTTGTTTGGTAGGGTGTTTTGTAGGAAAATATATGTAAGGCTGAAATGAAAGCAATTAATATGTCTTATGGCCCCTCTGAATTTCCTAGCGTCCAGCTTGAGGGGGACCCTCCTGACTGGGAACCATGACCTGGTCACTTATCTGTCATCACAAAAAAGTTTTGGATCTGGAAAGACAAAGATTTACTGAAAGACTAAGGATTCTACCGACTTTTGCCCTGAGGCTCGAGGGACCTCTCAGGATGGTACTAGGTAAGTGGTTACATGTCCTGTCTTAGAAACAACAACAAAGATCTTCCATATAGAATCATTTGGGAGAGACTGTTGTTGATATGCATTTTGCTTTACCGCCCATATTTCTATTACTTTACCTATTGATAAAACTATGACTTATGCTAAACTGGGAACTAGATGGGCAACTTGTCACTCCTACATCTAGAAAGAATGACAATAATGTTGTCTGATGCATTCATACATTTAGGTCGATTATTATAGTACTTTGGAATATCAAAAAGTCACAGAATGTCCCAGAGAAGGGTCACACTGATGACTGACATTGATGGGTTAAAGTATCAGAGATACAAAGGATATTTGTCATCATACTCCTGCCAATTAAATGAATAAGGACTGAGAGAAGAGCTTATATCAAATCTAGAATAAACCAACCAGAAAAGTAATAATAAAATGTTAATTTCATTGGTCTAGTAAAGCCAATTGACAAGAAAGTGTTCTTGTGTGCTGGTAAAGATATTCACCACTTAGAGTTAAGGAAACAAGAGGAGACAGAAACCTTGCAAAGTAGCTACAAATCTGTTATAAGCCCAGTTGGGTAAGAGTATATTTAATATTGTTAAGATCAATATCAGTGGGAATAAGCTGGTTTATACTGTAAGTAAAAATTAATCCCCAAATCTCAGGGACTTAAGATCACAGGTTTATCTTTCTGTCATGCTGTATGTCTATTGCAAGTCAACTCTTCTCCTGCAGAGGTCGGTTCCATATTTGTGTTTGTACAATCGCAGAGGCAGAAGAAGGGCATTACAGTGAACGATGCACTGAATGTTAAGGTTCTATACAGGAGTAATGCAAGTCACTTTCATTCACACGTCATTTACCAAAACAAGTGGCAAAGTCACACTTAATGATTACAGGGAAGTTCAGTGCCACCATTTTTACTGAAATACTTGAACATCTTAATGACTCCCCATGACTCTGAATCCAAAACTTTGAAAATAGATATTCATCTTTGTATTTATTTCTAGTTTTCATTGGAAAAATAAGAGTAACCATCATACTTCCACCAAAACAAGTTTAACATATCGAGATTAACTTTCTAAGATGTTCCATCTACATCTCTTCAAAAAAAATTATTGTGGTTAGAGCACTTAACACAAGATCTACCCTCTTGACAGAAGTCTGTGTGCAATATGTCACTGTTGACTAGAGACACAGCGTTGTACAGCAGATCTCTAGAACTTACTCATCCTGCATAACTGAAATTTTATCCTATTCAGGAGTTACTCATCTGTATCTCTCTTATTCTCTTAATGGATGGATATAATTTCAGTGTACGAACTGCACAAATTTATTTTCTCTCTTAAGCATGATAGACATTTAAGTTGCTTCTGCATTTGTGCTATTAAAGATAATATTGCATGTACATTTTTACCTACTTATAATTTTAGAAAGATTCATAGAAATCAAATTGCTAGATCATAATGTTTGTTCACTTTTATTTTAAATAGACACAGAAAATTACTTTCTAAAAGCTTGTCAAATTAGCTTGCTTATAAACAGTAAAATAGCCACACACTTCTATTTGTTAAATTATGGGAAATTTTATGTGTTATCATTCACTTTGGTATTTTGGAATTTGAAACAACAACCTTAGTTTTGTTAAGGTTAAAAATCAGCTTTCACCCTTTTTTTGCTCTGCTGGAAAACTCAGGGTAAATAATAAATTCTACAAATAGAACAACTAACTGAAATATATCTTTTTGGTAACACTGAAATATGCAAATTTAAAATTAGGAATAAACTAGATTTGGTACAAATAAAATCAATAGCAAAATAGTAGTGGTTGAAAGACACACATTAAAATTTTTATTGACTGAAAATTAATGGGAGGATTTAACCTATACATAACCCACAGAAACTACTTGGTTGAAATAAGGCACCCAGGGAAACTTACAAGAGTTTCTGGCAAGAGTAATATTTTGTAAAAGTTGATATGCTCTAAAGAAACAATTAAGAAATCAAATATTTGAAATTTACACAAAAGTAATTCATCCTGATGAAAATTAATCGATCAAATCACCATGGAATAAACTGAAAACATGTAAATCTGCTATTAAAAAAGTAGAACGAAAGTGAAATTGGCTTAATTTTATTGGGGGCATACATATTTTCAGTGAAAATGTTATACACAAATTTTAGTATAAATATGATGGAAATGTTTGCATCCATGATCAATCCCCAAAGAATATTTGGAATCAAAATGGAAAGGCAGGTAGAAATCAGGTGTTCAAAACATGGGAAAAGAAAACAATGCTGACTGAGCTCCCTTATTAGGCATTATCCTCTGCTGTCTGCAACCTTCCGTCTCAGAGTTAGACAACATAGAGTGGGCGTGAAATTCAAGACTCCAAGGTTGGGTTGTACTTATTCTGTTTTCTCTCATTTTACCATTTGTTATGGACTGTATTATGTACCTCCAAAGTTCATATCTTGAAGCTTTTACCCTAAGTGTAACTGTATTTGGAGTCAAGGACCTTTAGGGAGGTAATAAAACATAAATGAGGTGAGAAAGGTGGGGCCCTAATCCAGTAGGACGGGTGTCCTTATAAGAGGAAGAGACACCAGAGATTGAGACCTCTCTGTCTCTCACATTCTCCTTGCATGCACAGAGAAGAGACCACATGAGGATACAGCAAGAATGCGGCCATCTACAAGCCAGGAGGAGAGAATTCCCTAGAAACCAATCCTGATAGTACCTTAATCTTGGACTTCCAGCTTCCACAAATGTGAGGAAATAAATTTCCGTTGTTTAAGGCACCCACTCTGTGGTCGTTTTTAGTTAGGGCAGCCCTGGCAGACTAATGTATCATTCTAAGACCTCTTTAATTTCTTGTTAAAACTTACATTTTTGCATTGTCTTCTATGTAATTGCCTCCTCTTTGATTATTAGTGGCATCATTTGTAGAACAAACCCCATCTCCCAAATATTCTTGCTTAGCACTTTTCTATAACTTAGGGCCCAAAAGGAAGACTTCCAAAGACTCTGGAAGAGTCAGACAGATTAAAATGCTACCACAAATCTGAACTACAAACACTCAATTACTTTGAGTTTCATAGGCAAAGTGAAAGAATTAGAACTGTATGGGAAAGATGAAAGCACAAACATATGTGTAGTCTAAGAATAAGTGTAATGGAAACAAAATATATACATGGTAGTCTTATATATAGATATATTTAGGTAGTATGAAAATCTATGATATCATCATACAGAGCTCTTTAAAAAAGATATTGTATCTCCCTTTATTATAGAGAAACTGATGAAAGCAGAGTAGACTCCTAATGGGAAGATATCTGTTGTAATCAAGGAAAAATTAAAACTCCCTCAACATCAAAATTTTGAAGGGGAAGAATTTCAATACACTTCCTACAAATTATGATATTTCTTTCTTGAAGGCTGAGGTAGAAAATATTGAAATAAAAATATAAGTGTGATCACTTCTAAGCAAATAGATGGTTAGGGAATTTTTAATAATTTATTTATTATTTAGAACCCACACACTTTCAGAAAAATTGGAAATATTTACTTTATATATATATAGAAGAGAATATATACTTTAGAATGATCTTAAAGCTGGAATAATAAGAACTATATAAAATAGATGTGTATAGGTTTGGGGCTTTTCCTAAATTTAAACTAAATGTAGTTATTACTTTTGTTCACAAATTCTAACTCTGAGAATTTGGGCAAAACTAAATTGAGTTACATACTTTCTATTGTCTGACCTAAGTATCAAAACTGCTTTTTAAGAAAATCAGTTTTCCAATACTAAATTCTAAAGGTAATGTGTTCCCTGGGTTCTTATATGAATGACAAAGAACAGGGTGACAGACAACGTCTTCAACGGCAGCTTATCTGCAAAGCTGGAAGCATTCTTCATATGTCCACTTATTGAATCTCCCCTTAATAAAAGCCAAGGGCATAACATCAAAAATAATGCAATGAAGGCATTTCTGCAGAAATTTCTGCAGAAGTTTGAGCCAGTCAGGTAGGCATTTTGATAATCCAACTCGATAAAATGGTAGAGTTTACACTAATTTGAGAAGTGACAGACAGGAGAGCCCTGAGCTTGGGTTATCTTTCCTGAATATCAGTTTCATCCTTTGGATGAAGAAAAATAACTTCAAGTTTAACTTCTTTGATACGAGCCAAGAGCATAGGAATTCTGGATTCCTGAAATAGTAGCACAAGCATTTTACAGTAGAGATTGAGAAGTATAATTTATGTTCTCCACAGAGTAATACAGAGAGGTGGGCCAGAATTTTCTAACTCAATTTTAGATCATTTTGAAATGTGTCCAGTTGAGAACACATACTGCGGACAAATATCTCCATCATACACGAACCTCAGAGTGTCTCCCTGAAAACTTCTACCTCCAAAACTGCAAAATTTTTTTCAAATTCCATATATCATTTGCTGGAACCCTCATCCAGTTAGATCCTCAAGACAGAAGCAAGACAAATATAATTTAGTTTCCTAAATTTCCCTCTCCCTCATTGTCCACTTCTAATCAACATCCAAGCTACTCCAAGTTTCTCTCTTAAAAATATGTTTATGATAGTTCTTCCCTTTTATCCCACTTATACAGTCCACATTGAAACTTCAATTGTAGTTACCCAAAACTGACCGTCTTGTCTTTTCACCTCACTTCTTTTCAATGTATGCTCCTCTTGGCGTTAGAGATCTTTTTAAGACATAATCATTTATCACTACTTACTGAGGAAAACCCTTGGACGTATTTCCCCCAGCCTATGTCTAAGGTCTTTAGCCTAGCATACAAGACACGTAACAACATCTAATTCTGTCTCCAGTCTCAAACCCTAATTCTACCTGCCCATTAGTTAAATACCAACAATATGGAAACTATTGAATCACTTGTTGCCTTAGCTTTTCCACATTTTCCCTCCATGTGTATGCATATTCTTTGGTTTTCCAGAAAATTCCCAAATGTTGTTAAAGACAATGCTCAAATATTTTCTGTGTGCAAAACATCTTCCCTGAAAATCTCACGCAGAGTTAATTGCTGTGTGGTTAGAGTACCAGTAAAATATTGGATGCCCCAGTCCAGATAATGAAGTGTAGCTAGTGTGATGATTGCTTTGGTAAGAAAGATTAGGACCTTTTGACAGATGATCACTTGAGGAAGGAGAAATTCAAGGTTGAATGAAGGGCATACATAGTATAACACCATGACGGGGAAAGTGGGGTTGGATTTTAGTGAGAAAATAGAAGATTTGGGAAGAAAATCTTTTGTAAGTGACGCTTCTCAGTTAATGCGGACTTAGAGTCTACATATGGGGAAGAATTTTCAATATGGCAGACTCTGGAGGCTAAGGTAGATTTTAAATAGAGCTGATGATGCATCAGACTTCACTCAAAGCCCTAATTTTTTATGTGCAATTTTATGCTCTTTTACTTTTATATATATATATATGTATACGTCATTGCATTAATGCAATATTGCATTATTGCAATGTTATTGCATTATTCCTAAATATATATATATTTTCCTAAATAATCTCTTAGAAATAATTCAAGCTCTGGTCAATTTCCACTTAAATTCCATGTAAAATGGAATAAAGATCTTCCAAAGATTCACTTAATTTGAAAGTAAATAATAATAATTTATCAGTAATAATAACTATCGATTATTAAATATCTATTCTGTGCTTTATTACGTTTTTTCTTTATAAGTATGAAAGATAAATTTTATTTTATCTTATAAATGTCTAAATCCCTTCGGAGAAATTAATTCTCCACAGGCCAATAAGAGCCTGTGCAAGGTTAAAACCCATTCCACATTGATTCTAAAGCCTCTCTCTTTCTACTAATTCACCAGCTCACTCAGTTTGCAGACAGGTCAGTTGCTGCATTCTGGCATCCAGGAATCCAGGACACTGATTTTGGACCCTCTGTTGTTTACCTTCCAAGAAGGAATTGGCTGATTCGGAACTGCTTGGCTATTTACAAAAGTTAGACGCTGTTGTTTACAGTGAAGTTTTCCTCACTGGATGGGACTTCGTCCCTATTTATTTTGCATTGATATGGACTGCTCACTACAACATTAGCTGCTGCATGCTTCATAATGAGACTGGACTGTTCATGGGTAAGGAGATAATGTGTGCTGGGAGTTGAAAGCTGTACTACTGATGGCAGGTAAGGGTTGGATTTTAATCCTGGCATTATTATTTGCTAGAACTGTAACTATGGGCAACTTCTAAGCCTCATTTTTACCATCTGTTAATGAGAATAATGATATTACACACCTGTAAGACTACTGTAAAAAGTATGTACAATCATGTATATAATTGCCTAGAATTTCCCCTTCCTGTCGCCTCCTCCCGCTTGCTGATTTTCAGGGGAAGATTTTTGGTCACGCTGCACCGTACAGCTTAATAGATTCCTGATATTTTTGGAGGCTGATTTTACCATCAAAGAATTCACCCAAGATGAAGAAAGAAGAAATAGGTATGTGCTACGGAAGGAGCCAAGTGATTCTGCTTTCTCCAGTCATTTTGAGGGTTAAGTACCTCTTTTTTCAATATTTATAAGTGAGATCAAGTAATAAAGTACATTAGCTGAATATGCAAACTAAGAATGGATAAAGCGATAAAATTTCAACGGCAAACAGCATAAATCTAGGGCTAACCTCTGCACAGAGGAGCAAGCAGTGCTCTCTGAGTTATGGGTTCCATAAACAACTCAGGTGTTCCAGCAGCTGCATCCTCAGCCTGGGCCATCAGCACATAAGGTCTCTTTGTGATGAACCTGAATAGATACCAGGTAGAGGTCAAAGTCCCAACAACCTGAAGGCTCAGGCCTTTTAGTTTAGCGGTAAAGTCCTAATGCAGGGGAGCGCGTCTCAACAAACTGAAGGAGACTCCGCTGAGCTCTCTGCTGGGGAGGATCCTAAATGGCCAAAGAAATATATCCAAACAGCACTGCTCTGCTATTTTAATCCTCCAAAGAATTCTCCTTGGACCAACACCAAAGAGTCAAATAATAAGTTTTAAAACTTACTTTTCTCTTAAATTTGAACTAAAAAAAAGGTGGAAGATCCAAAACTATGTGGAAAGTAAGATTTATTTGCATTATGTAGAATTTAAAATTATACACGCACATATCGAAATCTCTCTCTGAATGAAGTTATGGGTGGATTTTATCTTCTAATTTATTTTAAAAAATTAACACAAAGGATTTACGGTCCTTATAATCAGAAAATAAGAGCATTATTCTATCATTGCTGTTATACACACACGTAGAATGTTGACATTTATCCAAATAATTATCTTGATTTTTTCAGCTTGCATCACTATATGAAACAGACAAAGGGCAATTTAAATTCCATTTTGAAACCCAAATTAATAATGTGCTACATTTTATTACTTACTTTTAAAATTTTACGGTGGACCTATAAAGCATACATATGCCTTAATAGTCATCTATTATTTCTTCTGATATGAAATAGTACTTTAATCAGAAATGTCTTCTCTTTAAATTAAGGATATAAATCTTGCTAGAATTTTATCCTGTTGTCATTATAAAGCCATCAGATTCAACACTTGATGAATACTGATAGCAATGTACTACTTGGAGTTTGATAAAAAGATGAAACTTATTTCACACAAATGTGCTAAATGGTACTAATGCATTCTCCAATATGTTTGACTCTATGAGATTTGAGATATCCGATGGCTACGTGACATGAAAGAAGTGGTCTAAGTGCTAAATAGTAGCTGCCCAACTGAAGACATGAAGATTCACCCACAGCAGAAGGAACAATCAAACAAATTTACAAACCTCTTGGATTTATAACAGATGCATAGCTTTTTTACAAGATTAAATTAACTTAATATAGAACTCTACCTGCTTAATAAAACAAAGTTTCTGCGTTAATGTTCCTTTCAAGGCAATCTGAAAATTATGCCTTCTCACAAACCTAAGAAGAAAGATGTACTGGATTTATCTGAACCCCCTAGAGCACATCCTCATATTTTGGGGTTATAAAAAAAATAAAGCAGATCCTTAGTGGACTGAGGGAGCTAAAATTAGGAGGAGGAGAGCAGTACCATGCCTGCCACAGCAGGAAAGGGCCCTGTCTCAACTCCAAGTTACTCAATATGAACAGCCAACTGAACTAGGGTAGGAAAAAATCACAATTTGAAAACATTTCCGTAAAGTGAATTTAGTTATATGGTCTTCATATAACCGTTCTCATATCAGAAGAAGCGGTTAATGACTGTCTAAATGTCTGCTACAGACCATAATTTAAGAATTTCTTTATATTTATGCTAAAAAACATTGTATAAATCGACTTCACTAATGTGTGCATAGCAAAAACCATATTTCCCTCTTTTAGAATACAGCGAAAAATATATGAAACCATTTTGTTAATTTAAGAACTTTCTAGTACTCTTAGACATGAAAGTAAAACTGAATAGCAATGAGTAGTTTATATGCTGGTATGGTATTTTGTATTGAAGTTCTTCAATTTGATATCTCCACGACTATAAGAATAGTTTACTAATATTGCTATATATGTAGTTTTATGAGTTTCTATAGATTTTCCTCTAACTGATTAAGGAAAACTCAAGGTCAATCTACTCATACATAATAACGAGTGTTGGTTTCATTTCATGGATAAGTGTTCATGTTTGATATTTCAGAACTCAAAACAGAAAGATCTCAAGACCTATATTTCCTTTTCATGTTAGCACAATCTGCAGTTGTTAGGAGAGCTGTCAATCTCTTCTTAATACATTCAAGTCCTTTGGAGAAAAGCACAGGCCAAAGGGGAAAACCCACGGTGGAAAATTTCTGAAGCGAAGCTTATTATAGACAAGGCTGAATGGTAGTCAAAGGTAAATTTCTAAAGGGATCTGATTAACATTGCTCCATCAAATAAGAACCAGAGAATAAGCCATTAATTTTATGGCATTTTTTCCCCCTTCTACTGTTTTTTCATAAGTTGGACTTCCTTCCAGGTTAATTAACCACTAAACATTTTACAAGCAATCCAAGTACGGAAGCAGTAAAAGATAAATTGCACTTACGAAGTAATTGACAAAGGGTATATTGGGCATTTTAAGCAATGATCGTGCGCATCCTAATACCGGAAGAAAGGCTTATGTACTGCCATTTGACAGATCATTAGTTAATCTCAGACCTCAGCATCAAATAATAGAGACTCCAGGCTCAGATGAACCTACCCACACTAGGTAGGGGTAACCTAGTGCAAAGAGCTTCTGAGAAAACAGTGTTCTTGCCTTGGTATTATCAAAATACCCCTGGTGTTATCTCAGATGAATTCCCTAGTGACTTTATTTTCTTTTGACAGTAAAGTTAGAGCTGACAAACCAAGGCAGTTCTCAGAGAAATTCAATTACTGAAATGTCTGACAGCTTGCATTGCTTCTTAGTAAAGTTTCCAAAGTTGCTTGCAGCATGTATAATGTAGTTTACTTGTCAAGTCATGCACTGTATTTTATAAATAAAATTAAAAAATGCTATCAAAAGATATAAATTTCAGAAACAAATTTTTGTTGAAAGAGAAACAGGTAATGATAATGTATTTAGAAATATTTATGATTTTTTATTGACAGGCTATTACCTTTCTAGATTGTTTATGGCAGTTGAAAGGTAGAATACGAAATTGTTTCTGTCTTTGAGAAGACTGAAATCTATCAAACATTTATGGCCGTGAAATTTGAAATCACTAAAATAGTTTGAATTGAAATGGTGCATTCCTAAATTTTAAATTTTTTTTTATTTCTAAATAACAATATTCCAGTGGTTGAATAATTACAGAGAATGACCATTGGGTCAAGTTCCAGTAGCATCTGAGCCATGTGACTCATTTCCCAAAATTGGGATAAATAGTGAATGAGATAAAGTGCACCATGTGTGTATGTGTATCATTATGCCATATATAATCTATATAAATTGCATTCATAAATAATTGTTATATAAAACAGGGTGATTTATATTATCATAAGTTAAAAATAATAAAAAAGAAAAATGTGCTTAGGAACAAGATTTCAAGAACTGCCTTGCTCCTACTGATTGCTTACCATATTAACTTAAACGCAGACCCTCTTCAACTAATTATAGTTCGAGATTAGGCTGCAGAGAAATATTAGGGAGAAGGAACGACATTGTGTCTACATTCCACCATTATTTCACCTAGGCCTAACTCCAGGGGAGTGGGCAATAAAGAATTCTTTTAAGGGTCAGAGTTTCTTCTGTAGCCTGCCTTAAAACATGAGAACATTTGCACTGACTGTCAAACGGGTCATTCACAATTTTCTTCTCTCTCCCCAGAGTTTCAACATTTCTAGAAAAAAAATTAATAGGTTTACTGGACATTTTTTTACTGAGTTAGGGCCTAAGAGATTTCCATCTCACCATCCCAAAGGTGGGCCTTTCTGAAACTAGATGTTGTCGGAAATTTGACCTGTGTGCACTTCATGATCATCTAGTCCCAACCTCTTCATTAACAATATGAGCAATTCAAAGTTAAACAACTTCCAAAGATCATGTGTCTGTTAGAAAAAATGCACTTGGGTTCTACACTAACGCTTATATCCTCAAACACCAGCTGTAGTTTTAACATATATAAAACCTACTCATACATCAGTTTTCAAATACCTAGACAACGTATTTCTTGATTTTACTTGATGTATATTTCTGAGAACAAGTTATGCAACCTATTTTCAATTATATCTCATAACAAAAAATGTAATTTATCTTAGTAACAAAATGCCAATATATATTCTTTCGTCATTTCTAGCACTTGGCTGTAAGCAGAATTAACAATAATAGATAGTGATTTGAAATACTGTAAAGCCTTTTCAACAAGTGAATAATAAACCATTGAATGTGACATATGATTCCAGCTTCCCACGTTTTCTTAGACAATCCATCCCTTTTATCTTTCCCTCTCCATTTCTACTCTCCCTGGAGGTTCCTCATCTGTGTTTTAAAATCCAGCTCTCTGCTTATACTGTGATAGACATTGGGAAGAAACATAACTTAGTTGACTGGTTTGCTTTATTCGCAAAGACAAACTGAAAATGAGCACCACAGCTGTTTTGTATAGTAGTATGTTTTCTTAGAAAATTCTGTCTTCTGCTTTTGCAGGTGACTATTTCGTACCTTCTCTTTTTTCCTTAAACTGCCCAAACATTGTCACCCCTTCTCATTCTCAGGTGATGACCGTGATTCTTCTACTAAGAAAGAGAAATAATCAGAACAGAACATCCATAGCCTCCCAACGTTAGAAATTAACCTATATGCAAACTGGGCATTTAGGCTCTGTGTTTTCTTCTGTCACATATGTTGAACAATCTAACAGATTCCATTTCCTTTCTCCTCTCCAAGGCCCTGGCTTCTGAGTTGGTACCTCTGTCTCCTGCAACATAAATTTCCCACTCTCCTGTGATGAGTTCCCATAGCATAACATACGTAAACCTATGTAAACCTATACATATAGGTGGCTAAGATGATAGATAGATATTGAGATAATCTACCATCTTTAAAATAAAAACTGAAACCTTCTCTCAGATTTACATACTGGCCAGACATTGCCCTGTTTTTCTTCTCCTACTTAGAGCAAAACATCTCAAGAGTCTCTGAACTCACTGGCCCCACTTGCTCTCCGATTTTCCCTAAAACCTACTCTAATCCTTTTTATCCTCGTCACCTCTAGAAACCATTCTGACAAAACTACCAGTGACGTAGAATTTCCTGAAACCGAATGGTCATTTCAACCTTCAGGTTACTCAAATTCTTAGCATTATTTGACACAATTGATCACTTCCTGCCTCTTGAAACACATTTCTCACCCATATTCCAAAATTTTACTCTCTCTCTCTCTTCCTCTTCCAATCCACTGGAAGCTTCTTATCAGTCTCCTTTTTGGGTCCTCTTAATATTCTTGACTTTCCTTAAGCTTTGTTTTCCCTCCTTCTACACTTACTCCATAGGTATTTTCATGCTATTCCATGACCTTCAATATAATATGTAGGTGGTTGATAATTTCCTCTGTCTTAGTCCATTTGGGCTGCTGTAACAGAATGTTGAAGACTAGGTAGGTTTTAAACAATAGAAATTTATTTCCTGTAGTTTTGGAGCCTGGAAATCTGATATCAGGTTGCCACAAGGGTTTGGTGAGGGCCCTCTTCATGGTTCATAGCTGGCAGCTTTTAGCTGTGACCTCATATGGGACAAGGAGGAAGGGAGCTCTGTGTGGTCTCTTTTATAAGAGAATTAATCCCATTCATGAGGACTCTACCCTCACGACCTAAGCAACTCCCAAAGGCCTCACCTCTCAATACCATCACCTATGAGTGTTAGGATTTCAACATATGAATTTTAGGGACACAAACATTCAGAACATAGCGCTCTCTAAATATTATTTCTGGCTGTAACAGTTCCTGAATTCAGATTTGTATATCCAGCTGTGTACTCAATATCTCCACTTGTATGCAGTAACAACTCTTATAGAATGTTCCTTATGTACAAGGCACTCTGCCAAGCACTTTCTGCGGATTTTTTTTTTTTTTTTGAGGAAGATTAGCCCTGAGCTAGCATCTACCACTGATCCTCCTCTTTTTGCTGAGGAGGCCTGACTTTTTGCTGACTGGCCGTGAGCTAACATCCATGCCCATCTTCTTCTACTTTATATGTGGGATGCCTGCCGCAGCATGGCTTGATAAGCAGTGCATATGTCTGCACCTGGGATCTGAACCAGCGAACCATGGCCCGCCAAAGCGGAACATGAGAACTTAACTGCTGCACCACTGGGCCAGACCCTACTTTCCGTGTTTTTAGGCACATAGTCCCGCAACAATGCTATTGGGTAGGTACTGTGATTTTCACCTTTCTACATATGAGGAAACTGAAGCAGAGAGAGAAAGTAAGGAATTTTCTCAAAGCATCATCTGGCGAATGGCAGAACTTGAATTTTAACCCAGATATTCTGGTTAGACAGCCCTGGTCTTCATCATGCTGCTTTACTCATATTTGTTAACATATCCAAAATGGAACCCTCATAGGTACCTCTCCAATGTTCTCCTATTCCAGTGTCCTCCACCTCAGTAAACTTTAACTATATTCCTTCAACAGCTTTGGTAAAAATACCGGGAATAATTTCAATCCTGACATCCATTTAATCAGCAAATCCTGTCGAATGTACCTTAAAATTTATCCAGCATCTGCACGTTCCTCAGATCTCCACTATTAGCATCCTGGTCCCAACCACCATCTCTCTGGCCTGGATTATGCGCTCTCATCCTAAGATATTTTTCTGAGTCAGCGTTTGCCCTCATGAAGGCTGTTCCGAACAATGCAGAGTGAAGCTAAATCCCAGTCTATTGAAGCTGGATATTGCATCTCCACTGCTGATATCCACAAAGACTTCCTATGTCACTCAATAAAGTGTAAAGTCCTTAACAGAGCTTGTGGTGCCTAAAGGACCTGCCCTCCTCTCTGATCTCGTCTCCTTCCACTCTCCTCTTTGCTTGTTGTCTTCTGTCTCTTTGATACCTCAAGATGTTATGCCTTCAGGACCTTGAAAAACTCTTACCATAGATACCTCCATAACTTGTTTCCTTGCCTTATGCATTAGAGGCTTGAATTGCACCCTTTCAGACTGCACTTCCAAAAGAGTACGCCCCATCATTCTCCTTCTCTGATTTATAGTACCCTCGCACATTTATCACCAACACGTGTACATTGTACTGGTCTGTTTGTATGTCTGTTGTTGGTCTCCACCTCCCCAATTAGAATAGAAGCTCATCAGAGAAGAGCTTTTACATGGTTTTGTTCACTGTTGTATCCCCAACATCTAAAACAAGGTCTGCCACATGGTGGATGCTTGATAAATATATAGTAGATGAATAATATATGAACCACAACCCATCCCATTCAAGATTCAATAGTCTAAAGTTTGAGGGAAGAAGAAAAGGTTACCATTTGGTTTTGAATTTTGTATAGATCTGCTTTTCAAACCCAGAAAAGGAGGCACATCTTATTCACCACACACTGCAGATTCTCATTTACCAGCAACTAATTTTGAGCCATTTGGTTGCAAAATATAAGAAAAAATAATTTATGAAATGATGACACATAAATATAAAATGATATAAATCTACAGGTAGACTAAGTAAAATGTGCCATTTTACCCTGTCTCTGTACAAATAGTAAGACTGAAGGCAAGCAAGGAATGAATTTGGATCCTCAATATTTATAACAAAGGAATTTCTTTTTTCTGTAACATTGTATAACTTGAAATTTGAGCCTGAACAATAAATTAGTGAAGGGGCATTGGGAATACTTCCCCACACAGAATCTTTCTTCTGGCAGGTGGTCATCCAATTTCTGCTAGAAATGTCTTAGTAACAGAGAAATCACTGCATTAAAGATGAAATGAATCCTACTATTGGACAGTTATAATTGTCAGAAATATTTTTCTTTTATCAAAATTAAATCTGCCTCTGGTCACTTTCTTCCCTTGGTCTTAATTTTGTTATGCTAAGTCTAATATTTTTTAAAAAAAAGAAATGTTGAGATGTATGAATATATTTAACACTTTCTTTCTAACTCTTCTAAGCAGAGCTAAATCCTTCCTTTTTTCACATTATATATGGGTTTACACACTTTTTGACTGCGTAAGTTACCTTCTTTTGAATTTACTAGAATTTGTTAACATCTCTCTTATACTAGGTTTCCTGGTATTCAATGCAATACATTTTAACAATAAGCATCTACATCTACTAATCCAGACTGGCATTAAAATGACCACACAACTATAAAAATAGTGAATAGCTGTCCCAGCAATGGAAATTAAAGTAGCAGGCCATCCACTCTTCAGAAGCTTGAATAAATTTCTTCTGACTTTAAAATAGGTGATACTGGATAAAAAGATGTGTTCACTCCGTGACTTGGAAATTCAGATTTACTGAAAAAGGCTGCATAATGTCAGGGAAACAGGTCTTGTCAGAATCACACCATCCTTCAGGAGTGGAGATGAGATAAATGCAAGACACAGAAAAGTTTAGGCCGGCCGTTATTCATGACTCTGACTGCTAATTTGAGTAAACGGATATACTAGAAGACCTCACATCCACATGATCGGAGAGGTGGAGTTTGGCGGGCATAACAGTGCAGGACGGAACCTTTCAAAGGACCAGCTGTGGTTGTAAGGCCAAACTGGACTCACTGCTTCATCAGTATAGGGAAGAAACCATGTTGAGCAAATACTCACTTCTATAGACTAACCATGATCCATTGGGTTCCATTGTTTTATGTCAGACTGAACGTATTATCATAAACTTATACTAACTAACCTCCTGGTTTAAGGTCTTAAGTTCTTTAGTAAGACAGATAAACAAACAGAAAGTGAGGGGATTCAAAAAAATCATCCCTCTCTACTATGAGGAGAGTGGTTGAAAAATGATCATGGGAACAAAAGAGCCAATCGAAGAAACCCTTGTAAATATTTTGGGAACAATTCCTCAAAACTCATCTATAAAAATTACGTTGGTTTTATAGGTAAGATGTATCAAAGGGTCAAAAGACCCATGATTCCCTAGCTATTTAAACTATTTTAAAAGAATTAATAAGGGATAAAATATTCCCAATCATTTGACCCATTTGAAATAACTGAATCCCCAAATCTTTCAAAGACAGCTCTCAAAGAGCAAATAAAAGACTAATCTTATTTGTGCATATGTCAAAAATTTCGCACTGAATGTTAGAAAAGTCAAACCAAATCAAACAAAAGCTATTAAAAAAATAGACCTTGAACAAGTTGGCATTTTTCCAGAGGTATAAAGATCATTGAACGTTAAGAAATCTATTTATTTAACTCTGTTAACATGGCAAAGAAGAATAAGCTTAGTTACATCCTCTAAGTATTGAAAAGGGCATTTAAAATTTCAATATCCATTATTATTTAAGAAAACCTTTATGATAGGAAAAAAGATAACTCCCTAACTTTATAACAATATTTATATGAAATATAAAGCCAAAATCCCACTTAAGAATGTAACACGAAATACATCCTCATTAAAGTCAGGAAAAAAAATATACAATTACAATTTACTATTTCAATTTGCATTGCTTTGCATAATTTTTGCTGAACGTAGTGAGATGACATAATAAATAATTGAGAGAAAGTAACAAAATATTCTGTATTTTCAGATGACACTTGTTTACCTGGAAAACAAACAAATCATCTACAAATCTGGCAAAATTACTAAGACCACTTAGCAAGATTTCTGGATACAAATCAATAGGCAGCAATCAATAATTTACAGTTAGAAAGTATATTTTTTAAAAAGAGAATCCATTAACACTAGCAAAGATCAATATAATGTGAAAAATAGACTGAAATATTCAGGAACAGTATTTTTCGAAAAAGACAAGAGATCTTTACTGAGGGTCAATAAAAATTTTGGATGAATAAATTCAAAATTACATAATCATCAATTCTCTCAAAATTAAATCATTAATTTGATATATTTTCAATGAAAAAAACTATGATTTTTGGATAGAATTCTGAGAAAAAATATAGATATTTACCTAATATAGTATTAAAATTAGCTAAGAAAAATTAGATAATATAATTGAAAGAGTAGTTGTCTCCCAAATTATTAAAATTGCATAGAATAGATAGATCATTGAAAGATAAAGTATCAGCAAATTTTCAGAATTTTAAAATGTGGTAGTTGTAGCATGACATGTGAAAAAAGAAAGTGAGAATGAATGAGTGGTATTAAATTACGTATCAATCATCAAGAAAAACATTATTTATAATGGGTAGAGTCAAATAATAGACATTTCAGAAGTATTAACCAAGGAAAAAAACAATGAAATAATTAGAAGAACAGCTTTTGGTTATGTTAATATAACAGAGTGAAGAATGATGTTCATTCAGGTAGCAAAACAAAAGCAAAATGTAAAAACTAAAAATTCATGGGATTTTCTAACAAACATTAAATCTGTATAAGAAAACAATGACAAAATATTAAATATAAAGCTCAAGCTAAGAAAAACACTTTGAACCTATTTGACCACCGAATATTCTATTGTAAGTGTCTAAAGAGTTAGGTTGTTGTTAGTGCCGTCAAGTGGATTCTGACTCCTAGAGCCCCTGTACACAACAGAGTGGAACCCTGCCTGGTGTTTTTGCGCCATCCTCTCCCCTTCCAGTGCTGTATCAGACAATGCTCCATTGCTATTCATAGGGTTTTAATGGCCAATTTTTCAGAAGTGGGTGACCAGGTCCTTCTTCCTAGTCTCACTGAGTCTGGAAGCTCTGCTGAAACCTGTCCACCATGGGTCACCCTACTGGTATTTGAAATACCAATGGCATAGCTTTCAGCATCACAGCAACATGCAGCCAACACTGTATGACAGAGGATGAATGGGTAGTGTGGTTCCCTGGCTGGGAAACAAACCTGGGCTGCGATGGTGAAAGCACCAAATCTTAACCACTAGACCACAGGGCTGGCTAAAAAGATAGTTTAATCAATAAAATTGTTACTTAAAAAAAAAAACAACAAACAAAGGACATGAAGAGGCAACTCACCAAAATGGAAAAATGGATGTATAAAAAACATATAAAATATTTAAATTCAGTAGCAAAAGAATGCAAAATGATCCAAGTTAATTAAAATTTTAAGAAAATGATTAAAAATTGGAAAGAACAAAGTAGTCAGTGATACTGAGAGTGAGTGGAAACTGATAATTGTATTTATGGTAGTGTGGTTGTACATAGACTGTCTGTACAATAACATGGTCACTTTTACAACAACCTGAGTAACATGCGATTAAATTTGGGGGAGTTAATATTAAGAAAATAACTGAAAATTGATATAAAGTTATTTTTGTAGTATTATTTAGAGTAGCAAAGATTTGGAAAGTGAATAACACTTGATTTGTTGACCAAAATGGAGTGTATATTGTGGAATGTATTGATTCAGGACATTTTGAAGAGAAAACATTTCTGGGTAGAGATGATAGAGTGAGCCTGTATTATTGAATCTCCTTTCCTCAATACCTTACAAATAGCAAGAAGTAACCACACACACACACACACACACACACACACACACACTCAGGCAGCAGAAATCAAATGATTAAAGTAGCACAATTTGTTTAATAAACATTGAAAAGTGGTGACCAAGAAAAGAAATATCCCAACTCCACACCACTCTTCATAAGCAATTTGAGAAAATAAAGATAGATGAAAATATTATAATTATTTATGAACAGAAATGGCCCCTACTCTTTCATGGCTGATGGGAAAACCTCCATAATTCGTGTGTCCTCGTCCTACTGCAGCAGGAATGTTTGAGATCGGGGAGCGTCTACTAGAGCAGATCCAGGAGTGGCTATCATGAGGAAATCACTCCATATTAATCCTTGATAGATCTATAGTAGAAACAAGACACATTGTTCCTGGTTCTCATTTTTAAGCCACTGTTATTTTGGTGTTACTATTACAACAAGATAAGCCAGCCTATTCTGATACAGCGATGATTCAGGAAGCAAAAGATACAACTGCTGTCTCCAGGATTGTTGCACATCTACTAATAAGGGTTACCTGTACCAGCAATGTAGATTTCCTATACATTGTACAGAGACATTAAAAAAAGCTGGGAAGCAGGCACTGGGAGTCCATTGTACCTGGCCATGCTGTTCATTGGAGGCCAGGGAATTAGTAGAAACGTGGCTTCTTCCTGAGGAAACCTTTGCCTACCAACTATCTGGTCAGTCACTTTGCTGGAAGCTATGCCATGCACGAAGTCCAAATGCTATGGAAATCTTGTTTTCATTGCCAATGTAAATAGGGCATGCTGCAAAGAGTGGGCAATGGCGTTGATTTGAGTATCTGCCACAGCATATTGCTTTGACTATACAGTATATACACATAAAAGTCTTCCCGTAATTAACTTTGAAAAAGAGCAGCAGCAGCACTTGCCTGCTGACATATTGCTGTGACAACACTTACAAATAAAAATGGACCATCCTCTCCTCAAAAGTCAACTCATCGACCTTGAGTGAGGTGTATGCTTTATCTGTTTCAGTCACAATCCACTATTAATCAACCATAACCAGCAGACTAGATTATTAAGTCAACAACCTTATGCAAAATAGGTAAATGTTAGAAAGAACTGAGAATTATTTAACGTTCCTAATTATATGCAAGAAAGTATAAGGATGGCAGAAAACAAGAAAATGTGGGACATTCAAACCATTTTGCCTTCTCCTCTCCGTGGACTTTTCCCGCATGCTCATGAGAACGCGTGGGGCACAGGGCACAGAGGACACGTCCGCTGGTGGTGCCAGGGTGGAGGAAGGGAATTGCTGCAATGGCAGGAACACTTCCGGGGAGGCTCCCCCAGTAATAGAGTCTTAAATCCCCGGAGGAAAGACAGCAGACCTTATAAGCTCAAAGACTTAGGTAAAGCCTCATCATAGTCGGAGGAAGAAAGGAAAGAAGAAAACAGGTAAAACAAACCCCCTATTTCAGGGTAGAGTCTGGAATCCTGTTTGGGCCCAGACATTTAGAGGCCAGAGAGTCTGGGAGCCAGTAATAGATAATCTACTGATTGCTGGGAATTTCCACTACAAAGAAACACTCAGGAAATAACAACAAATGGGCACATCAGTGTACCTGGCTCACCACGAGACCAGCTTGGACTCAAAGTCCATCTAATTTATCACTTGACCAGGATAAGCCAGTCAGTGACTATAGAAAACATGGCAGTGTTCTGTGTCTCCTAAAAAGAACATTACTTCAGAGCCTTGGATCATTAAGCTAAAAAGATGTAGGTTTTCCATTTTTCAGGGTACAATAGTTTTAATAAATCGCCCTACACACTTTTGAGGAAGGCTAGGAAGAAGTTACATGGTGTGCACCTGTGGTGGTGAGGAATTTTAGCAAGCTGTTTTATTTGAGAGGTGCTGGCTTGTTAAAGGCTTGGGTCTGGAAATGAGGGGAGCAGCTACGATTATCTTGGTGGTTCAACACAGGCCTGTGTGTCTCGATCTTGACCTTCATTATTCAGCTCAAGAAGGGTCTTAGTTAGCTACCTATTTCTTGCAGTGGTCAAAATACTTGTTTTTCACTCCAGTATTGCTGTCTATTATGGTAATCATGCCTATCTTGTCTATGCCAGATAAATTTTTTTAATTTGGCTTCTATCCCCCAAGATTTCATCATTTTCTTTGAAGTCAGGTAGCCCATTTCAAGGAATAATTATCCACTTGATATCTTGGCTACAGAGGATAGCCATCAGGAAATTTGTAAGGATTCTCCCACTCCATCCTCGTGGATTAGCTTCTCAATACAATGGGAAAGGAGAGTCCTCTTCAAGGGACCCAGAGTGTAGGTGTGTCAGTAGCACAGTTTTCAATGCACTCCAACATTCCAATATTCCTATATCTTTGGATCCATTCTTTTATATCATGCCAAGGGACTTCTTTCACCTCAACTTCATTCAGGTTACAGTTCTGTTCAGATTTTGCTCAACCAATTGTGCAACCTGTTTGAATTACTATTGTCTGCTTGAACTAGCACACTGAAACTAGAATCCCTCATCATTCTACCCACGAACCCTTGTCATTCTACCTGTAACCTTGAGAAGTTTAGCCAGATCTCAAATCGTATTCCTTTCTCTCTGCACTGCTGTATTTAAATTCATTATAACATATATTTTCCATTTTGTTTGTTTGCATTTTTTTTGGTGAGGAAGATTGTCCCTGAGCTAACATCTGTGCCAATCTTCCTCTATTTTGTATGTGGGATGCCGCCACAGCATGGCTTGATGAGTGGTGTGTAGGTCTGCGCCCAGGATCTGAATTCACAAACCCTGGGTCACTAAAGTGGAGCACACAAAGATAACCACTACACCACTGGGCTGGCCCCATATTCTCCATATTTCTGCTGATATACATTAGTAAAAATTTTGTAATCCTACTTCTGTGTGAGCATTCTCATCTGGGTGTGATATTTTTGTCCCCTTGGCTAACTGTTATTCTCCTCTTAGATCTGTAGTTCCAGTTTTCACTGAGCACAGAGCTGCCCAATTAGGCAATATATCCCACAGCCTCTCTTGTAGCTAGCTGGGATGTGTGACAAGTTATCAACAGCTGAATATGATCAGAAGTAATATGAGAAAATTTTGTGTCATTTGCTTAAAAAAAGTTTTCCTCTCAATTCTTCTTCTTTGTACTTCTTTGAAGCAGGATCCAAGATATGGAGCTGAGTTAGATTCTATCACATGAAAGATATTTTTCATGAGTTAGTAGAAAAATAAGGTAAAAAGAATCTAAGGAGCTCCTTTAAAAAACATGTTGGAGGGGCCATCCCAGTGCCATAGTGGTTAAGTTCACACACTCTGCTTTGGTGGCCTGGGGTCTGTGGCTTCAGCTCCCAGGCAGGGACCTATGCACTGCTCATCAAGCCATGCTGGGTTGGTGTCCCACATACAAAATAGAGGAAGACTGGCATAGATATTAGTTCAAGGCCACTCTTCCTCACTAAAAAAAAGGTGGGGGAGGGGTAGATTGGTAACAGATGTTAGTTCAGGGCCAGTCTTTCTAAAACAAAAAGAGGAAGATTGGTGGGGCCAGCCTGGCGGCATAGTGCTTGAGCTTGTGCACTTCGCTTTGATGGCTCAGGGTTTGCAGGTTCGGATCTCGGGCATGGACACACACACTGTTCATCAAGTCACCCTGTGGTGGCATCCCACATACAAAATAGAGGAGGATTAGCACAGATGTTAGCTCAGGGACAATATTCCTCACAAAACAAAAACAAAAACAAAAACCCCAAAAAACATGTTGGAGCAGAACCACCCTGCCAGCAAATATCACTCATGTTTTGACCATATCTGAGAAAGAAATACGCTCATTTTATTTTTATGTCTCTTTATTGTGGCAGTAAAGCATATATTCTAAGTATTACAACCTTCTATGGCATGTAAGGACTGAAGACAATGAAAGTTAGTAGGGGTAGGGCCATTAGGATATTTGTTATCTAAGAGAAGGGTAACTACCTCAGGTGTGGTTATTACAGCCTTTAAACAAGGTAAGAATTAGTATCAAGGGACAAGTTCTCTTGATACTATGTTCCTTTTCCAAAACTCCCATACGATGAATCCGTTGAGTGGGTGATAGCAAATTTGAACAATGCAGTCTCTAGCTTTCTAGTTTTTTGAAAGCAGTAAGATATCTTTCAAGAGGGTTAAAATGCAGTAGCTTAGTCCACATAGATTTCTGGCTCCCTTACCAAACTTTAGGAATGAAAGTGTCATTAGTCATCCTTGCAGGACAAAATGTGACATGGAAGAGGAAAATTAAGGGTGGACTAATACTTCTCCAGAGAAACATTAAATGACAAGAAATATTTTAAAGCATGTATAATATACTGAGAGAAAAATGAAGCCCAAGAATACTGTACTCAGAAAAGCTGGTGATCAAGTGTAGGTGAGAGGTCGATAACTTTAAGTGTGTGAATTTCAAGAAAAACAGTAAAATAAACCTACAGAGATGTGAGTCAAAATCACTCAGGAATGTAAACCACATTAGAGGTGTTGATGCTAAACACTGAGGGCAATTAGGCACAAAACCAAAACTAACATTTGTGGGATTTATGGATCACTATAGGGAATGGTTTTAACTCTAACGATGGTTATTTGAGATTTGTGGAGTTTTCTAGCGTTTTCCATTCTTTGTAGTATTGTTTGATTATTCAAAATAATAATGTTTCTTTTTAATATAATTAAGTTGATTTCCAAGATTAAAGAAGAAATAGAGTTATTTCCCAAGAGTTGTTACTAGCAAAATAAATCCATGCTAGTGTTGAATAATTATGGACTCCCTGTTGAAATACCCAATCTTGTGTCATCTATTTTAAAATTTGATCAAACTAACAAATTGTTGAAACAGATCCTTCTAAATAAAATGGAACTGTTATATTTTTCTTAACATTTATCAAAATCTCAGAAACTTGAGACCTTAGGCTTTTTCTCACCATTCTTGAAGTTTCATATTAATTGCTCTGTAGTGATGATGGCAAGCAACCATCAGAAACTGTGAAGCTTGTTCCGTTGGTCATCAACGACTCAACTCAGTGAACACCTTTGTGTAAGACAACCAATCCATGTTAGACTTTGCTTCTGAAGTTAGCAGTAAGAGACAGACTTGTTCCATAAGCACACCTCTGAGCATCGTTAATGAACAGCATCTCACCTGAGTAACCACACTTCTGCAGATAATGTCAACACATCTTCCCTCTGAAAGACCGTCAGTCCCTGACTCCATGATTCCCAGAACTCTAAGATCACCAGCCTGGTCTGTACAGGAGACTGTGTCTGACTTTACTAAAACAAGAAATAAATTCAGAACAGTCTTTTTATCCAGATATTCAATGGTCAGTACTCTTCTGAGCATTTCTGGAGGTTTGTTTTAAAGACTCAGTTGATGGAATCCAGGAGGCTCTCGACCAACAGGCGTGCTCACTGGGTTCTTTATGCCCAAATCCCATTTTTCCTTTAGGTCTGGTGAGGCAGTCTCAACAATGATCTAAGCTCTGAATAGTTTCATTGAGCAGTGTTGCTAAATTTATTTTGTTATCCTAGCATACATAACCAAATAGGTTTTTGTATAAGGTCATTAAACTTAGATTTTTATATAAGGTTTTCAAGCCTGGATCTGTGTGTAAAGTAATTTTGGCTGGAAGGTACCTCATTTGATCCATTAAGCCTAGGTTTTTGTGCAAAGCCTTCAGACCTTAGCCTTCCAGCTGAACCATTGGAAGGTGTACACTTGTTTGCTACTAACATGTTCTTTCTCCTGCTGCTTGCGGTACTTTTGCTTTTGTTTATATGTACAAAGTTTTGTACATAAATGGCTTTTGTTTTGTCCTTGGTTTTCTTCTTTCTGTTGAACACGCATAAAGGGGGCTTCCACAGAGAATGGGTGCAGACAGTTTCCCAATAAATCTCCATATAATCTAAGTCGACTCCGAGGGCTAATGGTTGGAGACCATCAGACCAGTAACCAGTCATGAAAACACAGTAGCCAAACTTTACCCTATGGCCCTTACAAAACCCGCAGGAGGGCAGCCTCTGTCCTGTCAGGTTGTGGATCATATGACCCCTTCCTAGCATCTGTGTGTTTGGGGAACCCAAGACAACATTCATAAGCATACATGATGACCAAATGTGGTGGTTCTGCTTTCTTATTTGTCCTGGATTTATCTTTGTCAAAATCTCACTGTCCTTCTTAAAGAAAATCTGATTTCTATTTAAAGTCTCATTATAATTCTATCTCTTGCGCTTTTCTTGATAAATAGCCAAAACCAAAATCAACACAGAATATCAATGGCCTTTAGGGGAGAACTTCTGACATGTAAAAATTAATGAACTAAGAGACTTATGAAGAATTCTATAAAAATTAGAGAATAAAACACCAAACATTCAAAAGTCGGAGTATTTATTTGGAGTACTGAGGCCTCAAAATAAAATTTTAACTTTAAGGAAGTCTCTCTTAAAGATTTGTAACTTTTGAAATTTACCCTCCTTCCATCTCCTCTGTTTATCAGCCTTACCTGATGTTCTAAATGAGCTACCTTTTCTTTAGGCTTTCCTCAGAAAAAGAAATACCACATTGTAAAACTGCCAAATCGGAAGGCACTGTGAGATTGCTAAACTCTGGTCAAGAGCCAAGTTAAGGACTATAATTAAGGATTTTCCCAAACTTTAATAACACAGGCAGAACATTTGTTCCTGGATGGCCGATCTGTAGCAATTAGTGCTGTTAACTATTAGCTGCATGGATAGGGGAAAACGCTTAATAATAAGATAGAAAAGAGAAGAGTTAAATATACTCACTGAGTAATATTTTTGAAAGTTACCTTGAAAGGGTAAGAAAAAATAATGCACTACATAAGGCAATTTCATAATTGATATGTTGGGTAGATTATACAAGATTCAAAATTATAAACTAAATGAAATCTAAGTGCAGAAACCATTGCAGGGAGAGTTGCTTCCAGAGCAAGCTCATCAGGCCTGGGTTCTCCTAACAAATCAGGTTATTGGTGCCCCATACATGCCGCTGTCTGTCAATCTACGCGAGAAGCCACTGTCCATATTGCTTTCTGTGTTCATGTCTCTAAGTACTCAGAAAGGTTACTGCCTATAACCAATCTTCAAGATATTTTTTAGCTCAAAATCCCTCTGCCAATTAGTATTAATTTCGATTGCTAACCTATGATGGGGGTAAACAGAAGTTTTAATTTGCAAGAGAAATTCTTTAAAAGAGAGCATCTTTGCTCTCTCCCTGAGCAGGGCAAAATTTTCCAGCTCTATCTTGAAGGAGAACGTAGCCCTTTGAAGGGTTGCTACGTTAAGCTGGGGGTCTCAGTGACGAATCCTGCCCCTCAAGGAGGAGTCCAGCACCTCCCATTCCGTTCCCGTGTGGTGTTCTAACCAAGCCCCTTGCAAAACCATAAACTATTCAAATATGTTCAAAACCATACAATATGATTAAGAATTTGAACACATATGTGTAGTTTTTTAATTCCAGAAATTATATTAGTATAACATTTCATTATAACAAACATGTAGCTTAATATAACCAACGTAATAGAATATAAGGTAACATGACCTAATGTAATTACTTAGTACGCAGGGTATGAAATCAGATCTGGGCTACATAGCATCATTTCCATGTGACTATAGACAAATTATTTAACCTTTCTAAATTTCTATTACCTTATCTAAACAATGAAAAAATAACTACCTGATTTATATTGATGCTATTAGGATTAAAGATAAACTACTTAAAACAGCTTCACTCATATAATAAGGCTAATAATTTCTTAAAAACTTTTAGTTATCATCACCAGTATTATTAGTTGTGATTTTTTTTTCTGAAGAAGATTCACCCTGAGCTAACATCTGTGTGCCAATCTTCCTCATTTTTTTTTTTTTTTTACTTGAGGAAGATTTGCCCTGAGCTAGCATCTGTGCCAATCTTCCTCTATTTTGCAAGTGGGTCACCAACACAGCATGGCTGCTGATAAAGAGTGTAGGTTCGTGCCTGGACACCAAACCCAGGCCATGGAAGTAGAGTGTGCTAGATATAAGCACTAGGCCACCAGGGCTGGCCCCTAGTTGTGATTTTTTTGATGTTATTTTAATCTAGTGAGATAATAATAATATGTATGAAAGACCATATACATGTAAAAGTTAAGGTTATGAAAGAAGCCAAGATATTAAACATTTATTTTATAGGTCAGTGTCTTTTCTTAATTTTTTCTTCTTAAAATCAAGTATCTTTTCATATTTCTCCATAACCCTTCAATTTGATAAAACCTTTATTTTCATATTTAAGTTCTATTAAAATTGTTAACCGTATAGACAATCAGAAATGAAACAAATAAAAAAATACCTGACATGTAAAAAAGAAGTTTTGGGGTCTGGCCGGGTGAGGTAGTGGTTAGGTTTGTGCGTTCCGCTGCAGCAACCCTGGGTTTGTAGGTTTGGATCCTGGATGTGGAACTAGCACTGCTTGTCAAGCCACACTGTGGTGGCATCCCACATAAAATAGAGGGAGATCAGCACAGATGTTAGCTCAGCAACAATCTTGCTCAAGCAAAAAGAAGAGGATTAGCAACTCATGTTAGCTCAGGGCCAATCTTCCTCACAAAAAAAAAAAAAGGAGGAAGAGGAAGTTTGCATTCAAGAAGTTTACATTTCAAGATACTAGCATTCTGATTTTCAGCAACTCCATCTATTTCCTTTAAAGAAAGGTCAAATTTTACATTTCTCATTCACATCCCTATACTTTAAACACCTAAATTGTTTGGACTATACTGCAAAGTAACAACATAGAGAGAGCAATGAAAGTTGATTTAATGAAAAATTCTAAAAGTTCGGGGATAGTTTTAAGGTGTCAAATAAATGTTATGTCAGCATTCTTTCCTTTTTAAAACCTTCGTTATTAGCATTAAATATATCAAGGTATCAATGTCTCCTAAAACACCATCATATACCATCCCAGAAGAGGCAGGTGCAAAACTAATGCCCGACCTTGTCCCGGTAGGATGCAGAAGTGTCACTGGGCATCTGTCTCCGTAACTTTTCCCCAACTCTTCATTGTGTCAGATGGCGCTGAGGTACTCACCATTGTGCTCCAGGAAAAAGTCAAGGGAGAGGAAAGTATACCCTATGTTCTACCCACCAATAATCCTTAAACATTCCACTTCCTCCTTTTCTTAAATTGACCTTCCCCTCCCACAAGAAGGCTCAAAACTTGCATCACGAATTTGCATCATATTAACTTTTATGGAGGAGAAAATTGTGGTAACAAAAAATTAGGCGATTGACTAAAAGTCAAAAATCACTGTCTACATATCTTTATACCTTTTCCTGCTTGACATAAAAAGCAGGGCATAAAGTTGGGCATAAAAAGCAAGATGATTATAGTTTTACAAAATTAGAAAACTTGGCCTCAATCTCATTATGAGGACGGAAACTTTGCAAAGATGAGTACCTAATAGGATATCAATTTATATTTAGATAAGATGAAAGATGTATCACAAAATGAGAGCATGCAATTTTTTTCTTAACTTTTGAAACAGCTGGACATTCTAAAGAAACATATTTCAATGGAAGCATTTATTGAATCAGAATCATGTTCTTCCTCAAAAAATTGGGGAAAAAATATAAGAGCAAAATTACCACGTCAGGATTGACATCACTGCGTACTCTAGAAAATCATTAGTTAGGATTTGAGAGATTCAGTGTAAAACTGAAAATTCTATTCTTGCATGTAGACTCTATGATCCATTTTTTAAAATTCCTTTGCCTTATTATTTGTGAAGAAAACCTCACTAAGGAACCACTCTCCGTCTCTGTCATGTGAGTCTACTCTCTTCTTCACTACATTCAATTTCTTGAGGGGAAACGTATTATCGCCACCTGAGCCTCAGGTTTGGATGGATCATTTCTCACAGAATCTTAGAATTTGTCGATTGAAAAGGGCTTCTATCAGGCCAGCTAGCTTGTCTCTCTTCACATAGTTATTTATTTTGTGATATCTCTTAATCATTTCTAAAATAGGAATACGTTGTAATTCTGCAACTTTCTTTTGCCATTGATTTCCTCTGCTTGTTCAAACATATAGTTTGTTTTACTATATGTTTTTCTTAATGTTAACACGCTTTTGTTCTGCTACTCACCAAGATAGCAAGAATCAATTTTATCAGACATCTAAAGTTATTTTCTGTTATCATTTAGAAGTACTTGTTATCATATTATCTTCTTTACCTAGATGTTTCTTCTAGATTTTTAAAAATATCATATTTATTACTGACAATCTTATGACCATAGAGCACTGAAAGATAAGTGTTAATAAGTATGTGATACACAGTTAAAATAATGTTTAATGTAATTTGATGAGAAGTAATTATTTAACCATTAAAAAGCAAATTATTAAAACACTCAGTTATTGAATATCTGTTATAATATAAATTATTTTATAGTATAAGTATTATAAGGTAACTCACAAGATTTCAAACTATCTTCCTGGTCCAAAGACTGTAATGCTGTAAACATTCGAAAATTATACTTTGGAAAGCATACGTAGAACATTTTCTAGAAGTCGTATCACTTTTGAATAAGTAGGCTTAGAGAGACAGTATATGTGGAAAAGACAGGAGAAGATTGATGGAGTAGGAAAGAGTTAGAAACAAAAGAGAGACAGAGAAAGATAGTAAGACAGGGAGACAGAATAGGAGATAACACCCAAATGAAAATTGATAGTGGGGAAAAAGAAGCAAGAAAAGAGTAAGAAAGAAAGAGCCGGAAAAAAGAATAGTACTTCAGAAAAGTTGATGTCCTAATAGCTTATGCAAATAACTTGTTCAATCTCCTTCAAAATCAATGAAACATAAATTAAAACCAATTAAAACGCTTAGACACACAAACTCCAATAGCTAAAATGGAATGGATTGATAATACCAATTATGATTTAAATTGACATCATTTCTTTAGAAATCTGGGTGCCATTATTTACTAAGGCTATCTAAGCACAAACTAAGATTCAGCAATTTCATATGTAGGACAAATATACATATATGTGTATCAAAAGACATGGACAAAAGTTCTCAGCAGCATTGTTCAAAATAGCCAAAACTGGAAAAAATGCAAATGTCCATAAACATTAAAGTGGGTGAAGAAAATCATGATATCTTTACAATAGAATATTATGCAGTAATAGGTAAACGTGAAAAGATGAAAACAACAACAAAAAAACCCAATCTGTGATTAGACACAACAGCAGGAAAAAAACTCCACAAACACTATTTTGAGTGAAAGAAGCCAGACACAAAACTATCTAAAAGAAAATATTGTAGGGGCCTGCCTGGTGGCATAGTGGTTAAGTTTGCAGGCTCTGCTTTGGCGGCACAGGGTTCACAGTTCAGATCCTGGGTGCGGACCTACCACCGCTGGTCAAGCCATGCTGTGGTGGCATCCCACATAAAATAGAGGAAGATTGGCACAGATGTTAGGAAAAAGAAGGATTTTGTTGATAAAATTTCGACCAAACTAAAAATACATGTTTTTACAAAAATAAATAATTTTGGGTACACACACACACATGCACACATATGAAATAAGTGAAAACCAGGTAGACTTTTAAGAATAAATAACTGCTATGTGTTTCAGATAAAACTATTTCTGGTTTCATAAAATGTGGATTTAAAATAAAGGACACATTTTATTGATACAGTAAGAATCGAAGGTCTCCCAGCTAGTTCCAATGAAATATGAAGAAAGTAGTTTAAAATGAAGATGAGGCTAAGGTACCGAGTGATTAAATGTTAAAGAAAAAGATGAAGTTACTCAAAATGAGAAGTCAGACATATCTCCTAGGCATTTAAAATAATTGGAGATGAGTTCTCAGTAGAGAAAGTAGGGGGATATCTTTTTTAAGATAGTGACTAAGGAGAAACCATTCTTTAAGGAGACTGGCTCAATGAAGCAAGCTGGGAGGACTGTGTTCACACAGCAATTCATGTTCTTTCTGTCCTATACATTTCCTTCCTTGTGTCACACAGGGAGAATGTGTTTAAGGATCCGGAGATCTCGTGCCTAGAAGAACTATGTTGCTTTTAGGATATCTGCTTCCCCTTTCTGTGACCTTTTTTCTGTCTTTAAATTCAATCTCTTTCAATCACTGAACTAAGCCATTAAAAAAAGGAAAATCACAGCAAGGGGTTCTAACTTAATGTGTCACCACTTACTTGAGAGTTTGAATTTTTAAATATGACAGTAATTATTGTCGGCTTGGGAGTTATTAAAATAAATAAGTCATGCTCCCTATCCTTGAAAAGCTCATGACCTACTGAGTTTGGAAAACCAAGGGACGATTTTAAAATGTCTAAAGAAAGAAAGAATGGATTCTAAGACGAGAAATAGAGATTTCTGGGCAGGACCATAAGCTCAAATCACAACACATTCTCTGCCAACGTGAAAATGCATGCCTGGGGTAAACTATTATGAGAAATTAGGGACAACCTTGGATATAGGCTTCAAACCCTATGAGGAAAACATAGACAAGGACAACGATGGAGTGGTGGATTTTATTGCTTGATGATAGGGATATTTTAAATTGTTTTTGCTTACTGGTCTGCTTCAGCATGTCTCTTGGGAGTATCATTTTAAGATTTCCTCTCCCAGATTCTTTCTTTTCTTGGCAGTTGTTTCAGAAAACTGTGCCTGTAGCTACATTCCACTTGGTAAGAGGCCTCGGTTTACCTGTATACCTGTGTCTTCTAGGAAAAGCAGCACTTGTGTCTCACTTATACATGAGCCCAGTTCTCCAGGGGCCTACACTCAGGCTTGGTAGTGTTTGGCAAAGAATGATTTTGTCCAGACTGTCTTCCCTTGTGGACTTCCAAGAATTTGCCTGCAGCCGTTGTAGACAGCTAGCCAATAGAACTCAGCATCCTAACACATGAACAGCCAGCTACAGTGGACTTTAAAACTCCTTTAGGTAGGCCTTTAAATCAACTCAACATTTAAAACATAATTTGCTCACACATTCCAAAAAAGTAGGCTTCTATCTTGATAGAGGAGGCTAATGGGACTCATAGGTGACAGAAACGAGGGGAAATATACATAAAGACAGTTCCATCAACTGTAAATTACTAATTTTAGTCAAGAAAATAGCCAGGAATGTGGGTTTGGTAATTAACTGGGATTGAATTAAACTCAACAAACACCTATTTTCCTTTATATTTTGGTTTAATTAAATACAAATCAAGATTCAACTGTATTCCCCAAATACTCACTTACAGCATCGCAAAGGCAACTATAACTTAAGAGAAACGCTTACCTTTGATGGATAGTGCTTAATTGTTTTCCTAAAATATCACATGCTAATAAAACTTTTCTCTATTTCACTATTTTACATTAGTGATATAGTCAGATAACATTGAAAAATCACATTCATACTGCTTAATTTACAGTAGCTCATTTGTTTTTCCCTAAGCTCAAGTTTACAGAAGATAGAGTAAGATTAGATAAATACATAAGACAAACAAAAGACATCCAAATGAATCTCCACATAGTTATATTGCCTTTTGTCAATGCTATTGAACAGAAAGTTTGAAATTCGAGTGTCATTACTAAATCCTCTGTACAATGACATTCAGTCAAACTCCGATATTCACATAAAAGAGAAACAAAAATATCTTACCTAATTAACAACTGATTTATCATTAAAACTTCAAGCCACTGCGACTTCATATGAAGCAAATGCCAATTTTCTCCTAATTTTGCAGCTCGCAGTTAGCGTTGTATTACTATTGAAGAAATTAGAGAGAGAAAGACTGATTCCGGGTCAGAGGATTTAAAACCAACACTATTTAAAAGAAACGGAAAACCATAGATTTCTGGATTTTGCCTTTTGACTCAATATGAGCTACCAAGAATTTAATTACATTGCTTTCTTCCCAGAACATTAAAAAACCAATTGCATATTTCTACTACATATCTGGAATCCTTGCTTCACTGCCTGTCAAAGAATGAGAGTTGTCGTCATAAAATGACACCAAAGGGTTACAATATATATATATTCATTCCCTTATTATCTAATTGGCAGAGAAATTCTTTCTATAAATGTCTAACAATGACAGGATATCTCACCACTAGAGAATCCAATAATATTCTGGTAGACTTCTAGAAAGACGGTGAGAGAGTGCTAATTATGGAGAAATTGAAAGATCCATTGTTGTGAGAATTGGGAATTATCCTCAAGGAAAGGAACAGAACTAAATATTAGTAAAAGAAGCCATAAGAAAAATTCATTATAAAAGAATATAATAATAACAATTTATTTCATTTTTAGAAAATCGTATGGTCAAAGTTTACTTTTAAAATGAGACTTTCTCCCAAACTCTAGCCAATCAATGACCTAAAAGAAAAATCTACAAATTGGCATGATATTTATGAAAATAATAGCAATTTACAGAATCATAAAACTTTGAACTGGAGTTCAAATATACCTGGTTTATATTTAATCCAGCAACCCACTGCTGTAGCAAGAGTCCTTCATACAGACACCAAAAAGGTGATCTCTGTCCTCTACCTTCATGAGTCTGTCTCGGGAGTGGGGTCAGTTCCTCCCAAGAAGCTGATATCATTGTTGGACAGTCTCATGTTACAAAGCTCTTAACACTGCATTAAATATTATATTCATAGAATTTCTTCCAACCAGCCCTTGCTTTGCCCTAGAAAGTTCAAGTTCTCTTAAAAATGAAGTACAATTTACAGTACATTATATTCTCTAGAATTCTGTAATTTCCCAGTTTAAGACAGACCGTCATCTAAAAGCTTATCAGTTATTTGTAATTGAGCAATTGTCTGTAAAAAAATGAGATATGCCATGGCCCCATGCTCTCTTTAAATCCCCATAAATAAATGACACCTACATATACACACACATGCATTAATAAATTGATAAAAAAAACTATGCCAAGAATTTATTTCTATAGAATCTAAACATTTATTTATGGACCAAATATTTTAATCTTCTTTACATGAAAGTCACAATGACAGAAGATAATATCAATAACATATATTTTGTATGTGGAAGAAAATGCATGCGAATATTATATTATAGGTATTATTTATTACACATGTATTATTTATATAATATATAGGTATTATGTTACTCTGGGAAAAGGTACTCAATAGTTAAGTTCTGGATGCTAATCTCCTATAGAAAAGTGGCTGGAATCAAAAGTAAATAAGGTGAAGTCTTAGAAGTTTCATTTTAACCTATGGGAGCAGCTACACCAGGCAACCCCCAGGAGCAGCAGCCACATTTTTGTCTATGAGAATGGCACATCTGGCAATTGTGCAGTTTCCATCTAGTGTGGGCACATCCCTGGGGAGTTTACCAAAGGATTGCTAAGAGAAATGAGACTATCTAAAAATGACGTCCATCTGAGAAAGCAGTGTAGGCTTTGGAATTAGACACGCCTTTGTTTGAATCTTGGCTATAGTACTTATTGACTATATGAAACCAAACAAGTTAATTAAAAGTTCAAGAATTCTTACCTTAAATGTAGGTATATAGTAAAATCTCTGTGGAAAAATAAGTGAAATTAATTATCTGCACAGCCTTAGTCCTCTTTCAATGACTTGTGGATGTTGGAGGAGGTCATCGAGAGGACGTGACCACTAGTTGACCCCAGAGCTGGACTCGGGCAATGGGAAGCTTCTCCTTCTCCTACCCTTGGAATGTACATTCTGCCCCCACAGTGGGAGCCATTTTCAAGGACAGAGCCTTGGGAGAGCAACGTGTTGTTGAGAGCATCTGGACAGTGTTCAGCAACTGAACCCATTTAAGGCTTCTACAGAAACTTAAGATTCTGGCAGATGGGTGCAGAGATCTTCTTGTCTTGGGGCCACTCTAAGTTCCCCTGCTTATTAAACCTGCCACCTACCAACATGGAATGGTCTTCCTCTTTCTTTGTTCTCTCCTTGCCATCCAGGTATGGGGGAACAATTTGAGAATCAACAGTGAATGAGGAAGATAAACGTCTGCTCTAAGAAGTAGACAAGTGGACATGCACATTCCCAGCTGGAGGAAACCATCAAGAAGTGCAGGGTTGACCCTGCCGGACAAGTAGAAGACTGTGTATGTCTAAACAAGGATTGCTCGGCACCCTCACAGACGAATGTGGTCACCTTGGCATTCCCTCTGCAGGGAGCTGGCATGACTGAAATGCAGTTCTATAAATGCATGTATTTTTCTCATCTTTCGTGTATAGTTTATGAAAGTATTAATATGCTTTTAATAAGTGAATATTTTTAAGTTACAAAACTGACTTATGATCATTATATAATAAAAATACAAAAACTCTGAATTCAAAGAAAAAAATAAAAGGCTGTGTATTTGGGGATTGCATAAAATTAGCTATGCACATCCTAAGTAGAACCCCTAAGTCAATCTACGGGAGCTGAGGGCAATTTTCACCTCGACATCATAATGCTTCAAGAAGAAAAATCCACTGGTTATTAAAATTTTAGATGTTTTATTTTCGTTTATATTTGATAACGACATAACATTTTAGTTACCTGTTTCTCTGCTCTCTAAATCTCTCCATCAAAATCATTTAAAAAATATTTTCCAAATCAGTTAAACATATTAATGCAATTCTTTTTTTAAGGATTGAATTTAAAAAAAGTGTCCTTCGTTAATTCATGTCTGAACTTAACCTTCTAGTAAATTTGGATTTTTTTATTGGATTATTTTACACAGGGTACACTTGTAATTAGTAACAGCTGTGAATCTCTATTTTGTAAAAGTAGAGAGGACAAGTTATCAAATTAATCACATTTGGACAAATCTCAAGTTTTTAAGAGGAGAGATTAGAGCAGACTTTTTGGCAACGTTTTGAAAATACTAAAAAAAAGGTACAAGTATTTTAGCTAACCTTGTTCTCAAGGCAAAATATGAATTATTTTTCCTCTCAACCCCAAGTTAATTATGCTATTCACCTCTTCCCTCCTGCAGAGATTCCTCATTCTCTGGAACCACTCTAGACATTTATTTTATCAGCTCTGTATGTCCTTAGATGCATACTCATTGTTGCAAGGGAAGCTAACTAGATCGCCCATTGTCTGCAGGGAGCTGGCATTTCAGATGAGCCCAGGAAAATCATCTTAACATTAGGCTCTAAGCAATTTTGAAAATGGAAAGTAGAGCATATTTACTACACCTGGTGAGTCTCTAATTACAATGGTCTATATTCATCATTTACACACATTTGTCATTTTAATTAATTACTCAGGGCTCAATTTAATCCCTTTGTTGCATTCTAAAATTCCCATTGATTTAAAAAGGTATAATTGTTGCTGTAGAGTCATAGACTTTTTGGAATCAGTGGTTTTTATACCATCAAGAACTTATTCTATATAGTTCAGGCCCTATGTGGGGTTCAGGTTCCTGCCACAATCATTTTCTTTCTTTTTTCCTATGACTATGCATACAGAGAATGCATTTAGAGTATTTTAGAAAGTAATTTAAAAAATTCAGTCTTACAAGTCCCATGTTTAACATCATTATAAGTATGCATAGGGATTATTATTATAATATATTGTGTTTTGTTAATAATTGCATTAAATAAATATTAAAGGCTTATTTGGTAGGTAATATGTTTGCTATGGGCAAATTCATTCATAGGGATATCAAGATTAATGCTCAAATGCAATATAAACATTCTTAATTATTTATGTAATACCTTTCATTCTTGAACTACATTTTAAAAATTTCATTATAAGTATATTCCTGGGTTTTAATATATTCAATAACTTTAAAATAGAGATTTAACAAATGTCATAAAAAAGTCATTCACAACCACATGACAGAATTCCTTAGGTTTTGAGTAATATGAAATTCTGGAGAAAAATGGAATCTTTATTGGCCTGAATTAACTAAATCAGTATTACACTAAAATTAAATTGATTTAAGTTGGTTATATTTGTGCTTCCTACGTGCACTACTTATTGATATTAGCCAATTAAGTAAAGCATGTATGTTGCCATTGATGATTTGTAATAACTATGTTTATTCTTTACTTAGACTGAGGCAGGTGCAGCCCTAGGTGCTTTATGTGGAGAAACTGACTTAATCATCACCAAAAACTTGTCAATAAAGCCTATTTTCACCCCCATTTTATAGAAGAGAAAACCGAAGCACAGTGGGGTTATGCGGTTTCCAAAGTTCACACAGTAAGTGGCACAAATTAGATCTGACCTTGGCCTCGGTACATCAAGAGCCTGCACTCCCCCCATAACCTCCACTACCACCATGTTTTCATTTTTTAAATTATATTAAAAAGTGTTTAGTGGTTGAGACCTAGTCTTAGGCATCATTTTTATCTCCCACAAGGTCATTAAAAAAAAAGTACCGAATATTTTTATTTTTCATTGACACATCTTATTAAAATCCAGCACGATTAGTGGCCAACTCAATATGTGAACTGGGTCCCTTACTAAGTCCAAAATTGGTTTGTTTGTTTCTTCTGTTTTGTTTTTCAATAGCTTTATTGAGTGATTTTTACCTCCAGAAATTGTCATTTGTTTTAAAGGAGCAATTTGATAAGTTTTAGAGTATTGTACATATTTGTGTATTAATGACCACAATGAAGATGCACAATTTTACCAATAACCCAATAAGTTCCCTCAAGCCCTATTACGGTCAACCCTCTTTCTCTGAACCCTAACTACCATTGATCTCTTTTCAGTCAGTATTATTTACTCTTTTCAGAGTGTCATATAAATAAAATCTTGCAATATGTATTATTTTGCATTTCAGTTCTTTCACTTAGCATGACGTTTTGCAATAGATCCAGATTATTACGTGTCAACTGTTTTCTTTTTATTGTAGCACGCTTTGAATAGAATGGAAGATCCATAATTTGTTTAGCCATTCATCAGTTGATGGACATTCAGATTATTTCTAATTTTCAGCTATTATCAGCAACGCTAGTACCAACATTTGTGTACAGGTTGTTGTGTGGATATGTGTTTTCATTGCTCTTGAGTAAATCTATAGTAATTGGATTGTTGGTCAATATGTGATTTTAGATTTAACTTTGTCTCTGATGCTGATATGTTTTCCAAAATGACCGTACAATTTTGCACTCCCACCACCGAAGTATGAGAGCTCCAGCTGCTCTGCATGCTCACCAACACATCTTTTAATTTTAGCCACAATGGAGCATAGTGGCATGTCACTGGGGTGTTAACTCGAATTTCTTTGATGACTAGTGATGTTGAGTATCTTTTTACATGCTCATTGATCATTCACATATCATTTTTTGTAAAGTAATTGTTAAAATGTCTACTCATTTTTGAATTGTCTTCTTATTGAGTTGAAAAAGTCCTTCAGATATTTAGAATACAAATCTCTTTTCAGATATATAGTTTGCAAATAATATCCCCAATTCTATAGCTTGTCTTTCACTTTCTTAATTTGTCATTAGAACAGAAGTTTTAATTTTGAAAAAGTTCATCTATTTTTTTCTTTTATGATTGGTGCTGTCTTTCATAACTCAAAGCCATAAACGCTTATACTAAGTTTTCCTTAAGAAATTCTTGAGCTTTAGGTCTTATGTGTAGGCCTACTGTTCATTTCCAGTCAATTTTTGTATATAGTTTGAGGTAAGTCTTTTTACTAAATTCTTGTCACACAAACATCCAGTTATTCTAGCACTATTTGTTGAAAAGATTGTAATTTCCCCATTGAATGTCCCTGGCAGGTTTGTCAAAATCAGTTTTCATATAAGTGAGTCAATTTTTTTTTTTTTTCAGGAAGATTAGCCCTCAGCTAGCATCTGCTGGAAATCCTCTTTTCACTGAGGAAGACTGGCCCTGAGCTAACATCCATGCCCATCTTCCTCTACTTTATACGTGGGACACCTACCACAGCATGGTTTGCCACGCAGTGCCATATCCCCACCCAGGATCTGAACTGGTGAACCCCGGGGCGCCGAAGCAGAATGTGCTCACTTAACCGCTGTGCCACTGGGCCGACCTGTCAATTTCTTATCTATCTATTTGGTTCCATTGGCCAACCTTTCGCCTGTGCTACTTTCTCCTGATTACTGCAGCTTTAGAGTGGCTGTGAAAATCAAGTCATAAGGGTCCTCCAAAATCTTCTCCTTGTAAAAAATTATTTTGGCTATGCAAGTTCCATTGCCTTTGCACATTAATTTAAAAGTGCTAGTAATCTTTGATGTTCCGTAACTAGTAGAAGCATCACCCTGATCTCTGCCTTTATCTTTACATGTGTTCTCCCTGTGTGCATGTCAGTGACCAAATTTCCCTTTTTGATATACAAACCAGTCATACGGGATTAGAAGTCCACCCTACTCCAGAATGACTTCATTTTAACTTATTACATCTGCAATGATCCTGTTTCTAATGAGAGTCACATTCTGAAGTACTGGGAGTTAGGACTTCAACAAATAAATTTGGCGTTGGGGGCACAGTTTAACCCATAACACTCTTCTTCCAGGAATCAAGTTACATGTATGTTAAGCTATGTGATGTGATCTAACATGTACCTGAATTAAAATTTTTTTCTAAGTGACAACTTTGACGTATTTTCAAGGTCACTGCTTCTTCTCTCATCACCCTTCCCCTAGACGCTAGTCATTTTTTTAAAATTTCAGATATTGCATGTTTTCATATCTTTAATTTTCATAGGTTACCTTTTATTGTTTCTATCCTGCTAGTGATGTTTCCTACATTTCTAATTTTTAAAAATATAGATATGTTTTATAAAGATATATATAGACTTTATAAATACGTATCTTCTTTACTTTGAGAGTCTTAATATTAGCAGTTTTAAAATCTTTATCATCTGCTTCATCTTAGGTTTAGTTTCAGTTGATTGCCTTTGTTTTTGAAAATGAGTCCCAAATTACAGATTCTTTATATATCAGGTAATTTTGGAGTGTATCCTAGACATCATCCATGTTAAGTTATGGGACTCTGGATTTATTTGTGTTCCTGGTGTTATTTGTTTTAGCAAACTTTTTATTTATTTAGATGCAAACTGTGCACTCTGTGTTTTGGGTAGCCACTCGTGAAGCCACTCATCAAGTTTTCTCTTTAGCTGAATGGTTTTATTCTGTTCTGTAAATGCATGGTTCAGGGGTCAGCCAGATACATGGAAAGACATAATTTGGGTGCCCTCTTTCTGTCTCTTTCTTTTCCTGGATTTTTCCTTCTCTCTCCCATGGTCATGGTTGCCTTACACTCAATTTCCTGGATTCTGAGTCCATAAAGATTGAGTTTTCTACTGACAGGCCAGTGCTCTGTGCTAACTGCCTGCCTCCAGTCCAAAAGGAGCAAAAATACATAAATCAGTCTGTTACTCCTTCCTCTGAGTGTGAATATCCAACTAGAATCTGCTCCTTTTATTCACCCTCTGATGCCTTTCAAGTATCAGCTTTTTGCATTATTTACAGAGTTTATGTTAGTTGCTAAGCGTCTGTCCAGTAGTCTCTTATTCTACCATTGCCTAAAGGGGAATTCCTGTTCCATTGTTTTTATTATACAGTATAATCATTTCTCTAAACCAGTGACCTTTGGCCATGTGAAGAGTCTTAAAAGGTTACCATGTGGACTGTGGTTTTATAGTAACAATTAGAGGAGCAGGATGAGAGATTTCATAGTAATTATGGCAGTAATAGCAGTGGTATCAGTACTAATAAAATAATAATCAGTGAATACTTTGGAATAGGCACTATGCTATGTGTTTCTCATACATTTTTTCATTTAATCTTCACATTAGTGTTGTAAGTTAAATGATATTGTTGTAATTTATCCAAAGTCACATAGTGCAAGATAGAGGCTTTGAAGCCATATCAGTCTGACTTGAAAACCTGTGCTTTTCACTTCTACGTTCTTGATTTTTTTTTTACTTATAGTCATAGAAGTAGCATTGATACAACATATTTATAATTATTGCACAACATATATTACTGCAACGACTTGAAATGTTTAGAAAACCAAATGCTCCCATCATCTGTGTCTCATTAGTAGTATAAAAAACATTTAAGAATTTCAGATGTTTTAAGGGAGAACTCTCAAGTGTTGACTGAAAGAAAAAAAGAATATTACTTTGGGCAAGGAATACACAATTTGAAATGGCTGAGTTTGGGATCACGTTGAAGACAGGGATGATGTCAACAGGAGTTCTCACTTTGGTTAGGCATTTCGAGGCAGGGTTTAGGGGTTAGAGTTCAGGGAAGTGAATTTTAATTTTAGTAAGCATTTTCTTTCAACTTTTTCTTATTTATCTCTAAACATATTTCCCCAAATGCCAGGAGGCAGATATTTAAAATGAACTATTACAAAATATTTGTCAGTTAAATAGCAATTATTCCAATCTTCAAGTGTTAAAGTTGTGTTTCATAATAACCTCAGTAGTCTTATCAAAACTATAATTAATATCAGAAACTTAATTCGTGCAACAGACCCATGGTTAAAGAAGGAACCATCAGCCATTTCAATTTGCTCTGGTCATCCAAGTAGACAAGAGTTGGATGTATTTTGAATGTTTACTATCAATTTTATACAGGCAATTCAGTGTTTATCCATAGTAATCATCTAGGAGGAAAGAAACATTCTCCTTTTTGCTGAGGAAGATTCACCTGAGCTAACACCCATGCCAACTTTCCTCTATCTTTTAGTGTGTGGGCTGCCAGCACAGCATGGCTGGGGTGTAGGTCCACGCCCAGGACAAAACCTGGGCCACCAAAGCAGAGTTTACCGGACCACTAGGCCACTGGGGCTGGCCCAAGAAATGTCTTTTATCCTATTTAAATAAATATTAAGTTTATTATAGAAAATTAAACCCCAAAGATGGACAGGGTAAGAGCTCTCTGCTATTAATTTTTGTACATTGCACTCTGCTTTACTCTGAATATGTATTCAATAGATATGTTCACGTAGAAATTTGGTATAAGATAATCAATGGCCTCATTGATTTAAATGATTATAAGGATCTGATTTATATTTTTGTTATGAGATATGAATAAAATAGATTACATATGTAAGTTTCAGAAATTAATTGATCAGATATATTTCATGAATTAGACAAAATAATCAACCCATTCATGCAATATTTTACTTTTTAAACTTTCTAATATCATTGAGAAAACCAGATTCAAATTTCCAACTTTATCTTCCAGGGAAAATAAGTCAAATGTGCTGAAAGAATCGCAGTTCAGAGTATCCCCTAGCTTCCTGTGATGAAGTGTAAATGTCCTTAGAATTGAGAAGAACCTGCAATAGCAATAAAAAGGGAAAAAATAAGATCCCTGTCAAATGAAATACAAACCCTGAGGCTAAAAATATTTAAAATGGTGGATTGAAAGGTATTATAGCTGTTGAACCCAAATGTTCTCTCAGAATTAAGATTTCTTTTCTACAAACTTTAACAGATATTATAAACACCAGTTACATATGGCATTGAGGACAAATGCAATCCTGAGTAAAGAGTTAAGTTTTAAACTAAATAGTATGCTTTTTCCTCCTTAGCAAATGAATAACTATGTAAAGAGTAAATGTTCAAGTTAACAATTGAAGTTCCTTAGAGAAAGACAGAATTCTAAAGCTGATTTAATGTGAAACATTTGCAAACACACACACACAGAGTCAAAAAATCTTTAAATATATTTTTGTATTTGGACGTATATATAACTAAATAATTATCTCTGATTTCATTTTCCTTTTCTTTTTCTTAATGGTACGAATTCATTTTTGAAACCATATACTCAGAGGCATCGCATCAATAAACCAATAAAATATGGCAAAGGTGATGGGATGTCACTCTCATGATTTGTTACCTCATAGGACGTGCCATCTTGCTCTCAGACTCACTCTCTTGCTCTCCTGCTGGCCTTGAAGGAGCCAGTAAACTTGTTGTGAACGGCTTATAGAGAGGACCACAAACGAGGGGACTGTGGGTGGCTTTTACAAGCTCACGGCAGCTTCCAGATGACAGCCAGCAAAAATCTGGAACTCTCAGCCGCACAACCATAAGGAACAGATTTCTGCCAACAGCCTAGATTCCTCCCAAGTTAAGACTCTGAAAGAGACCACAGCCTGGCTGATTCCTTGAAAGTAGTCTTCTGAGACCCTGAGGAGAGGAATGTGCTAAGGCATGCTGAGACTCTTGACCAGCAGAAACCAATGAGATAATAAATGTGTTTTGGTTTTTCTTTTTGCAAATATAGAAAATTTCATTCTTTATTTATTTACTTTTTTATTGGCCTGATTTTTATTTTTTAAATTTTTTTTATTGTGGTCTAGTTTATAACATTGTGAAATTTCAGTCGTACATTAATATTTTTCAGCCACCAGATAAATGTAAACCTGCACCCCTTATGCCCACCCTCGCCCCCTTCCCCCTGGTAACCACTAAGTTGTTCTCTTCATCCATAAGTTTGTTCATATTCCACTTAGGAGTGAAATAATACAGTGTTTGTCTTTCTCTGTCTGGCTTATTTCACTTAACATGATGCCCTCAAGGTCCATCTATGTGGCTGTGAATGGGAAGATTATGTCTTTTTTATGGCTGAGTAGTATTCCATTGTATATATATATACCACATTTTCTTTATCCAATCATCAGTCAATGCACACTTGGGTTGCTTCCACATCTTGGCTATTTTGAATAATGCTGCAATGAACATAGGGGTGCATAAGTCTCTTTGTATAGTTCACCTCAAGTTCTTTGGACAGATACTCAGTAGGGGGATAGCTGGGTCATATGGTATTTCTATTTTTAATTTTTGAGGAATCTCCATACTGTTTTCCATAGTGGTTGCACCAGTTTTCATTCCCAGCAGCAGTGTTTGAGGGTTCCCTTTTCTCCACAACTACTCCAACATTTGTTATTTTTTGTCTTGGTGATTATAGCCATTCTAATGGGCATAAGATGATATCTAAGTGTAGTTTTATAAATGTGTTTTTTAAAGTACTAAGTTTGTGGTAAATTTTTATGTAATGCAGCTAACTAATAGAGCACTATTTTAAAATCATATTCTATCCTTTAAAAATACATTATTCTTAACAATTTCATTTATGTCTAATTGCCAAGCTATTGGGAGAATACGCTAGTTTTTATTGAGTGGCTTGCCCTAAAATCATTATTGAATTAAACAAACAAAATTATTTTAAACTTTGTTTCATATCTATGGCTTGGTTTCTATAAAGATTTAACATCTTACCTTGACTCAAGCATGGTCTATGTAGCCAAAAAACATATTGCCTGAATGTATAGTTGTGAGTTTATTTATACACAACTATATACCTATGTATTCACATATAGATATATTCTTTTTTATAATTCAAAATTGCATGTATTTTTGATGTCACATATATGTATGCACGTGATACCATATATATGTATGCATATGTATATACAGAGGTACACATGTGCGTACATATATATGATGTTCATTTCGATAATTCAATCACTTTTTAAAAACATTCTATCTGAAATATATGTAGAGTGTTTCAAATTCACTTAAACAGCTTATAACTGATCCTGAAACCTGTATCAATTTTCGGATCTATAAATTAGCTGCTCATACCTGTAGGTTTATTTATACTCAAAATGTGGAAGATATAAAAAGCATATGAAAAGTCTGCTTGTGTGAAGTGCGGTAGATCAGGGTAGGACCAATGCTCTCACTGCCAACAACTAGTGAAGGAAGGTCAATTATAAAGCTACAATATCACATTTTTTATTAGGCCATCAGTGAGCTTTCAAGTCAACAAGCACTAGATGGCCTCAATTTATATAAGGGGAAGACTGTCCGGAAGTGAGGTAAGGATTGACAGCTAATATTTTTTCCCTTTTTTCCTTGCTTTTTATCTCCTAGTTGCATTCGCGCATTCAGAATGCAGGCCTGGATGAGGCTGACTGTGTGTGTCTGGGGGATGGGAGCAGGGTGAGAAGGAGAAAAGTTTTTGGCAATTGTGTAGGGTTGCTTAAATAAATTGTGGGTCCTGATGGACCTCCAACTCAAGATTGATTTTCCCCAAAAGCATTTTACTGCATTTTGAGGATGTTAAAGAAGATATAGAATTAGAATAAGGGCTTCTTGAAAGCAGAGGGAATATCCTCTCTGCTGTGGTATGCAGTGGACGAGGACGTGCCTGAGCAGGTGAGCCTGTGGAATTGAAGAACTGGAGAGACGGTTGGATCTGCAACGACAAATGTCATCTGCCTTTGTGTTGAATCACTTACTAACATGGAAATAGTTATTGGCTCCTATCAGAGAGCCACTACTGAAGAACAGTCATCAGCAGAGATTGTGGTGGAAGTTTCTAAATTGGAAGCATGAGAGTCCTTAAAGACACAACCAGTATCCCCCTGGAGAGAAAATATGAAGGATCTGAAAGACTGAAATGAATTGCTAATAGTCTTTCAGAGCTAAGGATCCAAAGTCCAATCAGGCTATCCATTGAAAGGTCTTGATGGTCATATTCTGGAAACAGGAATAAACCACAGGTAAATTTAAACTTACAAACACTGAAACCCAGCCTGGATTCAGCTCAGTCCCTGACTGGATTATGCTGATACACCTCAGACTATGTGCTGGATAGAAGAGAGCATTAACCCTCTCCTGTGAAAGCTAACATAATCAGAAACTTCCAAAGTTCCTTTTTACCCAGAGTCCAGCATACGTTAAAAATACATATGAGAGAGGCAAGGTTACATAACTAATAAACAAAAGAAAATCCAGACAATAGATATGAACAAACAGGTGATCAAGACAGGAGAGAAAGGAGACAATTAACAGTGATGAATTTATTGCAGAAAATATGGAAAAGATGGAAGAAATAAATTGGTGAAAAGATGGAAAATTCCCTATAGAATTTTAATCTATAGAAAATAATTAAGTGATTTTCTCAACAGATCTGTATGATATTTGAAATTAAGTACTGAAAGGATGGGTTTAGCAACAGATTGGATACAGCAAAACACAGATTAGCAAAGAGAAGATACATCAAGAAATAAATCAATCTGAAGCACAGAGAAAACAAGAGTAGAAATATGCATATGAGCTTAAAAGATCGCTAGAACACACACAAAACTCCTAACAAATTTGTAATTGAAGTAATAGAAGGAGAAGGCAAAGTAGGAGGTGAAAATCAAAATTTGGTGACATAATGTCTAAAAATTTTGCCAAATGAATGAAAGACGTCAATCCCAAAATTCAAGAACCTCACCAAGCCTCAAAAAAGGATAAAATGAAGAAAACAACACTCAGATAAACACCTCATTAAAAACCAAAACAAAGAGAACCTCTTAAAAGCATTAAAAATATATGGCTGAACTATGTCCTTCCAAAATTCATATGTTCAAGCCCCTTCCCCTGGTACCTCAGAATGTGACTGTATTTGAGGGTAAGGCCTTTAGAGAAGTGATTCAGTTAAAATGATGCCATTAGGGTGGGACCTAATCCAACATGACTGATGTCCTTATAAGAAGAGGAAATTTGGACACACGAGGTACTAAGCATGTGCCAGCACAGACGAAAGACCACGTGAGGTCACAGCAAGAAGACCAGCATCTGCAGGCCACCAGGAGAGGTCTCAGAAGAAACCAACCCTCTGACACCTTGGTCGTGGGATTCTAACTGTGAGGAAATAAATTTCAGTTGTGTAAGCCACTCAGTCTGTGATACTCTGTTATGGCAGCCGTAGTGGACCAATACACATACTTTCAAAGAAGCAATAGTAAGACTGACAGCTGACCTCTCCAAAGAAAAGTTAAAAGCCTGAAGATAAGGCAATAACATACCTTGAATTATTGCTAAATAAGAGAGCAACACCTAACCAGAAATCATTTAACTGAAGTACATGCCAAAATATTTAGGAATTCCAAATGTGTAACATTCTGCTAAGAAAGCCAGAGACAAAGAAGTAAATACTGCATACTTCCAGTTATGTGCAGCACAAAAGTAGGCAAAACTAATATGGAGTTGGAGTATTCATTTTGGAGGTTATTTTTACTGAGTGTGGGTCATAGTAATGTTCCTTTGTGAGTCTATTTTTTTTTAAATTGGAAAATATTTAAACTAAGGAGGAAAATATAGTTAAACAGGAACTGAGGTAATTGCTCACTGGCAGTATTGAATTTAAAGAAGAAATAAAAAATGCAAATGAAGTGAAAGGAACATAATCACAGATAGAAACGTGAAATGCAAGGGGGAGTGATGGATACTGGAATGGGAGTAAGTTTATAAATATATTGAAAATAGGCTCCACAAAACAGCAACAGTAATGTCTTGTGGGGTTTAAAATATAGTTAGAGAGGAAATGCATGACAATAATAATGCAAAAGGTAAAGCATCTGAAGGTAGATTATGTACTCTAATGTAGAATTCTTAGGTAAATATATGCATTAAACTGAAAAAAAGTCAAGGATATATGATACAATCTTTAGGATAATTAAATTATTAAAATTGAAAGAATGTCAAATTATTAAATGGAAACAGAGCAATTATAAATATTCATTAATTGAAAAGAAGACAACATTGTAGGAAAATAGGATCTTAAAATAAGCGAGTCAAATGGAAAATACAATAACATATATGTAAAAACCCAACAATGTCACTTATTACATTGAACATAGGCTAAATTCTCCAAGTAAGATACTAATATCATAAAAATAGATTTGATTCAAAAACTAAATCTATGCTACTCTCAAGAGATATGTTGTAAAGTTAAAAATACAGAATGGTTGAAAGAAAAGCTTAGAGAAAGACATATCATGAAAAGACTAACCCAAAAAAATCTATTAAGAGTAGATTTTAAAGCAAGAAACTATACTAGATATGAAAATACACAGTTCATAATGATGAATTAATTATAAATATTTCACAATCCCGAACATCTATGTAGTCAGTAACATAGCTTAAAGTATATATAGTAAAAATTGATCAAATTATAAGAAGAAAACAATTCACAATCTTCATGAGAAACATTAACAAACCTATTACAACAAAATTTCAATAGTTCATAAATAAAAGGGAAATGAGGAAGAAATATTTTTTAAAATATAATTTAAAAAATTTAACTTCATTTCCCCATATAGAACTTGGCACCACAAAACAACAGAAATTGCATTTCTCTTCCAGCTGCCATGAAGCATTTGTCGAATTATATAGCTAAACATAAAGAAATCCTCAAATATTTAAAATATTGAAATGTTTTGAGTTCTCTGGGCACAATGTAACTAAGCCAGATATCTATTAAAAAAAAAGATAACTTGGGGCCGGCCCCATGTCATAGCGGTTAAGTTCACACACTCTGCTTTGGCGGCCTGGAGTTTGCAGGCTTGGATTCTGGACGTGGACCTAGCACCGCTCCTCAGGCCACGCTGTGGTGGCCTCCCACATAAAATAGAGGAAGATTGGCACAGATGTTAGCTCAGGGCAGATCTTCCTCACACACACACACAAAAAGATAACCAGGATATCCCCCACGTGCCTAGATATTAGACCACACACCTTTGAATATGCCATAGTTCAAACATGAAATCCAATGGAAATTAGAAATTATTTAACTGAATAATAAATATTTGAATTATTGCAGGACATAATTAAAACAAGGTTCTGTGAAATGTCTAGCCTTAGATGAATACATAAGAAGAAGGTATAAGGTATCAAATATTTGAAATTTCTTCTAATTTAACTAAGAAAAGGACAGCAAATAAAACAAAATTAGAAAGATGTAGTAGAAATCTAAAAAATCTAAAGATTAAAAGATATATAATAGAGAATTCAAAGCCAAGAGTGATTCTTTGAAAAAATTAATAAATATGATAAACACCTCCTATGGCTATTCAATTTAAATAAGACAAAACATATTATTAGATATCAGAATTTAAAAGGGGACATTACAACATACACGGCAGATATTATAACGATAAAAGTATCTTGTAAAAATGTGTCAATAAACGTGACAATTAGGATGAAAATACTAAAGATAATAGAATCATAAATGGAAAATTTGCATATTTTATCTATTAAAGAAATTTAATCCATTGCTAAACACTTACAAAAATAAAAACTCTGGTTCATATGGCTTCATCTGGAAATTCTTCTAGACATTGAAGGAAGAAATAACATCAATATTATACAAATTCTTGAAGAGAAAAGCAAAAAAAGGGAAGATTAGATTAAATATGTTGCCCTCATAACTACAGTAATCAAAGCCACATATATCATTTTATTAAATGTGTCAAACATAAAATCTATAAATAATACAGCATATATGTCAATGTTTCCAAAAATGTTTTTTACAGGTTTCAATTTCCCAGTCTAGGTTCCAATTAAGAATCATGCAACTATATTAGATTGTCTCTTAAATCTCTTCTCATCTCGAAGTGTCTCCAGGCTTTTTTAAAATCTCTTATGACCTTGATATTGTATTACTATTATTATTATTTTAAAAATTCAAGGCATTGAAAAACGCGCAGTCATAATTCAGTTTACCACAAAATCTAGTTGTCTCCGGGGTTTTTTCCCCTCATATTTAGATTTAGGTCACACATTTTGTGCAAGAAATGGTAGATAGGTGTGTTATGTACTTCATGTTGCATCAAATCAGGCAACACGTACTGCCAGTTACTTATTATCAATGATGCTCAATTTATGAATGAATGTATTTTCTGTAAGTAATTTGAGATACTCCGAGATCTTGTGAATATCATTCCCTAACAAGCTTTCTCTCAGAGAGCCTTGTGAATCAAATATTGCATTTTTGATATTCTAATTCCACTATCCTTTCTGCATTTATTAGCCAACATTTTTCCGTACAAAAAGAACTTCCTAATTTTTGGCCTCTTCCATTTTGAGTGTCACTATGGACTGATGAATTATTTTTTAATTCAATGGGTTATAACCCACTACTGTTATTATCTCTTTTTCAGTGTCCCAAATGTGGCCAGCTTTCTTCCTGTGCTTTGCCATATCTTTTTTTATTTTTTAGCTTTCAGATGTACATCATAATATATTTTGAATTCCGTGTAGATTACATCATGTTCACCACCCAAAAACTAATTATAGTCCATCACCACACATGTGAGCCTAATCGTTCCTTTTGCCCTCCCTCCTCCCCCTCTTCCCCTATGGTAAGCACCAATCCATTCTCTGTTGCTATGTGTTTGTTTGTCCCTGTTTTTATCTTCTGTTTGTGAGTGAGATCATGTGGTATTTGACTTTCTCCCTCTGACTTGTTTCACTTAGCATAATACCCTCAAGGTCCATCCATGTTGTCGCAAATGGCTGGATTCTGCACCAAATAGGAGTGCTGGGAGAGAGTTTTTGAAGGAGTTGAGCATTTTTTCTTGGGATGTTGACAGAGGCATACATAGTCTTAGAAACTGGTGGCTACTTCTTTCCTGTTGACTTCTAAAGGCAAAAAAGGTAGTCAGAATACACAGAGGGCAGCAGTAAGACAGACTGAATGCCCTTCTTTGGGCATATGAAGAATGTGTGGGTCAATGGATTCTACAGAAGACAGACAGCCTGAACTGTCTTCAAAATAGTAGCCAAGAGGGCAACCTTGTCGAGCAAGAAAAACTCAGTAATTGGGTTCTTTAAGCAGGATTCTCACAGAAATTGCAGGAGTTCAATTAAAAAGCAAGAAGTGAACCCTAGGGGAAGTACAGAAAGTGAATGTCTCTTTCAAAGAGGTTATTGATAGCAGAATCCTAATAGCTCCAGTTATAAAGCACGTGACCTCTTTTCCTCTATTCCAATTTACCCCATATCCAACCTGGAGACTCTACCAGAAGGCACTCTACCACTGGAGGTGGTAGAAGAAAGAATAAAGAAGGGACCACAACCCCATTCCCTACTGTAGGCCCCTGAGCTGAGGAGAGAGGACAATATAATAATTGGATATGATCTTGAAGTTTTAAATTGGATATTGAAATTTTTAATTTAATTTTGATAGTTCAATTGTCTTAAATTACCAAAGTGAGACATTTCTTATGACTAAAATTGTCTTGAAGTCTATGGACTATCCTTGGAATTTCTGAAAAGGATAGGGGAGGGAGATGCTTAACAGCATATCAGAAGACAATGATGAAAATTGATCCACTTCCTTTCGGCACTCAACCAATTCAAAGCTGGCGATAGACAGGTTTCAAAGCAAATAAAAATATAAACGCATGCCTTATTTTGTTTCAACTTTTTCTCTATATATTTTAAATGACATCTTTATCATAAAATTTATCTGAGCAATAGTGTAAATTTTATCTAAACAAATCAATTTTGTTTAATTATCTGTTATTTTGATTTATTACATCCAAACGATATAGGTATATATGTAATACAATATGTAGAACACATAAAATTCTGTCATATATTACATATCACATATTTATATATGGTATATTACATATTCTATGTTACACATGATATAGCATGTATCACCTATTAAATAGTGCATACTTCAGGGATTTAGTATTGAAAATATAAAAGCATATGAGAACGTATTTTCACATTTGTTATGGTTAGTATCTAAGGAATATTAGATATTGATGATATACATATAATGTGTGCACACAGAGACACACATGTATACATACCTCACATGTAGAGAACTCTATCACAACCACATATTTACAGATATAAAGCTCACAACAAGAAAATTTTAGTTGAGGTCATAAAAGGAACATCCATGTATGATCTCCAAAAAACACAGTACACTATTTATAAAGGGAAGAACGGACAAAAGGAAATTTCGTAGTAGTATTTTTTTAATTTGCCACGTCTTTTCCTTGTCTTCCTTGGGGATGACTTTGTTTCTCTGTGTCTGTTTGAATAAATAAATGTTTTATTATTGCTGAACAGTGTAGTTGTTACATGTTTAGAATACATTCGCACATCTTATAAATTGTCCTGACCATCTGTAAATGCATGTAAGAATTTCTATTATTTCACATACTTCAGTGACACCTATATCAAAGAGACAGACGCAGTAAGAAAACATTGAAAATCTGTTTGGATATGTAATCACATCTTTTACAACTCTGAAAGATCAAGTAAAGCTTATAGTCTCGGTGTTTTTGCTGTTATGGTTGTTTTGTAATTAACCAGGAGCATCTTGAAAATAGCACAATGTGGAATATATTCTTTTCTTGGACACATCAAATAAATTGATTTATATTTTCTTATTTATATTGATCAACAACTGTATCATACCAAACACAGAGACTTGAACTTGATTTTTTTTTTCTTTATGAGAAGTGTGGTTTATTTTATTCCTTTAAAAATTTTTTGAGAAGAGTCAAAGTCAGGGTCATTTCAATTTTATGGGATGAACACTAACACAGAAACTAGGTAAACACAATTTTCCTTTATTTAACTTGGGGAATAAGTGCTTCAAAAATGTTGTTTCATGAACATGAAGAATAACAGAATATAACTGGACTAGAAACATTTTCTTAAAAATCATACATTTTCATCCCCTAAATCTAATTCCAGAACATATGGTGATATGGTTTCAGGTCATCAAAGAATCTTTTAATACAGTTTTCCTCTCTTGGTTTTTTTTTTTTTTTTTAATCAAATGTAAGATTGAATCAGTACTTTAGGCTTTGGACTCCAAAGAAAGTTGGAAGATTAAATAAAATAGCAAGGGCTAGCATAGCATGACTACATTAAGCCTGGAAATCTCATGAAATCCAGAGACCACTTTCTATTTGATACGACATCAGGCTTTATGACACCTCATCACAGTGAGAGGAGTGTCTGTCCATGAAAGAGAAAAAAGTGACTCCTCTTAGGTAATCGGGTTGACTTCTCTAGTCAGTGACACAGCCACACAATACAACCAGTTACCAAGACACAGTTCCCATGTGGCGGTAACTGTAATGTAAATTATCTAAATTATTAATAATCAACCAATCCTTATTATATTTCTCAATATGAAGAACCATTTATTTCTAGCAGTTTTTGTAGGTTGTCAAGATGCTATATTTGAACTAAATTATGTACCTTTAATCTTACTCTTCCTATTTTAAATTCATATGAATACCGTACTTTCTCTGGTAATTATAAAGTTTCATTCACACAAATTATAATTAACTTTTACAGTACTGGGAAGTTCTGACCACTTGAGAAGGAGTGGTTTTTCTATTTTCATGACCTCTCTATTAAAGTATCAAATACTACTTCATCCCGTGGAGAGACAACCCACATTCTTTTAAAGTACTATGGAGCTCATGTTTATTTTATATTATGCTCATGGAATTTCAACCAGATTGCTATCATTCTTCTTATTTTAGAAAAAAGGAATAGAGAAGATAAGTAGATTGCTTAGAGTTTTGAGCCAGAGAAAGTCAGAGAGATCTTCCGAAACCCAAGTCAGATCAAAACATTTTTAATGGATTCCTTCTGCATATGGAACTAGGTTCTAAATGGATTGCCTAAGAATTCAAAGTTGGAGATAGTCTGGCCCAGTTCTAAGCTTTATTTCTGACTGCGTCTCTTCTTAAACACTGTTCTCTCACCATCTCAGATTTAACCAGCAATGAGCAGTAGAGTACACATTTTTATAGTTCTGACACTTAACTCCTGTTATTGTTTCCGTTTAAAATGTCGTTTCCCCTTTTCCACACTTGGAAGTCCTACTCACCGATCACATTTCAGTGCAAATTACCATCTTCCCATCAACCCTTCCTTCTTCCCTCAGTTGTATTTAGACATTTTTCTGTCTTGTCCACCTTGTTGGTATAACCAGTCTAGCATAGCGTTCACTTCATTCCCCTCTATTATATAGCAAGCAAAATCCACTACTATGGTATAGATTTTATTAAGTGGGGAACATATCTTCACTGGACTTAGGAAAAAAAAGGAATTTAACAAACATTTATTCAAATCAAACCTTTGTATTTAGTAACTACCATACCAAAGCTGGTATTGGATGCTGGCATAACCAGTATAAAACTGAAATAACTTTTCTTGAGTGACTACTCTGTAATAAGCCCTGCACTAAGCTAATTGCAGTTTCCACCTGACAATTGCTTATAACTCCAGCACAGCCATAGCAGTCCCCACAGGCTCCCGAATGTTGGTGGGGCAGCTACTCAAGTCAGTTTTGCTTTACCCTCTCTTCTCTCAAAACTTCCCCATGCTTAATGGGGGGAATCTAGAAGAGGACATCTACATTGGTTTCTACAAGTTCGAACACAAGAATCATTGAGTTCATGATCAACTCAGAAATAGAACCAGGGATCTCACACAGTAAATAATTATGCATCGTAAGTTAATATTACTCAGTATTTTAGAAAACAAGTGTTTCAGGTTCAAAAATAGCATTCTAGCTACCTCATAATGACTTTTATTTTTTACCTCCTTTCCATAAATAGACTTTACTTTTTTTTTTTTAAGATTTTATTTTTTCCTTTTTCTCCCCAAAGCCCCCCAGTACACAGTTGTATATTCTTCGTTGTGGGTCCTTCTAGTTGTAGCATGTGGGACTGCTGCCTCAGCGTGGTTCGATGAGCAGTGCCATGTCCGTGCCCAGGATTCGAACCAACGAAACACTGGGCCGCCTGCAGCGGAGCGCACAGACTCAACCACTCGGCCACGGGGCCAGCCCCTGTAAATAGACTTTACTTTTTAGAACAGTTTTATGTTTACAGAAAAATTGAGAAGCTAGTACAGAGAGTTCCCATGTACCTGCATCCAGTTTCTCCTAGTCATAACATCTTATGTTAGTAGGTCCATTTGTTACAATTAGTGAACCAATATTGATACATATTTATTAACCAAAGTCCAGACTTCATTCAGATTTCATCAGTTTTTACTTAATGTTCTTTTTCTCTTAAGGGACCTATCCAGGAAACCACCTTAAATTTGTGTTACCTCCTCTTTGCTATGACAATTTTTCAGACTTTCCTTGTTTTTGGTGACCTTGACAGCTTTGACAAATAACAGTCAAGTATTTTGTAGGATGCCCCTCTATTGGAATTTGTTTTTTTTTTTTCATGACTGAATTGTATTATGGGCTTTGGAGAGGGAGATCACAGAAATAAAATGTCATATTCATCACGTTGTACCAAGGGTACAAACTAGCAACATGATTTATGACTGTTAATGTTGACCTTTATCAAGTGGCTGAGGAAGTGTTTGTCATATTTCTTCACTGTAAAGTTGGGTTTTTTTTTTCTTTTAATCTGGTTTCTGTAATGTCCTCTTTGGAAGGAAATTACCACTTATAGCCCACTCTTAAGGAGTGTGGAGCTGTGCTCCTCCACCTCGAGGGTGGAGAATCAGTTACTTAGAATTCTTCTCCTGCATGGCAGATTTGCTCTGCTCCTCAATTTGTTAATTTATTCAATCATTTCCTTATAATCATAAGGACTCATGGATATTTGATATTTTGGGTTATAATCAAATAATATTTTATTAATTGTGATCCTCAAATCGTTCTAGCATTGGCTGTTGGGCATGGGGACCTAGCTAGCTCCTGTGTCTCTTTGACATACCCCAATAAATGCATGTGTGTGTGTGTATGTGTTTTGCATTTCCTTACCTTCTGGAACTACAAGATGCTCCAGACACATCTTGTATATTTACTACCCCAGTCTTAAAACCAGCCATTTGTCCTCGGTGCCATAGTTCATTTTATTGGAGAATTAGAAACTAAGATCCAGGTGCTAGGTGTGCCCATTGCTGCTGGTGTGTCATTTCTCTCATGCGCTCTCAACTCACAGGACAAGGAAATCTGGTTTATTCCAGCCTCCTCTCCTTGCTCGTCTGTAAATTCCCTCTCCAACAGTGAGATGCCTGGCTCCTACAATCTGTCCTTCAGAACTTTTGACCATTTTTTAAAAAGATTATTGGCTTTCTTACTGTTGAGCTTTTGAGAGTTCTTTGTATAATTTGGATATACAAAATATGTGCTTTTAAATCGTATGAATAAAGCCATCATACCCTTAAAATTGTAGTCCGGGGAAATGGCACTAATGGTTCAGAGTCTTGTAATAAACTAAAAATTCACCCATTCACTATTTATATTAGTATCCTTTCAATTGTTTTTGAAAAATCTGTGGGTTTTTTTTTCATACATTATCTTTTAGTCTTTTTTCTAACAGATTTATATGGGAAAATCAACTAACTAACTGACTAGGCAATATTTCTCCTGTTTCTCTCTTTTCCAGGAATGAAAGTGTTACATTCTCTGTTGAAGTTCCTTTACTATTTGTATTACCTACTTCATCTTCTGTTTTTACCTCTTTGAGGAATAGAATGCATTATATCTTTCTAAGGCCTCTTTAAATTCTATATTGCTTCTTCAAAATGTAAGAGAGAGATATATATATAGTGCTTCAATATTATATATTAATACATATACACATATATGTAAAATTTTAAAATAGTATATAAAATAGAAATTTCATTATAATCTTAAAAAAGCAAAAGAATAATAATAGTAATAATAATGATATAGTTTTGGAAAATTCCAGAAACAAAAATTTTGGAATCCATGACTTAATATTTACTTAGGCCTATATGCCAGCATTCTTCTGCACATTACAGATAAAATAGGAGACAGGACATTGTTCAAACTATCAAGGCATTGTTTTCTAAAAGGAGACAATGAGAAGATTAATGAATAAGAAAATGTCAGTTAGTGACAAGTAGTGTAAAAAATATATAGTAAAAAAGAAGAGTAGCTACTAGTATCTATTTCCAAATAATAGTATTTTGTAATTACTTTTATAACAAACTATTTATAGACTAAAAGCTCTTTGTTTTAATATAGATTTGTCTTATTTTAGCTATATCTGTTCATACTCAAACCTTCTTATGCAGGACATATCCAGTATATATTTAAACCTATTTCTTCTGTATAAAGACATGGAATTCTCATGCAATGCTGTATGGGAATATCAGTGTTCTTGTTATCAGAGTTACAATTTACATAATTTTTCAGAGAGGAGCAGAATATTAGAAATTAGCCTGAATATATAAATGTGCTATGCCATATTTTATTATTTTGGAGTCAAAGCACACAAAGATAAATATTTCTGGGTGCATATGGGATTTGAAATCACATTTTCTGATCTGAGGGCTGTAGTTTTTATAGCCTTTCAAATAGGATGTAATGTCACACAATAATTATATGTATTTATACCTCTGAGAAACAATGATTTAGAGTGTCGTCTATTGAGCTGTGCGGTACAGCCCTGTGGCTTCCATCAAGAAGCTCTTAAGGATTTAGAGCTGAGTGTGTGCTTGAATGCACTTATAACTGAATCATGTCCCTTGACATAGCCAAATACATGTGTGCAGCCGGCCCAACTGCTGGTTTATCACCAGCTACATGAATCTAGTGAATGCCTGCATGACTTCAAAAACTGGGTGGGAAAAATGCTTGGAAGGAAAAGTAGCTCTAGCCGGATGTTTCTAAAGGCTAAGTAAATATATAAACAAACTACAAATGTGTGTCTGTGTATGCATAACAAATTAATATGTAAGCAAATCACAACTTGGAGAAATACAGATCAACCACAAAACACGTGTCATCATGACATGATACAAAAATGTGCCATATAAATTTAAAGGGATGGCTCTGCAACCCCAATGGGGAGCTGGGAGCAGGGAGAAGAAATATTCCTTCAGACGTTTCTTTCTAGACCTGATGATAAAGGCCTAATATTTTCAGTAGAATCCATTAAAATATATGAAAGTTTTATCAGTTCCAAGGAGATACTTTTTGTATTGAAATCTGAAAATGATAGAAATTATGCCAGAGGCCCTGAATCAGGTTTTAAAAACATACTTTTATAATGTGATAGGTTGGAAGTCAAAATGTTCTGGTAGAACTCAAGTTTCATGGGTTATCTGTCATCATAATATGAAAGGTTGATGGCAAAGCAGTGATAAATTTGTTTTTAGGGAATCTCAATGATTTGGTTAGTTGACATTTAGGCTCTAAAATGGTTGAACAGTGCTATATCACCACAATAGAATACTGGATATTGGACAAAATTGCTCCCCTAAAGATTGTGTATCCAACTGCTTTAGATATTTCCATGAGGGAGCAGGAATCTGAGGCCCCTATATAGTGGAAGGTGGGGTAACATTCAAGTGCCATATTTCTGCTGTGGCGATCGTGATGACGATTAATTATGGTAGATAATTCGGTATTCTATGATTTATCCCTTTCAAAATCATATATTTATACAATATTTTATAAAAATTATTTAACTAACTATGGCTCTCTGAGGCAGGTAAGGAAGTCATAGTGCCCTCATTTTGTATATGTAAGTAAACTGGTCTCAGAGAGGTTAAGTGTCTGACTTCAGATCAAATATCCAAGACAGGATTATCAGATATATGGAGAGCTCATCTGTCCCCATGTCCTGTCAGCTTCACCCCACAGAATGCCATGTTGTGAGAGGGAGGTTGGAAGTCCAGGAATTCTCTGCTCTAGGCACTGTACATCATTCATATAACGTGACTGTGATTTTAATTTAACTATATATGAACTAAGAGCGGGAGAGCCATTTTTGTCTTTATTATCGACGTTTTAGGAATTTTCCTAAACATCTCCCTCTTACACTCACTCTTCTTTTTAAAAGACTTGGTACCTCGTACAGAAGAAAGAATATTAGAGTGGATCCGAAGACAATACTACCTGGGCCAATAACATATTAAATATTCTTGGGACATTTCTCAGTTGATTTAGCTTCACCTAAATAGGTTTAGAAAAAGATATGCTCAAAGATACCCTTTAGCTATTAAGTGGTGTGATTCAAAAATAGAGGAATTATTCTCTGGTATAAATCTTCTAAAACTACAAACTCAAAACGTTAAGGTAAATGCCATAATTCATTAGAAATTTTTTTTAATTCAGAAAGATTTCATTATCCCAGTCTTCAGTATTCTTAAAGGTCCTGCAAAGCTTGAACATTGTGTTATATAGAAATATATCCATGATACGTATGTGTAGGATAAAAATGCTCTTGGGCTACCGCAAGCACAGGGCCCAGAGCACTCTGGCGTGATTTGACTTTCTCCGGCACACTTCTACCCAAAACCATGCTCAGCTCCTTCCTTGGTAAGATTATTTGACTGAGAAGGGTGCACTAAAACTGTTGTGGCTTAACATCCCAATTTCAAATAATGGCAAGTTCTGGAACAGAGGTGGTGGAAACACGGAAAATTACTAAATTGTTGCTCTAAGAACTCTAGTCTAAAAGTCTCTGCAGAACAGCAGTATTGCTTACCTAAGAAATTGTTCATGAGAAATGAAGCACATTTTGTGTAGGAGAGGGTAGCAGTGGAGGGAGTGGGAGACATTGGAACCACAAGCCTGCGTAACGGAAGGTCACAGGCTATGCTCGGGGCCTTGAATTCCAGACCTCAACAAATCTGCGAATACCCATGCAATCCAAGGAATAGCAACACACACACCTTTAAGTGGGGAAAGTCCTAATTAATGCTAACTAAGGTAAACATTCAACTAAAAACTCCTACACGTTCTATATATTCATAAGAAAAATAAGACCTGAAGACTTGCAACTAATAACAAGAAGGTTGGTCAAAGACTGAATTTTTTGATGTATAAACAATGTCACTTTTCCTTATCACTTAAAGAATATCAATATCCTGTCTACTTGGTACAGTTTTTTTAATGGCACTTTAGCTAACAACTGTTCTCTGAAAGACCTTTTAGAAAATTAGGTCATTTCTTTCTTTCACACTCTCCTGCTGGATCCCGTAACAAACGTTTTGTAGATAATATGAAGTGTTCCAAAACTCACGTTGACTTTTTATTTTGTGAGAAATACATTTGATTTCCTCCTGCCACTTAAAGAGGAGATTTATTCCAACACTCTCTTTGATTCTGAGCAAAAGTCAACCCAGCCTCGTTTTTCAGGTATAAAAAAAAATCATTTATAAAAGAGCAAGCCATCAAATCAGCAAACTACTCAAACACACATGAGCATGGTTTGATCACTGCGTGGCTTGCTTGCTTGGGAAGTGTGAAGAGCTGTACTGTGCACAGAAATTCTGGAAGGAAAAAAAAAAGGAAGGACACTCCAACAAAAGAAATCAAGGGAACCGGATCTTTACCAAATAACAGAGACTTTACAAAAAATACGCATTTCAAGAATTTCATGTTCCTTACCTATATAAAAGATCTAACCTGAGAACTGAGGGCAAAATCGACGTTTTAAAATATCATCTCTTCCCTAAGAAAGGAAAGAAATTTGTGTTATTGAGACTTATTTTTGTCTTAAGAGATGGTTGGTTTCATGATTTCTCAAGGTCCATATTTTAGTGACGTTCCTATAAAGCTGTAGTCACATGAGGCAACGCGTATGGCTTTATATAAGCTAATGACAAATATTATTTTATAATAAAAGCATCTTGTGCAAATATGTATGAAGAAAAAGTTTGCAATATCCATATGCATGTGTGTATATATAAACATATAATTTTTATTTTGTTGGACTTCATTAATGGGATATCACCTTGTGAAAGATAAGTCCAAAATTTACTTCAAAAATATAATTGTGGAACTCTTGGTTTATTGCAGTGGAGCAAAATAAAACATACTGGATCACATTTGTTTTAATGACATGGGGGATATGGGAAAAAAAAGTCCCGGTCAAAAATTTGCTCTTTCCCAGGCAATCAGTGTCAGCAAACAATAATCAAATTTCATGTAAAACCATATTTTCAGTTCACGTTTATAACTCTCTAGTGTTGTTCTGCTTTTCAAGAATAGGTAATTAGAAAAGGCAGTGTGCATTTTACAAATGTTTTCCCTTGTATTTCTGAAAAGGAGACTTTTTCAAAGAGTGAGGGCCAAAGCATTTCTAAGTCAGAGGAATTTTATAATTAAAGCTTCTAGCTGCATGCATTTTTAATACCACAGACAACATAATAATTGACACATGTGATTCTGGATCACACTTCAGATTTTAAATTATTTTAGTCTGCTGAAATGTGTTTAAGTGCACTAACCAGATATACTTTCAGTAATTCGGTTCTTAATGACTGTCTTCACTTCAGAGCTCCCTTTGATGTTAAAATAGTCTAAGAAATAAGGTAATTTCCCCACATGCTGGTTGGGTTATAGTCAGATGTTTCTTAAATATTTCATGTAAGAACTCTCCCTGACCTCAACCACTGTGAAAATGTGAGATTTTACTTACAAAAATTTTATATCTCGTAGTTCACTAAATTAACGGGAATGATCAGGACCTCAACCAAAATTGATTGCTGAACCGAAAATAAGATCAAAGAAATAAATCAAAAGGATATAGCAGATGTAAAAATACAAAGTACAAGAATAATTAATATTTGCAAAATTACACTGCAAAAGACCTTAGAAAGTGTAAAGTTCATAGCAAATTAAAATCTAAAATTTTAAATAGGACTCTGAACCCAGAAAAGACTACTAATTCCTACTTATTTGCTGTAAAGCCAATAGGCATAATACCATAGAGTGTTATTAACAATTACACTAATTTCTACGCTTAGTTCCTCTCATGCCTTAAACTTCTTGTTCCCAGATTATTCAGACATATAAGAGCATTCAAAGATTTCCAATCACTTTTCCTATGTATCGGCCAAGGTCATAGTTTCTACACTCTTCTCCTTAAATTTTTTAGGCAAAATATAAAGATATTATAAAGGATATTTAAAAGTCATAAAGGATATTGTTTAATAAATTAAATTCAGCAAGCATCTATTGAACTCCCATTATTAAGGAAATAACAGATTGTTTTGGGTATATACAAAGACGAAATCAAGACAATTATTGTCCTCAAGGAGTTTCAATCTATCTTAGAATGTTATGAAATAAGGACATTAATAGATCTAATATGTGAAGATCAAGATAAATGCCAAAAAAGAGTAAATATTATCATGTACTTTAAAGAGGCTGGGTTTCATTCACTTGAGACAATAAGCAAATGCATCGTAGTAGTGGCAGCTTATGAGATTTTCGAGGATCAGAGAAGGAGCATTTCCAGCCAGAGAATTAGTATCAATAAAGCATGGAATCACAAAATGTAGGGCATAACCATAGCTCAACGAGCAGTCCATCTTGACTGGGACCAAGCCAACGTTTAGAAAAATAGTGCAGTTACGACTGGAGCTGTAGTTTGAGATTTTGTTACGCCATCATGAGCTGCACACTGCAAGGCCATATGTCTTCTGACTAAAGCACATTGGCTCTTCGTGGTGCTGTACACAGAAGCTAGACTAGGGGGACTAGTCATGAAGAAGTGCGAGCAACAGACTTTTTTTCTTTCTTTGAATCAAAATAATGGGAGGAAAAGGGAAAAAAACCAGCACGTTAACCTTAGGTCCTAAAGGCTATCCCCCAGTATGAATAACTAAGATGAACTGATAAAAGTTTAGGATCGTTTTATAATCCAACCCCACAAAAATGAGAGATAAAAAATATCCTTTCGATCATAGGGAAAGCTGGATTGTCAAGTATATTCATAATGCATCATTTGGAGGATTAAATTAGATTTTAAGAATTAAATGATTTTCAGTTTGATAAAGAAATAATTGGAAATCAATGCTGAATAAAGAAATAAACAAAAACCCTAAAACCAAGAATAAAATAAAAAACTGAACATGTGTAATATGCCAGAACTAGGTTAAATCATTTCTTGTATAGTATCTCAGTGAAAGACTATTATTGTCATTATAATAATAATATTATTTTACATTTAATACACGTAGGAAATGAGGCTAAAATACATTAAGGGACCAGTCCAAGTTTGCACATTTAGTATTTTACAAAGTGGTGGTTAAAACTTCAAGTTCAGTGTTTCCAGCTGGATGATGTGAAGGGAATGTGGATGATGTCTGGGAAAGAAAAGCAGGGACACAACCAGAGAGAAGTCGCTGTACAGGTATCAAGGAATCTCTACCAGGAGTCAAGAGGCACAACAATGAGAGTATGAACTCACATTGAGTAACTGTAAATAAATGCAAGAATCAGAAAATATCTTGGAGAATGAATTGCAAGAGTATTACTAATCAATATACAGTGCAGGGGGAGCAGAAGAAAGATGCAAAAAATTATTTGACTTAAAATCGTGAGACATTAAGTGAATGTTTATTGATCTTAATAGAACAGTTCAGGGAAAAAAAAGAGGGAGATTGTGAGATATTTGGATGGCTAAGAACTCTTAAAAAGATTGTAGGCTCTATAAAAGAAGATTAGTGTATTTTTGTATTCCCTGGCAAAACTTAGCTCTTAGTTTTGAAAAATAGTTGATGAAATAATTTGAATTTAATTTATTTTAAGTATGCATTAAATATTGATATTAAAGGATGGAAATGGCATGCAGAAAGTTTATTGGGTTGTTGCCCCAGGATAAAAGTCTGCTAGGAATTCATATGGAATCTCAGGGGATGTTAAATAGCCGAAATAATCCGAATAAGGAAGAACAAAGTTGGAGGACTCAAATCTCCTAATTTCAAACTCACTACAAAGCTACAGTAGTCAAAAGAGTGTGGTCTGATGTTTAGACAGACACAGAGACCAATGAAACAGAATAAAGAGTCCAGGAATAAATTCTTGCATGGAGAGTCAATGATTTTCAACAAGAGTGTCAAGACAATTCATTCAGGGAAAGAACACCTTTTTCAATAATTGGTGTTGGGAAAACTGGATATCCACATCCAAAAGAGTGAAACTGGACGCTTATCTTATACCATATACTAACATAAACTCAAAATGGATCAAAATTTAAAAACTAAAACCATAAAACTCTTAGAAAAAACATAGAGGAGAAATTTCATGACATTGATTTTCACAATGATATTTTGGATATGACAGCAAAAGCACAGGCAACAAAAGAAAATATAGACAAGTTGAACTACATCAAAATTTAAAACTTTTGCACATTAAAGGATGCTGTCAAGAGAGTGAAAGGCAACCCACAGAATAGGAGAAAATATTTGCAAGTCATATATTTGATAAGGGATTTACACCCAGAATATACAAAAAGTTGGTACAACTCAAAACAACAACAAAAAACTCAATTTAAAAATGGGCAAAGACTTGAATAGACATTTCTCCAAAGAACATATGCAGATGGTCAATTAGGACATGAAGGGAAATGCAAATCAAAATGAGAATAAGATACCACTTCACACTCATCAGAGTAGGTATTATCAACAAAACAAAAATAAGTCTTGGTGAGGGTGTGGAGAAATTAGAACCGTTATGCCTTGCTGGGGGGAATGTAAAATGATGCAGCCACTGTGGAAAACAGCATAGAGGTTCCTCAAAAAGTTAAACATAGAATTACCATATAGTCCAACAATTATACTTCTAGGTATATACCTAAAAGAACTGAAAGCAAAGACAGAGATATTTGTATACCAGCGTTCACAGCAGAATTATTCACAATGGCCAAAAGGTAGAAGGAACCCAGGTGTCCATTAACAGATACATGTTTAAACAAAATGTTGCATATACATAGAATGGAATATTATTTAGCCCTGAAAAGGAAGGAAATTCTTACTTATGATGCAAAGTGGATGAACCTTGAAAACATGTTAAATGAAATAAGCCTGGCATAAAAAGACAAATACTGTATGATTCTACATGTATGAGTTATTTAGTGTAGTCAAGTTTATAGAGAAAGAAAATAGACTGGTGTTTACCAGGGACTAAAGAGAAGAGGGAATGGGTAGGTGTTGTTTTGTGGGTATAGAGTTTAAGTCTGGGATGATAAAAAATGTCTGGAGATGGATTGTGGTAGTGTTTGCATAATAATGTGAGTGTGTATAATGCTACTGAATTGTACATGTAAGAATAGCTAAAATGAAAATTTTCTGTTATCTATACTTTACCATAATAAAAGGAAGAGAGAAAAAAGTCTGTTGTGGAGTAAAAGAAGTAGGATTGACAGAAGAGATGTTGAACTGTGACACAGTCACAACAAAGACCTCGGCCAACTTCATCGGGAGCTCTGGACATAGGATGTCCCTTCAGAATTGACCTGTCTTGAGAACAAGGGCAAAAATCTTCATACCGTCCACCTCTAACAGACTTTGGGGAGAGCCTGCTCCTAAGGAGATGGAATATACCTGAGTGAGTCTACTCTAGTCTTCAAAGACTCCAGGGAAGGGACTTAACTGAGAGTAATCAGCCACCAACACTTCCAGCAGCTAGGGGATAAGTGTCTCAGTCCTTAAGGGGAGATTTGCATAACAAACCACAACATCTACACAGTCCACATTTCTGGACCTCTTATTTAACCCTCTGTCTTAACACTTGCTTTGCTCCATCATTCACTGTTGGCTCTCCTTCTCCCTGAGCTAAGAGGCATCAAGATGCATGGTAGTGAGTAACCCCTGTGCTACTGGTGAGTGCTTCCATATCAATAACCTCTTCTATATCCCACCTGACACCTCGCCTGTCCTGACCCAGCACCCTCAGAATCCAGTTCTTTTTGTATTCCCCCCGCTCCTCTTGTTACATGTTGACTAAATCCTGCAGCTCCTTCAGTTCTAAAATATATTATTACTTCCTAGCATGAATTAGTAACGCTTCTAATACTTCTGATAACTATTGTAATTTTCCTGTATCTTAGTTCTCTTTCTAAAAAGCACTCCTGATTACATGATTAACCTCCAATGACTGAAGATTGCATCCTCTGTGAGGCAAGAAAATGGAAGAAACATTATTCATAGTTTTATTAGGTGTTTTACACTACATATATTGTCCTAATAACTGTGAGGCAAGTTTTATCTGAGTTTCATAGAAGAGAAACCTGAGGCTCAGAGAAGTTAACGGACTTGAAAAGGATAAGTAGCTAATTAGGAGCAGAGGAACAATTTGGCGAAGAAATCTTTACCAAATGCTTCCTTAGTAATGTTAACGAAAACTACCATTTATTGAGCATCTACTATGTGACATATATTGTGAAAGTCACTCACATATTTTAAATTTAACACTTACAACCACCCTGTAGGAAATAAGGAAAAGTAATATTACAAAGAAAGTAGTATTATTCCTGTTACAAGTGAGAAATGTGAACCTCGAACAAATATAAAACGGGTTAACGCAAACTCACATTGTCCACCATCTTTGTCCTAAATCTCTCTGTTTTATAGAGGTGCTGTACTCAATATGAATCTCTCTTAGAAACTTTTGGAGTGTTCAAAAGCTTCAAAAATATATATATAAAAAAATATATAAATACATACGTATAGAATCATTCAGGTATAAAACATTCCTTTTGCGAGTGTATAGTACCAATGTCATTGGAAGTATTTCAGCTTAGGAGAAAAAATCACAATAGAATAACCAGCTGGCAAATTTAAATGTTTTATTCTCCACCAAAATAGTTAAAATGTGTCATCTTCTATTTAATATGAGATATACAATAAGTGAAATGTGAATTGTTTAGAAATTAATATAACATATAGAGTATTCTAGGTTGGTTTTAGGCTACTCAGGAAAAAATCAGAATCTCCTTATAAGATATACTAAATGCATTAGTTTCTCTCAAAAGGTCCCTAAAGTTGTATCATAGATAAATGGAATTTTACTACTATTTTAATAAGGCTTGACTGATTTAAATTGGTAAGCCCAAATCACTTTTCTGTAGCAAGTACTAAACAACACTTAATTATCTGTAGTTAATAGTACAATCTAACGGATTCAGCTATTATGCTCAGGGTTCCCAGAGGCAGAAGGAGAACTAAACTGGTCAATAAGTTTCAAGATTAACAGACAATATAAAGGCAATGTGCATGGATTATCTCTGTGTGTGTTTGAAATATATGCAATCTGAAAATGGTAAAGCAAAAACCCACACAATCATCAAAACTGAAATAAAAGATAAGCCAGCCGTGAGGGCCTGGTGGTTAAAGTTCAGTGTGCTCTTCTTCGTTGGTCCAGGCTCGCTTCCCGGCACAGAACCCCACCACTCCTCTGTCAGTAGCCATGCTGTGGTGATAGCTCACACGGAAGAACTAGAAGGTCTTACAAGTAGAATATATAACTATGCACTGGGGCTTTGGAGAGTTAAAAAAAAAAAAAAGAAAGGAAGATTGGCAACAGACGTCAGCTCAGGGCGAATCTTTCCCAGCAAAAAGAGAAAAAAAAGAATACTGAACATGCCTACATAGTATTTCAGAAAACTAGAAAATCTTAGAGAAGTTCAGTTCAGTGTGTGATGCCAATATACTCGATTTGAAAGGCTTTAAAGTGCTGAGTTGGTCTGATATAAAGAGAAGAACATTCTAAATTCACTCTTAGTTTAGAAATATACGAAAAGGAGATTCTATTTCCTTTAAAACAGGTCCAACTTCAAAATGAGGTAATTTTATGAAACTTTTCCTAAAATGGGCTCAGTAATGTTTGCCTGTGGAATCATGTTGATTTAGTCTGCAAATATTTATTTGAACAGTAGTGACCGCCACAAATTTAATTTAGTCCTTCTCAATCTTGTGCATAAAAGGACAGAAAGACAACAGGTAAATGCAATGAAGCAGAATAATCCCTGAAATTATTCAATGAGAGTGTACAACACTGAGTTATCAATACTTTGAAAGTGATTTTAGAGTGACAGTTTCTTATCTGGATAATGACACCTCAATTGTTTTCATAAAACAGATGATAAGAGCAAAAAGAGTTCTAAACAGAATATATGATTTGTAGAATTGATAAAACTGTAGAATTTTTGAAAATAATATCCTTTATTGAGTGACCTGTTAGTGTTTCATTTTTGTTTTCGTTTTTTAATAATAAGACATACTGTACTGTAGAAATAAAACCAGTCAGAAAAGAAAGTAATAAAATAGAATGAATTCATCCCTTCCCACTGAAGAACAAAGTTGAATATTGCCATTGGTAGAAAGAAGAAATCTGTATTAAATAAGACCTTATTCACATTTCTGTTTTTATGCTGAAAGTATCAACATTTTCCAAATCTTAGTTTTGTCTCTACAAAAGAATTAGTCAAAGTAGCATTAAAAATCAGTTAAATGTTCTCTTCATATTAGAAAGATAAATGTTTTTAGTTGCTAATTACAACAATAATGGAAAATTAAAGTGAATTATACTGCAATGGAAAATTAGTCTAAACTATATAGCTGATTTTATAACAAAAAATTATAAATGTGGTTAAATTATAAATGTAGCTTCCTGACAAGAAGAGAAGGGCATGTAGAGAAATTTGTGCAAAAGTACAGCGTGCAATTACTTGTTCCTGCTGAATTTGGATGGCTCCACCAAGCACAGACAAGCTATTATAACTTTATTGTTTCAAGATATAAGCCTACTATACTCAGCAAATGAAGACGCTGACATTTTGCAGTGTTGGTTGAAAAGATTAACAGTTCACAAAGAACAGTACCAACTGTGCCAAATTAAATATATTAAAATTTGAAGGCTTTACATTCAACATGCCCTCCACTGTAAATGCACCTACAGTATAGTTTGAATGGCCTCAGTGGCTCCATGAATAATATAGTGGCATGTCAGTTTTGGAGACGCAATTTAAGTCTTTGCTATTTTGTAATAAAACGTGGCAGGGTGTGTTTTTCTAAACCATTAATAAGTATGTCTAGCGTTGGTGAAACACTGACAGGATATGTCTTTTTCATTTTTTATTTTTTTTAATCACTCATGCCCTGGCACAGCTTAACAGACTTAGGAAACAATATTCAAAATAGATAACAGATTTTTAAATTTTAATACATAGTTAAATTATTTTCAATCCATCTTGAGTTCTGATAGCTTTTTTTCACTCCTTTTAGGTCAAAATTTTCTTTTATTTAGTTATACACTTCTCCTTATTTAAAAGAACTTGTTTCCTTTTATATGAATGCAGATTCCATGGAATCATAAGTTATTTTATCTGTTTTCACTTTATTCTCCTCATCTGTAAACTATTAATATTTACTTCAGATCCACAGATTTGTAGTGAGGATTAAATCATTATATAATATTTTAAAGCATTTACCACAATATGTAGCATATAGGAAGGGTACAAAGCATGTTAAATAATAATGCTAATGATAATAACAATTATCTGCCTCTCACATATGTATTGCACGCTCAACTGGTATTTAGAAAAAATACCTCAGAGAATCCAAAATATTCTCTAGACTCTGGGAAATTTATACTGACTTTCCTTCCCACCTTCCGGTGCCCCAATGATGACAATACGTCATTCTAACTGATCTCATTGTTTTATTTCCTAAAAAGACAAAATTCAGAAGCATGTTGTATTTTCTCCACTAGAAATGCATAATATCGGAAAAGGCTTGTCCCACCTACCTTGATGAATAAGCCAGAGCATGAGGAAACCAGGTTTCCTGACTCATGGGTGACAGAACCATGCACTCCATCCGTAGCTATGGGTAGACTCTGTATCGGGGTGTGTATTTCCACTTGGATTCAAGAATTCTGCTTCATTGTTAAATACAGGCATGCATATAGCCCAGGGCTTATATGCACATATATCTCAAAGGTCACATTTGTGTATTTATTCAACATGATGACTTACCTTAGTAAAACTTCATAGCTGGTATTTTCAGAGTCATGATGTTAACTAGCTTAAAATGGGCTACTCATAAAGGTTAGGAAATAACTTACCCAGCAGGGTAAAATGTGTAGACCCAAAACTTCTTGCAACTGCTAATTATAATAAGATAAAAAGTGAAATAGGAGAAAGAAGATTGTAGCTATCATTTAGAAGGAATTTGCTTTCATCTTCCCAGGCTGGCAATAGATCCTCTCACAGATCAGATAGGTTCCTAAACTTCCTCCCAAAAAGACAAGCTAGTGATGGCTCAAGCTATGCTTTCTTGCTTCATACATTTTCTATTCATGACTGTTGTAAATGTCCCTGAGAAAATGCAACATAAGGACTATATAATCAACATGCTTTGTTTCCTCTTTATTTAGAGGGGAAGAGGAGAGAGACCATGTAAATAAATTAATATGCATTATTTATAAAGTTTGCTTTCCAAATCGGATATAGTAAATTTAAATTAAATATTAGCAGTTTTACACAGTTCTTGTTACCTTTGTGTGTGTGTGTGTAAGATTGGCCCTGAGCTAACATCTGCTGCCAATTCTCCTCTTTTTGCTGAGGAAGATTGGCCCTGAGCTAACATCCATGTCCATCTTCCTCCACTTTATATGTAGGACGCCTGCCACATCATAGCTTGCTAAGTGGTGCGTAAGTTTGCACCCAGTATCCAAACTGGCAAATCCCGGGCCACTGAAATGAAACATGAGAACTTAACCACTGCACTGTACCACCAGGCCAGGCCCCCATGGTACCTTTTTAGACAAATATGAATTTCTGTTTACAAAGGTACTGGAATCACTAGAACTCAAAGAACCATCCTATCTCAAGTTTGACTTGATGGCTCACAATTTCATGTAATCTAAGCAAGATTTACAGGAAGTGATACTGATCTTGCAAAAACATACTCTCCAGCAAGGCTAAGACCTATGATGAATAGAGCCTGGGGCTCTGTATAAATGATCAGGCCCAGCCAATGCATCCATGAGACCCAGTTTAGTGATGATGTTCATCCTAACTACAAACCTATCTTATTTTAGGACAAACAAAATATAATGAGAGGTGCATTATGTAACCATGTATAATAATTTATTTACATAAAAAATATGGATGGAGTAATTAATATTAGAACAAAATAGAGATTATGAATTTGTGATTTTAAAATTAAACTTTGAGTAGTAAATTGATGAACTGTATTACTAAATAATAAGCCTGTAGTTTCTGTGTTACACTTCAAGTCCATCCTTCCTTCTCTCACTGAAAATCAAACAGTGATGCATTGTTACACCAACTTAGTCACTCAAGGTATTGCCAAGCAACAATCTGGAGAGTCATATCTATTGTGCATTTTTTTTAATTCATTAATCCATTGTGCTTTAAACACAAAATTTGAATACACCTTATTCTATCACTTAACAAGTCCACCACTTAAACCTTGTGCAAAGGAGCCAGGAAAAAGAAAAAGTTTTGAGAATCTTCCAAAACATTATCAAAATTATCAGATTTATTTTTAGTAAGTTAACTATCATCTTTTGATGTTTTGCAATTTAGAAAGTCTTTCCCAGGATACCACGAATATTTCTAAATATATCTCAAAAAACAGATCAAATAAAATTTGCAAGTACTCCTTTGGGAAATCCTTTTTGGGAAAACTATAGTAATTCTCCCCCTAAAGTGGAAGAGACCCCTTATACTGACATTCACAACCTTGGTAGAGCTGATCCTGAAGTCCCACAGTACCCAGGTCTCTCAAGGGAAGCCAAGGTGGTATTGGGTCAATAAGACTTCACGGCCATTAGGTGAAGCAAGACACAAACCTTCTCTACAAGAAAGTGTCTCCAGATTAAACCCCTGATTCCAGCAAATTAGGACCAAGTAGGATTTTTATCCAGCAAAGCAATTTTTCAAGACTGAAGAGAGAAATAAATGCTATTTCAGACAAACAAAACTATTTTTTACCACCACAAACACAATTTTACTGAAGAAGCCCATAAGGACACAACTTCAGAAAGAAGTGATCTGAAAAACAGGCTGAGATGCAAGAAGAAAAGATTCATAAAGAAACTGATGAACATATAGACAAATCCAAAATTTTATCTATATCATCATAATAATTATATTATACAGAAATAAGAAAAAGACAAAACTGTAATACAACATCACAGTAGCACACGTGCAAGCATTGACACTGAGCACTTAATGCTCAGAATTTAAACAAATTCAAGTAAAAAAATAGATGGTAATAATGTATACGTGCAAAGTAAGAAAAAGTTAAAATGCCTATTTAAAAAAACCCCAAAAACCCAAAAATAACTATCCCTCAAGACACACTAAAATTTCTCTGACATCTTTTCTTCATTTCATATTCTCAAGACTAAACTAGGAAGAAGAGATAGATGTTTTTCTGGTTTGATTGTTACGGTTACCTGGTCTTGCTTACCACAGTATTCCCGCAGCATCTGAGGGGGATGTTTTTCCTGATGCCCTTTTCTACCTCTATGAATTACTTTTCTCTGCAAAGAAGATCAAAGGTTCTACAAACACAATGTCTCATTCTGGCTAGTGCAGCCCCTGCAGTGAAGCACCAATTTTATCTTCTAGATCAGCAGGATAAATATGAACAGAACAAGCTGTGTATTGTCTGCGCAATATCGCTAGATAGCTCTGCATTGCCAAAATATTTCTGTTCAAAATAGCTTTCTTAGATTTCTTTCTTTGTCTTATCACCACTTACTTAATATTTCACACCAAAAATGGAAAACTGCACAATTAAAAATCATTTCACAATGAAAAACACTATATATTTCGATATGGGAAAAATACTCATTGCAAATCACAAAACAATCCCTTCTTTGTTTTGTCTGTAGTATAGTGTTAAAAACATAGATTTTTGTCCTACTCGTTATTTCTTTTTGAAGTATTACATTGTCATTATTTGGACAAAACAATCTAAGATGTAAATAAGTTACTTGTACATTGTTTACATTTTTTTAATTACTAGAAAGATTCATGAGTAAAATAGTATCTGTATGGTTTCATTTATGACTTTTGCAAATATGAAATTTTGGGTCCTGAGCAAATTATGATTTAAATTCTTCTGATAATCAGAATTGGTAACTTAGAAATTTTGACTCAAGCCCCAGTTGACAATACGTGTTGGTTATCCAAGTAAATTTTGAGCCTACAAAGGCACAGATTTTCAAAGAAGCTAACATATCAGTAACTTAGAGAGAATAGAGATGGAGCAAGATTCCTTTGGAGAGAATCACTGGTGTGCTGTGAGTACAAACACTCTGCCAGATGTGCACAACTGGGGAAGTGCTCCCTCCTCCTGAAGCCTAGGCTGAGAAGTGACTCAGCAGGACCACCCTTGATTTGATTTCTGTTTCATGGAGTTGGAAGATGAGGCAGACTCCTGTCTTTATTCTCACTCAGTAAGTTGCAGGGGCAAGAGAGATGCACTGCTAAGATTCTTTAGTAGTGAACTCAGCCTTCACCGCGAGAAACTGTCAAGGTAAATGATAGGTGAGTGTTTCCCATAGAAGAGATGTTTTGTTATGTGCGAGGAGAGTGTCAGCCTGGAGTGAACATACAGTGGAGAAAGGAAAGCCTCTTCAATAAATGGTGCTGGGAAAACAGGACAGCCAAATGGGAAAGAATTGAAGACCACTATCTGATACCATATGCAAAAATTAACTCAAATGGATTAAAAACTCAAATGCAAGACCAGAAATCATAAAATTCCTAGAAGAAAACAGGTAGTATGCTCTTTGACATTGGTCTTAGCAGTATCTTTTTGAATATCTCTCCTCAGGCAAAGGAAACCAAAGAAAAAATAAACCAATGGGAGTACTACATCAAACTAAAAAGCTTCTGCGTGGCAAAAGAAACCATCAACAAAACAAAAAGACAACCTACCAATTGGGAGAAAAGATTTGCAAATCATATACCCAATAAGAGGTTAACATCCAAAATATATAAGGAACTCATACAACCCAACAACAAAAAATCCAACCAACCCAATTAAAAAATGGACAGAGGATCTGAACAGACATTTTTCCAAAGAAGATATACAGATGGTCAACAGATGGCCATGAGATTCATGAAAAGATACTCAATATCACTAATTATTAGAGAAATCAAATCAAAACCACAAAGAGTTATGGCCTAATGCCTATCAGAATGGCTATTATTAAAAAGACAAGAAATAACAAGTGTTGGAGAAGATGTAAAGAAAAGGAAACACTCATACACTGCTGATGGGAACATAAACTGGCACAGCCAATATGGAAAACGGTATGGAGATTCCTCAAACAAATAAAAATAGAACTACCATATGATCCAGCTATTCCACTTCGAAATATTTACCCAAAGAACATGAAAACACTAATTTGAAAAGATATATGCACCTCCATGTTCCTTGCAGCATTATTCTCAATGTGGCTTCTGCTTAAGAGGATTATCTGTGTATATAATGAGACTGAAGCAAAGAGTTTACCATGGAAGGGACTCCTGAAAATCCAGGACCTTGGGGAAGTGTACCCATAGCCCACGTCAGAATAGAGTCCAAGCAGAATATCCCCAAAGACACGATGAAAGCTCAGACTAGACAAGTAACTAGTGAAGGTAAGCTCTAACAATCTGCCAGGCCTAGAGAAGACAAAATCATCTCAGAGTAGTACCAGTCAAGTAAAAACTTTGTATAAAGCTCTGCCCTTTTCACTCCCTCTCTGTATTCCAACTTTGGAGGCTAAGTGAATGGACAAGAGAGAAATAGCTGGCTATTCCTGTTCCCAGGCAGCAGGCAAATTGCCTGAAGCCAGTCCTATATGTCACAATGGAGATTTAAATCAAATTCATAGTTATGAACATTATAAAGCACTGGGCATCCTAATTGCTGATTTTGTATTGCATTTTGTCATTTAAAGTTACCACAGTTGTAGGACCCACCAATATTTTCATTTAGTGACAAAAGAATACCTTCCCTCATTTAATGTTAAAGGGATAGTAGGACAAATAATAAGCAGATATATTGAAAGAATCTCACACGGCATGTCTGCTCAATATCTGGGTACCACTTTCTTGAAGGAATCATCATTTCTTCTACTCAAAGAGGATAGAACGTATTTCAAACATAACGTCAACTTACCCTATAAAGACAGAAAGTGAAATGGGAAAAAAAGACACTTACAGAAGTTTTTTGTTTCTTGGTTTTTTTCATGCTGTCCTTCTCAGTATCACCATCTGGCAGTTTTCCTGTGACAATTACTGTAGAAACAAGTGGCTCTTATTCCAGCAGTCATTGAAACACACAATAGATATTTAGAAGAAAGAGAATCTCCAATCGTATGCAACACAGATGTCAGAAATGTAAAATGGTTGGATAGAGTTTTTATTTCTTTTTTCTCAAAGTTTCACAAGGCAAACAACATATTTTGATCACCCTCTACTTTTGAGTACAATGATTAGTCTACAGCAGGATCTCTGTACCTCGGCACTATTGGCATTTTGGACCAGATAATACTTTGTTGTGTGGGGCTGTGCGTATTATAGGATGTTTAGCAGCATCCCTGACCTTTATCCACCAGATTCTGGCACCTCGCCTCAGTTGTGACAACTGAAAATATTTCCAGACATTGCCCCTCTCCCCCACCACAAGAACCACTGGTCTGAAAATCAGTTTGCATGCAAAAATTTTGGTTTGTGATCAAATTCTAACATACTTTATTTTCATTTCACATTTTAAAAAATTCATGGTAATTCAACACAAAATGATATTTCATGGTAAATCCCAGTTAGAAAGAGCTGACACATTAGGGTGTTGAAATGAGGAGATTTTGTTTCCCAGTTACCAGGACTCTTCAAAGACAGAAATGTTTATGGTACTATTAAAATGTGTCATGACATTTGGAAAACATAGAATTACTTTCATAAACATATATTTCATTGAAAATTTAATAAGACTATATATCAACTCTAAGACTCTAATGTCACCCGAAAAGCAGGAAAGTGTTGCTAGTCCTAGCACAAATTTAGCAGGGTCAAGTGTCTGCTATCACCCCCAGATTACTTGAATGTCACTATAAAGGACACAGTCTTCTTGCTGCAATGCATTTTATTTCTTTTGTATGTCGCCATGACAAAATAATCTCTTACAATAATCTGTTATTTTATTGCTTTACAAAAAATATTTTGTTACTAAATATTAAAGATCCCAATCATAGTAGGAGGAGAAAATGTCTTGAATATATTTTGATTCATAGCAGATAATCATGATCCTAATTTTCATGACCTTTTAACAATATTCAGATGTTATATATTCTCTGATATGCTAAAAATAATTAACCATTTCATTACCTTTAAAAATAACTTAGCATATAAATTTTCTTAAATTTTGAAATGAAGTGTAATTGTCAGGGTTTCTCCCATTTAGACACCTGTTCATGAAGACACTTTTTTATGCCATCATAATAATGATTATAAATTAAAATGAAAACAGTTAAGAAAGAGAATAAAAATGGTATAGGTCTAATAACATACTCTTATGTTGCCAATCGACTTCAAGAGAGACAGCCACTCAAGAGAGACAGCCACTCTTACACTATTTGTAATAGAAGAGAAATAGCTCAAAATATTCAATGAGAAGTACTTAAAAGATTCTCTTTTATTGGACAAATTATTTTAAACCACGGAGGAACATGCAATATAATTTCCTTTATTTTCAATGCAGATTTTCTTCTCCAACCTCTATTTACTCAAATGATATCAAGTTAAATCACATGTCAGGTCACCAAGTAGTCATGACACAGCATGTGTACTGTATACTTCTCCATCCTTAATTCATAACATGAGTGTGAGGAAGAGCTTGAAGTTGTATATATGTGCACATTATATATTTTTTTATGAATAGGAACACAATGGTGTACCAAAAAAAGGGCAATATACGAAGTAATATCATAACAACCTTTGAAGAATTGATCTACAGCATTCCACGAGCAATTAAGTTACAAACAAAAGGTGTTCGTGGACGTCACCAAGATGGCAATTTAGGTTGTTCCTGACTTGGCTGCCCCTCTACTAGAATCCTAGAACATGGGGGTGAGGCTGAAGCATCCCCTGCACCACAGAGACCAAGACAGACTATGTTAGAAGAGGAAGAGAAGTGTCTACACAGTGACCACACTGTCCCTCCCCCAGGACAGCAGAGCACGAGGTGGAGAGGTCTCCCCTGAGCCTCCTATTCCTTCAGTGAGAAAAAAGAATCCAGGGTGGGGGGCAACCAGTGCCCCACACTCCTGGCATTGTAAGTATCTCTGTGGGAGACTTTACTCTAATCTTGAGCCATGCAAGTTGCAGGGGAATCTGTAGGCTCAACCACTGGGAATCTGACTGTGATGGAGAAGGCAGGAGGGGCATGCAAAAAGCAGCATGCACATCTTGGCAGACCGAGTTCATACTTGCAATCCCAACCAGCAGCTTTGCTCATCTGCAGAACCAGGTCAGTGGTGCACTCTGACCAGGGAACTTGACTGGGTGCAGGTCTGCCTGATTCAGATCCTCCATGAAGAGTTTTGCCAGTCTTAGAGCCGAGTTTGCCCGTGTCTGGGCAAAGAGTTGAATCATAGCCCCACCAGCTGTGGAGAGTGTCTTCCAGCCCCATCTGACCAGAAAGGCTAGCAACAACTCCTGGAAGCTGTGAGATCCAGCAGCACTCAAGTCAAGGGGCAGATGAGCAGGCTGATTGCCCCCAGAGCAAAGCCAATAATGGGTGTGGAGCCTTCCCATGCTATGCACAGGCAGGGAAATTAATTCACAGAGAAGAGTGAGAGTAGCTCCAAGCTTCCCCCATTGAAAGAGCCTGTTTGGAAAACAGGGAGTAGCCTGGAAGAGCCCTTCTCCCTCTCACTCAGGTGAAGGAGCTGAGACGTAGCCCTACTAACCGTGGAGAGTATCTTCCAGCCCCATCCAACCAGAAGGGCTGGAGACAATTCCTGGAAGCTTTCTGGCCCAGCAACACTAAAGTTGAGAGGTGAGTGGGAGGAGCTGATTTTGCAGAGCAAAGCCAGTGGCCCCGTTTGGTCAAGGAACTTGGGGTACAGGTCAGCTTGAGTTAAGACAACAAACTAAGAACTTTTCCAGCTTTAGAGTTGCTTCTCTGGCTGCACCTGGGCAAGGAATATAATTAGTAGCCCTGCTAACTGCTGAATATTGCCCTCAGTCTGTCTGACCAGGGAACCTAACCAGAGCACACAGGAGGCTGCATAACCCGTTCAATAGCTCTATATACAGTGGCACTTGAACAGACAGAATAGCCTGTGGCTTCCCCAGTCTGCAGAGCAAAACCAGTGGCCTCACCTGACGAAGGAATTCAGTGCACATTCAGGCCTGATTTGGGTCCCCCTAAAATGAACCATATAGGTGTTTTGGTCCCATCCTGCTGCCCTGACAAGACAGGGAAGTTAATTCATAGCTCCATATATTATTGAGTCTAGTACCTAGTCTGGACTATCTGCTAATCCTCACCAGAGAATCCAGGCAACCATGGAGCCCATCCTACAGCCTCACCTGTGTGGCGAACCAAGCCAGCAGTTCTACTCAACTGTTCTCAGCCAGTGGTACCCCCATCCTTGTCCTCAGAGCTTGAATAGTTAGGCCCTACCTGCCCAAGGACATTGCTGGCAGATGCACCCAGAATCCCAAAGTGAGCTGACTTCTGGAGAACTGTCTGTGCCAGAGCAAACCTGTAAAGTCTGGAAGAGGAGCCTGACGTCTCAAAAGTGGAGATGCCAACATAAGGAATCAAGGATCATGAAAAATCAGGTAAGTATGCCACTACCAAAAGAAACTAATAAAGCTCCAATAACTAACCTTAAAGAAATGGAAATCTATGAACTGTCAGACAAATAATTCAGAATAACCCTCTTAAGGAAGTTTAGTGAACTACAAGAAAACACAGACAACTAAAAGAAATTAGGAAAACAATGTGTCAACAAAATAAGAAGTTTGACAAGGAGATAGCAACCATAAAAAGACCCACAGAAGTCCTAGAGTTGAAACATACAATATCTGAACTGAAGGATTCAATAGAAAGTTTCAAAATTAGATCAACCATGCAGAAGAAAGAATCAGTGAGCTAGAGGATAGGACACTGGAAATTCCCCAGTCAGAGGATCAAAAAGAAAAAGAATGAAAAAGAGTGAAGAGTTCTCTACATTATGGTAATTCTATAAGGAGAAGAGAAAAAGAAAGGGATAGAAAGTATATTTAAAGCAATAATGGCAGAAAACTTCTCAATACTGGGGAGAAAAATGGATATCCAGATTCATGAGGCCCAAAAGACCCCAAATAGGTTGAATTTGAATATGGCTACACCAAGACACATTATAAATAAATTGTCAAAAGTCAAAGACAAAGAAAGAATTTTAAGATTGGCAAGAGAAAAGACAGAAGTTACATACAAGGGAACCCCCTTAAGACTGTTGGCAGATTTCTCAGCAGAGACTTTTCAGGCCAGGAGAGAATGGGATGATATATTGAAAATATTGAAAGAAAATAACTGTCAGTCAAGAATTTTATACTCAGCAAAACTGTAAACTGTCTTCAGAAGTGAAGAAGGGATTAAAGACTTTCCTGAACAAACAAAAGTTGAGGGAGTTCTTTATCACCAGACTTGCCTTACAAGAAATGCCAAAGGGAATTCTTTGAGTGGAAGTAAAAGAATGCTAATTAACACCACAGAAACATGAGAAGTTAGTGTAAATTTCATGGATAATGGTAATTATATAGTGGTAGTTAGATTTTGCAATATGCTAATTGTGGTGCATAAATCACCCACAACTCTAGTGTGAACGTTAAAAAATAACAGATATAGTAAAAATAACCGTAACTATAATAAGATGTTATTGTACAATATAAAATAACATAAATTGTAACAGCAAGAAACTAAAATGCAAGAGAAAGAAGTAAAAGTATAGTGTTTATAAATTTTATTGAAGTTATTTTCAGCTTAAAATAGAGTGTTATTGTTTAAGATATTTTATGTAAGCCTCATGGTTACCAGAAGGAAAAGTCCTGTGGTTAATTACACAAAAGAATACAATAAAGAATTTGAAAGCATAATGATACCAAAAGACATCAAAATGCAAAGACAGCAGGACAAGAAACAAGGAACAACAGATCTACAGAACAACCAGAAAACAACATAACAAAATGGCAACAGGAAGTCCTTACCTATAAATAATTACTTTAAACATAAATGGATTAAATTTTCCAAATAAGAGGCATAGAATGGCTGAATGGATTTAAGAAACCAACATCCAACAATATGCTGCCTACAAGAGACTCACTTTAGCCTTAAAAACATACACAGACTGAGAGTGAAGGGAGGGAAAAAGACATTTCAAGCAAATAGTAACCAAAGAAAAGGTAGAAGTAGGTATACTTATATCAGACAACATAGACTTTAAATTAAAAGTGGTAACAAAAGAGACAAAGAATATCATTACAGAATGAAAAAGGGATCAAGAAGATATAACAATGTAAATATTTATGCACCCAATAGTTGAGCACCTAAATATATAAAGCAAAAACCAACTAAGAGCTAAAAGGAGAAATAAACAATAATAGTCAAGGACTTTAATATCCCATTCTCAACAATGGATAGATCATCAAAGTAGAGAATGAATAAGGAAACAGCAGATTTTAACAACACTATAGAGCAAAAGGATCTAGCACTTCCACCCTTGGGTATTTATTCAAATGAAATGAAAACACTAACTCAAAAAGTTATCTGTACCCCCATGTTCATAGCAACATTATTTACAATAGCCAAGACATGGAAACAACCTGTGTCAGTGGATGAATGGATAAAGAATATGTGGTATATATATATACAATGGAGTATTCTGCAGTCATAGAAATGAATAAATCCTACCATTTATGACAGCATGAATAAATCTGGAAGGCATTATGCTAAGTGAAATAAGTCAGAAAAAGACAAATACTGTATCCAATACTGTATGATCTCACTTATGTGTGGAATCTAAAAGAACCCAAAAACCAAAAACAAAACACCCAACTCATAGAAAAGGAGATCAGACTTGTCACCAGAGGTGGAAGGTTGAGGGAGGGGGAATTGGAGGAAGCTGGGGTCAAAAGGTACCAACTTCCAGTTATAAGATAAATTAGGACAAGGGATGTTATGTACAACATGAGCTAAAACTGCTGTATGATACACAGAAAAGTTGTTAAAAATGTAGTAAATCCTAAGATTTCTCATCACAATTTCTTTTCTCTGTGTTGTATCTGTAGGAGAAGATGATGGATGTTAGCTCAGCCTATTGTAGTAATCATTTCACAGTATATGAAAATCAAATCATCATACTATACACCTTAAACTTAAACAGAGACATATTTCTCATTAAAACTAGAAAAACAAGTGATCACAATAAAACTTTATATAAATTTATAGAATGCTCAAACTCTCAATCTCTATAGGCTAGAAACCTGAGACCCTTTGAGTTAAAATAACAGTAAAAAAAAAAGGCCTTACTTAAAGTCAGTGCTTTAGCCAGGACTAGAAAGAATCCAGATCCACTTAGCTTCTCTAAGTAGTTTTCCTATAATCATATAGTTTGCTGCATATAATATTTTGAATGGAGAGAAAAACTGCTATGTTACCTCAAAAAAAAAAAAAAAACCTGAAAAAGAAGCACTGTAATATGTACTAAAGCACAAGAGTGAATTTGGGACATTAAAACATTTAAGGATTTATTTCTATGTAATAGTGTCTCTCAGCACACTTATGATGCCCTATTTTTTCAACTCCTGGTAGCTATTCCAGTGGCTATGAACCTCATTAAATATCCCACATTGAAAGCAAATGAATGACCAATAAATATAAGGTAAATAAAAATAGACCACATTGCTGGGTTTTTTATTTTTGTCATGGTGTACCTCAATACACAATGGCTCACTGTGTAAATTAATGAGAAGTCACTTAAACAGTAGTATAGCTAATACACTGGTAAAGAGTGAAATAAAGGAGAAAATGGTTCTGTGTGAGACATTGCCATGATAAGGCAACAAAGGGACATTAGAGTAAGCTTAGCTCACTGTCATTAAGCTCCTACAAAATTGTGTCAGCAGACAAAGGCACTGTTACAGATAAAAATTCAGGCTTAAATTAGACAATCACCATTCACCTCCATGACAAGGCTTAAAGCTTATTTAATAAATTTCCAATGAAATATTTATAAACTGATACAAGTTCTAATTAACCAAGAATCACTTTACAAAGGGAAACTAATAACAAGGCTTCTAACCCACACTCTTTCCATTCAATGCTAAAAAAATAATCATTAAAGCCATTTTTATTTGGGAAAAATGCAATAGATGTTCAGTAATACATAACTGACATTATCTAATGAGGAAAATGAGCCATGCCCTTTTTCTTTAATCGAAATAATTTGTATTATTATTATAGGATTACTGGTACCAAATTTGAAAGCAGTTCATTTCTGTCTTTAAGACATGCTGTATCAGGAACCAGGTGGTTTTAGAGCCTGGAAATGGAATTGGGAAAATATTATATAGCTTTTCAACTATGGCCAGTTCACATTCAATAAAATGTGCCCTATTTAATTACACTGCATATTAATGTGCAATGAACTAGACTATATAGAAAAAATTTTAAAGACTATGGGAGGGGGCCAGCCCGGCGGCATAGTGATTAAGTTAGTGTGCTCTGCTTCAGCTGCCGGAGGGTTTGCCAGTTCGGATCCTGGGTACAGACCTACACAGTGCTCATCAGGCCATGCTGTGGTGGCATCCCACATAGAAGAACTAGAAGGACTTACAAGTAGGATACATGACTATGTACTGGGGCTTTGGGGAGGAAAAAAAAAAAAGAGGAAGTTTGGCAAGAGATGTTAGCTCGGGGCCAATCTTCCTCACCAAAAAAAAAGAAGGAAAGAAAGAAAAAAAAACTGTGGGGAAAAAAAATCTCTTCTGTTTTACTCCTAGTAAAAGCTGTGACCACATTAATAAAACTCTGAAGGTTTTGTAAATAAAACTAGAGAAGAGTAAACATTGCAGCTCCCTTAATCAGGAAGACTGCATTTCTTTTCCTGGCATGACTTCCACAAGCACCAGGAAATTAGAGCATTCTGGCTTTTGGGCTACTAAGGTCTCAGCACTGCTCTTAGTAATCCTATTGGACAGGACATAATAAAGACCCATGCTGGTTTCCTCCAACATTGCCCCCATCAGCCAGTGGGAATCACTCATGCCTCACTTACCTAGAAATCTCTGGCCTCTTGAATTTACTCCATTTTGTTCTGTCTATCCAGTCAGGGAAATATGAAAACAGCTAAATTTAAAGAAAATGTACAATATGCCAGGTAGTAATTGGCAAGAGTGAGTGTGACATGCATGCACTGTTTTATTTAGGATTGTCAGGGAAGGCTGCTCAGAGGAGGGGATTTTTTCTAAGAAATATGAATGAAGGGAAAAAGAGAGTCATGGGAACATCTGGAGGGAAAACAAGTGCAAGGGTCCCGCGGCCTGAGCTTATTGGGTATATTTAAGGAACAGCCAAGAACCCAGTGTGTCTGCAGTGGAATGAATAAGTGAAAGGGAGGCAGAGGAAGAAATCAAAGAGCTAGCAGGAATTGGGAAAGGGGAATTTGTAAGAGCAGACCATAGAGTCACATAGGCCACTGTGAAGACATTGGGTCATATTCTGTGTGTCAAAGGAAGCCACTGGAAGATCTGAAGGAGAGGAACAGTATTATATGACATTTCTATAAAGGAATCTCTATGTGTTCTGGGTGGAAAATAAATACCTTGATATACAAGTGTGAATCAGATCAGTCGAGGGTTGCAATAGACCATATGAGAGATGATGGTGGCGTGGACTATGGGGAGACATGGTGAGACCTGGTAGGAACCTGAATATATTTTGAAGATAGAAACAAGATTTATTTCTAGGGGTTGGATAATTTGAGAAATTTGTGGAAAGCCATTCCTTCAGTAAGTTTCAGAGCTGACATTAACCCTATTTCTCTTTGCCCACAAGTACATGTTCTTTCTACTACTCAGCGGTTTCCAACTAAGGATGATCATCATAGCACAAAGCAACACGTACAAGAAAGATTTCCAAGTCCTGCTCTAGCCTGACAGAATTAGACTATCTGGGAAAGTAGGTCAGAAATCATTGTTTTGGATATTCAACCTGGTTTGCAAACCACCTCATTTACCACAGTGATAAGGATGATGGACGTGTATATAAGGTACAGGCTTAACAGCATAGACAAATGATTGTTTGGGAACTGTGCAGAGAATATTTGTGTCAGAGCAGTTCACAAAAGAAAAACGGAAGCAGAGCCTTCAAGCACAAATTGTAGTAACTGAATGAAGAATGGGTCCAAAGAAGTACACTACCAACAGAAATCACAGAATGAAAAAAACTTCAACTCTGTCTGGGCCATTCTCTCCCTGAACCTGGCGGAGAGGAGAGAAGAATGGATGGAGGTAAAAACACATTTGTTTATAGAGAGAGGTACTGAAGCAAGTTGAACGTGCTGGTCTCAATCACCTCAGTAAAAAAGATGAGGTTCGCTGTTGAGGAGGCAGATTACGATGGATATTTTGGCAAGAGGCTTGAGGAGAACAGAGTTTTTGAACATGGCAGAGCAGAATGGGAAAGTGACCAAGAAAGGAGAGCACCCATCAGAAATTTCAAAGAACACTTTATCGTATACAACATATAGAATAAATTTTATACTAACCCATCCAGCTGTGTAATTTTGCCTGTTTTACTCAGCAGCCTGGCAAGTGAAGGAATCCACAGGACTGAGGATTGACCCAAATTTGAGCATTTGTGGGATTTGGAGATGAAACTCTATGTAAGAACAAATATTTGCTTTAAAAGCTGTGTGAGCCTAAGCAATTTATTCAACTTTGTGAATCCCAACTTCCTCATTTGCACAATTGAGATAAATCTTAACTCATTATGCTGTGAGGATTAAATTAGGTAAACTAAATTGATTATTGTCTGATAAATGGCAGATAGTCTAGAACTGATAACCATTATTACTGTTGTTGTTGCTATGAGAGTATGCTCTTAAGTGGAATGAAGATAAATGACCAGAATTCAGAAGGCCAAGAATTATGAGGATAGATTTTTGGATGTTCATGTGCAGAAACCTTGAAATATTAAGACTAATGGCAAGAGGCTTCATTAGTAAAGGGAGAAAACTGACATAAAGAAAGCTAACCTATTTTTATACTCTCCAACCCATTGAGACCAGAGTGCATCCTAATCCTGCTACTCAAATGATGCTTCTGCCGAAACTTCTGGCTTTGAGTCAGCCATAATTTCTTTTGATTTACTTTTTTTAATGAATGCAGTAATCTACCTAAGTCCTTTCAGTTTTAATTCATAAGAGTGAAAGAGAAGACAGGGAGGGCTGTTAAAAGAGGGTCGTTCATTTGTTTTTGTTTGCTGTTTCTCCCTACGTGGGGAAATTTCTGTTTCCCCAACTCCTGTTCATTCCTTTATGCATTTCCAATATGGCCCCCAGCCCCACGCTCCACTGCTCTTTGTAAAAGTCATGAATGACTCTATGTCACCAAATCAAAACACCATTGACAGTTCTCACCTTTCTTGACCTTTCAAAATTGATCATGTCAACCACTGCTTCTTGAAATCTTTCCCCCTTGGCTTCTGCAATCCCATACTCTTCTGGTTTTCTGCCTACGGTGCGTACTGCTCTGTCAAATTCAAACATTGCAAGTTCAGCAAACGCTAAATGATTATCGGCAAATCATTTCTATCTTTGGACTCCCTAAATGCTTATAAGAAATATGATTTATTCCTACATATATGGCTATTTCTGTCCCTCTCAAGATAGAAAGACTATGGTAAGCCTAGTTTTGCTCCTCTTACGTGATGTCTACATTTTAACCTTTTCCAGGGTGTGTGTAGACCCTTCTTTCCATGAACTTTGATGGAAAGAACTTTCCATGATTTTCACCCAAGGATCATTAAACACAATTTATGGACTGACAATCTCTGAACACGTGTCCAAATTGTCTGCTTTAAGGTGTAGACTCACAAATCCAAAGGATACTCACTCTCACAGGTGACTTAAACTAAATATGCTAAAAACAAAAAGCAAATAGATGAAAATGATTGACTGAGCTTTTGTGTCAAATCTATATTTTCGAATTTATGCTTCTAAGCTTGCTCATCTTTTAATAAATTATATATTTTATACTATACATCTATAAATTATGTTATATAATTTCCATTAAATAGCCAGAGTATACCTCCTTTAAAACACAGACATAATCATTTGCTCTAAACCTTTAAATAGTTTCCCCTTGTACATCAGATAAAAGGCAAACTCCACATCCGAGCCTAAAACGCTTTCAGTCTGGCCTGGGCTGTCTCTCATGAGCCTCTCTTTACCTCTATAACACTGTAATCAGGTTGCTCTCCTTCCAGATACCTGAAGACCAACAAGCTCTTTTTCTCTTTTCAGGGAATACATCTGCTATTTGCTCCCTTACCTGGAACCCAATTCTCTATCCTTTTTACATGACTGGTTTCTTCTTTGAAACAGAAGTAAGCCAACTTCATTTAAAATGAGGTTGGAAGTCCAGAAGGGGAAGCCCTCAGCCACTACTGCTTGACCTCAATTACAGACCCCACCAGGGAGATGTCAATTACAGACCCCAACAAGAAGAATCATCTATTGCAACTCCAGCAGGATGAAGGTTGGTTTCCTTCTCGCCCAGCAACTCAGCCAATGAGAGACTGTCACCATCCCTGAACTCTTGCTTTCCACCAGTAGATTTTCACTGAAAACAACTCCTCCCAACTTGCTCCTTTTTCTCTATAAAATAACATTCCCCTCCTTTGTTTGCTGGACTTGCCAATGGCTTTTGCTATAGCTTGCTCGTCCTGAATTGCAATTCCTCTGCTATGCTGAATAAACCCATTTTCCTGGTAAAATAACTGGCTGTTTTAATTGTTCAGGTCAAACTTCTCATGAGTCATGTCTTATGTTAAATGCAACCTCTTCAGAGAAAACACCCTGTTAATATTGGTCATCATTATTCTCCATCTCTTCGCCTTTTTGTTTCCTACGTAGCATTTATCACAATTTTAATTATATATAACTCAGGTTTATTGTCTGTTATTCTTCCCCCCTGCACTCACAAACAGCATGGCCTTGAAAGAGCCAATAACCAGACAGCACAGGTGCTGGGTGTCCCACTCGTCATCCAGCACCTAATTCTACCTGGCACATGGCAGGCAGACCAACATATTTTGAATGAATGAATCTATGAAATATCATCACTCTTTCTGACCATGTAAAATAGATGTTTTCTTGCATAAGTAAACTTTGATTAGTAAGTAGCAGAAAAGTCTCCCCAAATATTTTAGCTTGTTTTGTAAATGTCCTTAAACAATATGTCACTTTATTTTTATAGTTTAACCTTTTCTTTGACATAGATTTTTCTTCTCATGATCCAGTGATCATGAAAACTGCTTCTATCAAGGAGGAAAATGGTCCAAGATCAGTATAGTGTTTGATCACAATAACATTTATACTAAATTTGTTTTGAGGATAAAGTTTTTCAGTGTAATAGCCAACTCAAAGGGGAAAATTATATTAAATATTATACATTTACAGTTTAAGATTGAATTCATTTTTGAATGTTCAGGCAAATCCAGAATATGCTTAGAGTACTTTCACAGAAACTGTATTCGAAAAACCTTCAAAGAACAGTCAGTTTTTCTTTCTAAATGCCAGAAAAATGCATCAGAGTTTAATTATAACCCACCCTACCATTGGTGTTTACTTTTTAATCATAGAATTATTTTGCCAATATTTAAAAGTTGTTTTGTAACTAATGTAGCACTTTGGGGATAGGCAATGATATTTTCCTGAAAATAGTTATGTATTACAAACTAGCATAAATAGATTATTTTTATCAGATTTCTGTTTTTGTTATTGGGAAAGTTTTAAGATATTTTAATAGCTTCATGAAGTAATTATATTAGTTTGTATAAATGTAAAATAATCGACTCCAAATATAGGTTTTTGTCCTTTGAAACTATTTTCAAAGGAGACTTAAAGAAAATCAACTTATTGTAAGTTAACTTTCCTCACATGAAAATATTATCCAAAAATAACATCACATTCTTGCCACAGTGGGACACTGTTAAGCTGTTAGTCATGCCCACTGTATAAGTAAAATTACATGTGAAAAAAAATGTCATATTGTAATTTCATGGTTCTTCTTGAACAAAGAAAATCTGATTGATTGCAATCATTTACACAGCCAGAGAAGAGAAGGATATAAAAAAAATTCAAATACATCATTTTAGGCTTCTATCTACAAAGCTTTGAGACGCAAACTCAAATGAGAAATTCTGCACTCCTTCCAGATTGCATAAAGCAGCTGTGAATTCAGATTCCACACTTCATCTTTCATTTTGATGTGCATTCTTTTGATCCCCAGAAAGACATATATTTATAATTTCCAAAAGAACTGCCTCAGAGGTAAGTGATATCCAAATATTGTTCTGTTGAGATAAAAAATATACAATGTCAGTCGTATTTGGCTGTGGATTGATAATGCATTGCACAAGAATATAGAGACATCATTCCTATAAAACTTGTAACATTGTGGTTTTGGGACTATTTAACCTTTAACACAAATCATTTTTATTTTCCCACTGGAATTTAAAACACTTTATTCTGTTATATTGTATTTCTTTTTGTTTCCCCATTTTCCCTGCACTGTGCCCACTGAAAGTTTTGTCTTTGGCAAGCTGTAAAAAACAAAGGAAAAGGGAACATGACTGCAAGGCAAATAGACTGGGCAAAGATGGAGAACCAATTTCCTGAGAATGTATATTTTTAATGTAAATGAGCTTATGTCTTGCCAGCAAAAGATCTTTAAAAATTAGAAATGAATCAGTTTTATGTTTTTTTTCTGACAAGTTCTGTCAGATAAACTTAGGAGTGAACAATAGCAAATAGATGATATGAAAAATAATTTATTGGCAGCAGTAAATTTTATCCTGGTATGTTTCCCATTCAGTGTTTTAGAATGTTTTATGAGAATTACTTGAAGACACATTGCTGACAGGTGTAAAGAGAAGAAAATAACCAACTCTAAGTGATCTTGAAAATAAGAGAAAGAAAGAGGAGAGTCTGAGAGATAATTTCATTTGATAAATAATCTGACGTCAATGACAAATGTTGAATCTATGTGTTTCTATATTTGGTGAAGAGGTTACTTTCCTTAAGGAGTTCTTCAGATGTATTGCACATGGATGAGATGTAGCATGTCTTTTCTTTCTATCCTGACAGAATTACAGTGTAGTTGGTACACAGTGCCAGAGAAAAATATAAAGAGTTAAATGTTTTGAGTTCTATTAGGACAGTAAAAGTGATTTGTATTAAAGCTTATATAGTTCCTGAACTATAACGTTACAAGTTTTATGGGAATGATGTCTAGATGCTGGTGCAATGCATAATCAGTTTACTGCCAAGAACAATGACATTGTACATGTCTGTTTCTGCAGAACTCTATTTGGATAGCATTTGCCTCCAAATAGATCCTGCTGGATACAGGAGCAATGGATATTTTATCTAGGAATGAAGTGAGAGGATACAGGAGCAATGGATATTTTATCTAGGAATGAAGTGAGAGATCATGACCTTAAATAGCACGATAGATGACTCAGCTTAAATGTTATTGGTGAAGTGTTTACAATGTGACTATATTTTATGTTTCTCTCATTTTTGAAGCAAGCTAGTTTGTTCTGCACAGAGTGGGGAATAGTCTGATTTAACATAAATTAATATTTGAAACCATTAACTTTGCCTTTTTATAAAGCATCCTTGAGATGTGGGAGTCTTTCAAAGTTAACTAATTAATTATATTTAGGAGTCAGTTTTATAAAAAGATGCATAGAATTGGCAATTATCTGTTGAAGTCAGGTTATATAGAAAGTCATTCAAGAAAACTCTAAACATTTTAATTAGATAAATATCATTCAAATATGCTCCATAAATTCAGAAAAGTCGAACAGAATATTATTTCTACATATGAAAAATATTATGTTAGACTCCTTAGAATAATTAAAGGGAATATGACTTCAAACCTTTATTTTCACGTGGCTGTTTGTGTTACTTCCCAAGTTAGTGAAGGTATTCTGACCCAGTAAATGACAATTTTACAGGAAAGTCGATGTCTTATTTTAAGATACTTTCTAGAAGACCCTCATATCTTATGTACATTTCTCTCAGACTATAATTTTGGTGTAGCATGAAATATTATGTCTGTGTTACTTTGATGGAGCATAAAAGATTAAAGATTTGTCTCTATATTTATCTGTATATCTCTCTATATATTTATCTCAATATGTAAAGATAAAAGATTTATCTGTATATAACAAAATTAATTTGTTTCCAATAGCACCATAAAAGCCCATTTCTGGTATCTTTAAATGTAGGATAGACATCATTATGTTTAGGATGAGTTAGATACATTTTCTCCAAATTCTTCTAATCATTAGCTTGGGAGATGTCAATTCATTTAACTTTAGATCTAGATGCAAATAAAGAAGTAACGGGTATATAATATATACGAGAGAAATAGATTAGTTGTTAAAAAAATACCAACTGTCACAGCATATCCAAACTTTGCTTGTATATCCTGAAATATGTTGTAATTATATTGCAAAAAACAAATATGTTATTGAAAATTCTAATTTCAATTTGAAATTTAAGTCTCAAAAAATGAGAAATAGAATTTGCTCCCATCACTTTCATTTCCTCTGATTTGTAAAGTCAACCTGAAACCCTGCGTCAGCTGTCGAGCTCAGGTCTCATGCTCTCGTGGTGTTGCACAGTGCACAGAACTCAGCTTTCAGTCTCTCAAGTGGCAGCAATATTTACTTTTAGTTTCTGACTGGAAAACATATTTACAAACAAAAGTGCTTCCGTACACAAAATCTTCACACTAGAGCTTTTATATTTAGAATAACTGTCGGGAAATTATCTGTAAAATTCAGATAGTTCGACATTGTTGCATGTGATGTTTGGAACCAGACTGCACCACAGTGAACTAGCTTCTAACTCCAGCTCTGGACTCACTTAGCCATATGATTGAATACTGTGAGGTCATTGTCACCTGTTTTAATTCTGAGACTACTTTTTCTCCTTTTCTTTCTTTTTTTTTTTTTAACATTTTTTTCCTCACTCCACAATATTAGGAATGCCATTCAAGCAACCCTGGAATGTGAAGGTGATGTCCGGCCAGGTTAATCTCTGATGAAGGGGTTTCCCAAAGGCATAATTTCACAAGAAATTGGGTAAGCAAATCATATCTGACTGTTCCTATTCTTATCCTACATTGTATTTTATAAGATGTTTAGATGATGCATAGTAATAAGAAAGAGACATTCTCATGATCCCGTCTTTGCTTGTGAGCTAAGATGAATTTTTATCTTAGATAACATAAACTCATTGTGTTTTACATTTCAAAGAATCTGTTCAGTATCAAATGACAAATTACTTAACATCCAGATAGTTCAGTAGACAATGGTTGAAGCCATGGAAATGTATGCAGGTGACTGGCTTAATCATTGTATACAGCAGGAATTCCATTTTAAATTCTTAGTTAAAGCAGATCATGGTGAATGATTAACTGAATGAGGGTAACTAGTGCATCATTGCTAAATTTTTCGAAAGAGGATTTAAGAATAATATTAAGTTTGAATTAACTGATTATCTTTGAAGCATTGCCTTTAGTCATTTCCCTTGGCAATTTTATGTTAAACCTTTCCAGAATGAGCCCACAAACATGCATACATAGGCACACATGCAACACACACGCCCAAACACGGAATCATTTCATGAGTGTGTCCCAGTCATATACCTCAAGTCCTAAGTTCCTTGTCACATCATAATTCCATTGATAAGGCATCACAAATACATGACATCAGCAGCAGGTGAGGACAGTACAAATCGGGTAACTTTTTCTTTACCGAATATGAACTATATGTGCTCATCCCTACTTGATATTTTCAACCTTCTGGGCAACAAACAGTTATTTCAATTAGCCTTGTATTCACCAGTGTTTGTTACTCTTCTGTATGTAATTTTTTCATTTAATAACAGCATCTCTAAATTAACCATTTTCAAAAAGTACTGATTTATGACAATTTTCTTCCCGTTCATGATGTAACTGCTTTTCAGAGTAGCAGTGCTTATTTGCATTAAAAAATAAACCTTCTTAAAATTTTAGTCTTTTCCTTGCAGTTCATTAAGTTTTTCAAGATGTATCTTTTCTTCATGTAGTTTATCATTATTGCTGTGGTCTGTTTAGAAATGGTCCCTTAAATTCTGGGGTTTTAACATAGACACATTTGGTTTGCATGTTAAACACATAAAATCACTATTCACTTTCATCAAATAATATGTTCTTCAATTTTCCTGAAACACTCAACCCTCTTAGGCTAACTTTTATAAATTTACTTTTGTTAGAGAAGCATACAGAAAAATACTATGTATTTCTTAAAAGAAATTTTGTAAACACAATGACAAATGGAAATATTGTTTAATTTCAGTGTCAGAGGGAAGAAGCAAGTGGAAGTCACGAGAATTGTGGTCAACTAGAGAGTAGCCAATGATCAGCCCTACACAATTATTGCGATGTGAAAATGCTGGCTTTGAGTGTGCAGCTCTTCCAATTTTCCAAATGAACCTTGAGAATTGGGATTCTGACCTTACAGCTCATGATTTTTGAGTGTTGGTTCAAAATTGTTTGAATCTCTGTGAAGGAAAACAAACACAATTAAACCTGGATCCGATACTCAAGACCCACATCTTTTTTTTCTTTTGAGGAAGATTAGCCCTGAGCTAACTACTGCTAGTCCTTCTCTTTTTGCTGAGGAAGCCTGGCCCTGAGCTAACATCTGTGCCCATCTTCCTCTACTTTCTATGTGGGACGCCTACCACAGCATTGTGTGCCAAGCGGTGCACAGGTCCACACCCGGGATCCGAACCAGCGAACCCCAGGCCACCGAGAAGCAGAACATGTGCACTTAACCGCTGCACCACCGGGCTGGCCCCAAGGACCCACATCTTTGACCTCTCAGTTTTCTAAACCAATCTCCTTCTTTTGATAAAGAGAGGAAACTGGGATTCCAGAAATTGAAGTTATCTGCCCAGGAACACAAGGTGAGGTAATAAACAAAAAATGAATGATGATACTGGAAGGTATAATGGGATACACTGCATTTAAATTATGTCTAACATTAATAATTTCATTGTGATTAAATTTTGAATCAACCTGCCAGTTAACATTAAAGAACGTCAAAGATGTAAACTCTACCAAAATAACACAGTAATTAACACAATAATCTGTCGTGGATTATTTCAAGTTCGACCTGAATATAGGTTTAGGTCAGACAATTTCTGAGTATTTTTGTTGTTGTAGAAGGAGAAAGGCAGAACTCTCAATTACAAGTGCCTTCTAGAAAAGTAAATTTTAAAATGTGCAATTACTCCACAATTTCGGATGGGCATGAACAACCAATGTAGGCCAAAAATTCTGCATCGCTAAATTGTCCTAACTGGCTTTTTAGACAGCATCAAACACTGCTTAATCCTGGCTGCACAGCTACACCCTCTGGCACCGACACAGAAAGGCCAAAAGAATCTCATTAAAAATGAAATGCATTTGGTAAACATTCAGTACAGCCGGTGCCAGTTGGAAAGTAAAGGTCTGCTGAATTTGCCAAACTGATTTTGGTGAGTATATGAAAAGATTATAAAAGGGCATTTGCTCTCTCTCAGCAATGTTGTCTCAAAACTATGTTAGTTTTCTAGGCTAATGTAAATTAAATTGTGTTTTGACATGGATATGTTGTAAACCACATGTTCAAAGACAGTAAAAAAAAAAAAACTACTGGACATCTTTAGGTTAATTAGTTTAAAATTTTTAAATGCTAAATACCTGACTTATAGCATTTTGAGATTGCCTTTTTCTCACCATATAAAATAAGGTTAAGATGTTCTAGCCAAACAAGATTAAGCATTATTAAGGAAACACTTTTAGAATTGCCTCATATCATTAATTTGCACTCAATGAATTCCTGCTAATCCTTTCTGAAATTATAACTGTCTTAGAAGAACAATAGCAAATTTCAGCATTGTTCTTTCTTCCTAAATATGCTATGTTAACCTCTGCCTTATAATTTGTTTGTCAAAAAAGGAGACTCTAGCATAAGGAACTCAGCTTTGTTATGGCTCCTTCTAAATTCACATTTTTTCCAAGCATGAAATTCTCTTTAAATCAATAGGCACAATGGATGTATATGTGTACATCGCCAGAAATGGAAATAAGCTGCACAAAAATGTGAGGCACTGGCCTGAATTTTCTAATAATATTGTGTCTTTGTCTTTTGGGAAACATCTTACTCTAGATAAAGTTCACCACAGAGGTTTCTAAAGATCTGGTCACGTTTATGTACGATGACAGAACTCTGTGAGGAAGAGAATCTGGACTTTTGGAAACATTCCTTCTGAGCTCCCCTATTCACAACGCCTTGTGTTTGGAAGACTATTCTGGGCCTGATTCCCCGGCTGACTTTTTCATTCAACAAATATTTCCTGAGTGCTTACAAAATGCAGGTGCCATCTTAGTTACCGTGTGTACAGCAGTGGACCAAAAGGGCCAAGTTCCTGGCTTTGTGGGCTAACATTCTTGTGGAGAAAGATAGACAAAAACCAAGAGAACATGTAAAAATATAAAAATCACACAGCTGTAAGTGCGATGGAAAAAAGCCAAACTGAGTAAAGAGCTTGAGGGGATTGACGTTGATCTTTGAAAACATCAGCTAAAATTTTCCTTTTCTGAGTATTCTATTATGAATCCTTAATCAGAGTATAAATATTTGCATTTCTGTACCTTTTCCACTCTCATACTTAATCGCAGTAATTGCTCTATAAATTTTATATTATGATAATATAAAAATGAGGGGGAAACATTTTGAAGGATAGTACTCCTAGACTATCTGGCTTCTGAGTCCATGCATCAGTGCATGACAGAAAGGGACTGCTGCCGCCCTGGTGTCATCTTTCTGAGCAGGTTTTCATGCTAATAAAACATTTATTTTCATTTAGAGTACACGTTATGCTTGGAGGGTGTTCTCACTCATTATTCTGCCACTTCATTGTAAATTGCCCCATCAGTCGTCCAATTGGCTTAGGTTAGTGAGGACGCTTTTCTGAAGCTGGGGTTGAGATCTGAGGCCCTGTCTATTAGTCAAGCGGAAAGAATCCTCTAGAGTGAAATTATGCTCATCCTCACTATTAAACAGACGAGACAAAAGTGATTTTTCAGTTGAATAGTGCAACCGGGCTCTGTGGACAATGTGAACGCACCAAGTGAGGGGAAGACTGAACGATGTTTTTAGTAAAGCACAGCATGTAGAATGTTTAACCCGGTACACATGCAATACCGATAAAAACAAGTACTTTCCTAATTTGGGAATGTATATGTAACAAATCCAGAATGCCTAAAAAATCTATATTTAGATTTAGATTATAATGGAGTTGACTCTGAATATTACAGGGCTATGAGATAATTATTTCACTTTTCCTTCATGATTTGGTTTATAGCGAAGCTGGTATTAATGATTTTATAAAATTGTATAAAATTATGTGACAAAGGAAAAAGATACAAATCTATCTTTTTATCAGGAATAAAAATACCACTTTTTCTGAAAATTAAGGGTATAAGTTTTTAATGAGTGCATTTCTAACAATCCACATTTACCCACGAGGAAAATAAAAATGTTATTGGCACAAAACACGTGAATTCCTACTTTGAGACAAAGTCTTCTCAGAATTTAGGATGATTTAAAAAAACAAAAGGATAATAGAATGCAGTCCACATACGGACAGAGTCAATCTTAAAAATGTGTGTGTGCGTGTGTGTGTGTGTGTGTGTGTGTGCAAGGCAGGTCAATTGGTTCATAAGTCCTCCTGAAGGCAAAAGAAAGCAATAGATGTCAAGGTTTTTTAAATTAATGAAACAGATCATGAGATTATATAAATTCAGTAAGCAGAATGTAAATGATTAATTAGCTCATTGTTTTCAATAAATTCTCAGGAAAGAATAGACATAAGATTCCTGTAAAACCATTTTCGTGAAGATTTGCACTTTTAGTTGAAAGGGAGTGGATATTTACCAGGAAAAGGACTAATGGAAAAGAAGGTGAGCAAGACAAACAGCTAATGAACACTCAATATGTTTCTATTATTTGAAAACAAATACATTAATTTTTATGTCACTTTAACATATTGGAATTCTCACATGTCAGTGACTCATTACCTTTGACTTTTGCTCCCTTAGCAATTCAAACTGGGGGGAAATCCATGATGTTTTGTTTTAATTTTATTTATGTTCAAGCTAAAGACAATCTCGTCAGTAATAACTGGGGAAACCACTACACTAAAGCGACAGCTGACTACGCCCAGAGAGCAGAGAGGACATAAGGAGAACAGTTGGATGAAACCTGTAGCATTAGGGAAGGGATTCATTTCTTCATGGACAAGATATTAGGAGGGGCAAGAGAGATGATGGGAGCACAAAAATCAAGCCTACCAAGATTGAACATTTCTGATAATCAGCATCTATAACAAATCAAGGGGCTAATTTTATGCTGACCCTGAGGGAACCAATATGTCAGACAAAATGGTTTCCTGGAGCATAGCTTCTCAATATCTTTTTTATTTTAGTGAGCCTGCAGGGCCTCAATCTGTATCTTGCTCACTGTGAGCCCTAGGAGAAACAATTGTAAATTCTGTGGCTGGGGGGCCTTTCCAAATGTTCTCATTGAGTCCTTATCCGCCTCGAAGCAGAATGGAACAGCTGTTTATTTATTGATCCATTTACTCCTTCGCATTGCTAATAAAGGTTAATCAAGCAGTGATTATCCTGTTTGGTCAAGCATATATCATGTCATGTCATGAAAATGCCAAAGTGAATAGGAAAACTCCAGATATCAGGGAATCACTTCTTAAAAGGGAAAGACAGGCAAATACCTTTGCAACCTCCATCCTCCGATTCCGCATCCTCAGATTCAACCAACCACAGATGGAAAGGCCCAGGATGGTTCCATCTGTCCTGAACATGTACAGACTTTTCTTCTTGTCATTATTCCCTAAACAGTATAGTAAATAAATATTTACACAGCATTTACATTGTATTAGGTATTATAAATAATCTGGAGATGATTTAAAGTATGCTGGAGGGTGTGCATAGGTTATATGCAAATACTATACCCTCTTATAAAAGAGACGTGAGTATCCACAGATCTGTGGGAGTCCTGGAACCAGTCCACTGCGCATAATGGGGGATGGCTGTGAGCGTATTATTGGAATGCAAAAGTTAGACTTGTAATATTAACATACACAAAGTGCTGTGGGAACATCAGTTTGAATGCCTGATTCTGTTGTTTTATTTCTTTATTTTTGATAGAGTTCAGTGCCTTGGGAACATGGTTCCAGATCCATTCTTTTCAGCAATTTCTACTTCTGAAGCCCAGACTTCCAGGAAGTGTGTTAGTACCACAACCTGGAAAGAGGGGGATTCAATGTCACAGGAAGGGAGGGAGGAGGAGATAAGAAAGGATGTAAAAGGCATAGTCCCTTAGACAAAGGGTTCTCGAAGCTCTTCTTAGAATAACGATTGCCTATCTGTTGTCTCCTGAGAATGAAAAATCATCTTATTCCCAAAGCCTGTTTTGTAGATTTTTGGAAAAGATCAACACTCACCGTTTATTTTCATTTAGAGATCATGAGAACAAGAAAATGAAAGAGAAAAGAATAGAAAATTTCAAAAGTGAAAAATAAATTGGTTAGAGCAATGAATCATGTAAAAGTCATTTACTAACGTGTTAGAGAAAAAGTAATTGGACCCAGCTATCACCTTAGTGTTCTATACAGAAGAGTGCCCAGTCTGGGTTTGGAAATATTGACAAAGCAGCACATTTCTATACCTAAATAAGCATAATGAAGTGAAGAGTTAAGCAGTTATTCAGTAAATTTGATGAATGAAGAAGAGCAATCTAGAAAATTCTGTGTTTTTAATAAATTACATTCCTATCCATTCCACAATCTTTATTGGAGAGATTTCAATAGTATCTCTGCATTGGTATCTCTGGTTTATACTAAGTGGCCTTTAAATTATCCCACAGTTGACAGAAGAAAGTCATATAACTTGTATTTAGACTTTGTTCAGATCCCAATCTCTGAAGTTCATTTGCACTTTGCCTTCCATATAGAAATGCTTTGAGTAAATAAATGTTTACTCTTGGAGTTACTTTATTTTTATAGCGATTCTACTGCATTTTAGTCTCCGAGTTTTTAAGGACTGTGTAATACAGAGCACATCAGGCAGCTGTTCATCTTCGACCTCTGGAATCCAAGTGCGACTTTCAGCCACACATTTCTGCTGTCTTTATGGCTCCCTCTAAACTTAATTTACAGTCTTTTCCGAGGTTTCTTCAGGGAGCTTAGACATCTAATCGGTTTTCCTTTTGAGAACATGACTCAACAGTTTGGGGGGATCGACGTGTCAGAAGTACACAGGTCGGCTTGGTAATTACCTGGGCCTTAACAATATCATATACCTGGCAAGGTTTAGAACTTCCATAAAACTTTTAGATCTTAGTTTTATCTCTCCTGCAATGTTTTTACCCCTCTTCCAAAGCTTGTAATAAACTTTTACGTTAAGGGGAAAAAATGGATCTAGACAAACTGTACCAGAGATTTCAAAGAGTAAGCCTTTTTTTTTTAAAGATGATAAGGATTTGTTACATAGTAGTAATTTTACCAAACACCACAATGAGCCAAATTAACATGTCTTCTGTTCTTAGTTACGAAGCTTAAGACTTGAAGCTTGACGCTGAACTGCAAGCTTCCATTAAAATATTTTAAATGGAGTATTGAAAACTGTCTACAAAACTATGTTATTAAATTGTCCTCATCATTTTCAACTCCTAAACACTTACATAGAAATGTATTTCAGCTATATTAGTAGACTTTTATTACCCCAAAGCCATTGAATTCCAAAACGTATAGCAAAAGTATTTGGGTTTTAACTTTTGCTTCACAGACTACTCATGTCACCAAAGAAAATTAATGTGGTGGCCTCTAAGTCGATTCATCACAAAATGAGAAATCTGTAACCTCCTGACACAAATAACAATAATGGAGATCTCAATGTTGAAATAGAAGTGCTATGTAGGGTATTTGGCACATTGTCTTCCTATATTGGTAGAATTCATATTTAGTTATGAATATCTCATTACCAAAACCAACTGATCAACCCACTTTCTAAAGATGTGTGTCTTTAATTGCATGTAGTTGATAAAATTATTTTGAGCCAGCAATATAAAATTTAGTAACATGGAAATAGAAACCTGGAATGCAATTTGACTTTTCTTTTGTCTTTTTTTCTTTTCTATGTGCCGGGTAAAAGGATACTGAATCCAATCCAAGGAGAAAAATAAGTGTGATCTCAAGGGAATACATCTTATTGATTATAGAAAAGAAAGGGGAGCAAGTTCAATTGGCTCACACTACTTGGTCCTGACATAGACGCAACTGTGCTGAGGAGAAAATGAGAATGAGGTAATGCCATCATAAATAATTGCTTAAATCATCTCGGCACTATGGAAGCTGAAATTTTGTAAAAGGAGAAAGCCCTGTAAACGTAAAAGCATAGTAAAGACAATCTCTTAAGGTAATTGAGGAGTTTTCATTGGACAGAAGCTGCGGACAATACAAGGCTTTAAATCGAAGTTTGGAGCTCCCTCTGGTTAATAACTGCAGATCAAAGCAGCTTTTCCATTTTTTACTACTAACTTTAGCTACTATAGACAGAATTAACGGGGCTAATGGAACATACACGATTAAATAGCCTTCCATCCAACAGTGGACTGTGACACAAGTAGGGGAGAGGGTGTTTGTTACAAATAGCCCAAAAGCTTTTAAACGTATTTCTTGTCTAAATATTGAAATTGATATTGATCTGTATATTTAAAAAAGAAAAATCCAACAATGGATTTAACAAAGACCATTAAGATGTACTAGTATAATTTCCAGGATTTATTCTTGCCCCTTTTGGGAAAGCCTAATATTAAAGATGGAGCGGAAAATGTAACACTATATACATAAAGGAATTTGTCTATTTTTCCAAAATACTTCTCTGATCTCAATATATAAAAGTTTTACTATGATTGAGTCTAATTCCACATTTTCAAAGATTCTACTGCATCTTTTTGACTTGCAATTGAACAAAATTAACTAATACATAAGAATAGAAGGCAGGTACCCTGCTAAGTAATTTGCCTCTATCATTTTGTTTCATCTTTATGGGAAAAGCTTTGTGGAAAATCATCTCTGTTGTGTAGTTGCTACAACCATAGGATGGAGAGGTTAAGCAATGTGCATGAGCTCCCACGGCCAGTAAACCAGGGGCCAGCCCTTGATAGGCAAGGCAGCATTGTAGGAGACTCAGAGCATGGCCTTGGGTACAGACCACCAAGGGGACCATTTCTGCCACTTGCCACCTGGATGTCTTCTGTTAAGTTTGTTACCGGGTTGTGTCTCAATTTCTCCTTCAGTAAATTAGAGTAATGGCCTCAAAGAGTTATTATAAATATTAAATGTGTTATTATTGTTAAGATACTACAAAAGTGTTTGGTAAATAATAAAAGAGGTCTCTCTGATTTTTCAAAACAGGATTTTCTTTTATATTTTACGATACTTCCCTTTGCCTATCCTAGAGTCGTTTGTTGTTGTTAAATGTATCATCCGTTAAGTATGTGTAGGAAGCAATTTGGAAAATTATGCCTTGCATGGAGTTGGCAATTTTTTGGTGAGATGGAACTCATTTAAGAAATAGTTAATATAACTCATGAAATTAATTTAAAGGGAAAATTTGAATGTATAAACCCAACAAACCACCAGTTGCAAATATGTCTACCAAAAAAAGCCCTTTTTTTAGCAAAAAATAAGATGCTACTGCAGAATTTACTTAAGAAACTGCATAAGTACCCATAAAATTCTCATGAGAATGATTTTATTAAACGTTAGTTTTTCAAGCAGTTCTCCTTTAAAATATAATTTTCCAAAGATTACAAATACTAGCTTCTATTACTGCCGTTAAAATATTTTTCAAAATGTTATATCATGAATTAATGTTAACCTGACATTTATATAATAGGACCTATTGCAAATAGGACCTTATGGTTAAAAAAAAATTCCTAGAAGAGACTTAAGAATTATTCTACTCAAAACACACAGAAGTGAAATAAAATTGTTAAATGCTATTTTATTTTTGTGTCTATAAAAATCTTATTTCTTTATCCACAAAAAAATGATGCCAGTTTATAAGTCTTTTTCCAACTATTTATCCAGCAATATATTTAGTTGTATTATGTGGTAAATAAGTTGTTCACTGCACAATATAATGGAAGAATACAGTATAATACAAGAATATGTCTTTATAATGTAGAAAGACTAAAGGATAAAGACTAAAACATATCATTATATCATAAAAAGACCAAGCTTAGGCCTTATTTTAATTTTTTTCAACTCTAGCATAATAAAGGAGACTTTTGGAATCTAATTTAGTATTTTTCAATTTCCTTTGCCCACAGATCTAAATGACTAGTATTCGGCAATTCTCTTTTCTATTTAATCATGGATTAGCATAGGAAGCCATGTATCCTGTAAATATTTAAGAACATGAAATAAGAATGAACTTACTTAATAGTGTTTCTACCAAGTAATAAAAGTATGATATATTGATAAATATAATCTACTAAGCAGATTACAGATATATTTTATTTCACTCAAAAGGTGCCTAAAAATTGTAGATAAATCACATTTTTTCAAATTGAATCATTATTTAAATGAAATTGAAGAATATGTAGAAAATCTGGCTGTGCCCCTCACCTCCCATTCTCCCTCAAGAAGTGAGACTACATCTGACCACGTAGGTGTTCCCTGGAGGACCCCCTGGCTTCTCCAGCTGAGAAGGGCCAAAGCTTGCAGATGAGGAGACCATGGAACTTCAATCAGGTGCCCGGATGCGGAACTGATAAGGATCAAGAAGAGCAGAAACTATTGTGCCCCTTACCTCTCACAGGATTTCAGTCACTCGATGAATCCCATTAGCGGAACCACAGAGCAATAAGGAATTCTAGAAGAGTAATAGACCTAAATGGACATAACAGCCTAGACAAGAAGAACAAGAAAAACACACAGAGAAGACAGAATCTAATAAAAATAAAAAATAAAAATGTTTTAAAGAGACAGACACAGTTTGAACAACATTGCAGTAACAAGACAGAAAGACCTAACAAGGAAATTCAAGCTCAATACACACATGCACAAACCTATTTCTGCATCTAAAAGAATAAGATTTATGAACCTCACCTTACAAGCTTTCAGGAAAAAAAAAAAAACTCAAAAAGAAAAAAAAGGCTAACTGACTAAAAAGACAAAAGAATCCAACTAACCATGACATATACACACCTAGAAAACTAGAAGATGTTAGAACAGTATAATATCCAGTCTGCAGAGTGATAAGGACTACAGGCTATAAGTATAGTTTCCAGTAAAAGTATCATTAAGTTATCAGACTGAAAAAGGATACTTTCGGAAATGCAATGATTTTGAAAATTTATCCTTATACCAAATGTAAGAAAAATATTCCAGAAATAATTCTAAACAAACAACTAAATCAGAATCCACACCACAGTATACAGGAAAATGAGAAGACAGTAATGAGTGATGTCATTGAGCCTTGAGATGTGTGTGCTCATGCAGAATAAAGGACAGTGCATAGCTTCAATACTAAATGTGGATTTTTGAAGAAATATACTGCAGGGGAGAAGATCTAATAACAGCAGAAAATTAAACGTAACAGTCATTTCAGGAAAAACTAGATGCTTAAGTGGGCTTTGAGATTACAAAAGTCATACGGCGTACGTCGTAATCTCACGGGAAGAGGCTGAGAGTAATATAAAAGTGTTTTAGTTTGTCCGATCTTGTTAGGGAAGATAGAAAGAGAAGAAGTAGAGAATTAGAGAATTTCATAATAGAGAAATACATGGTAGGTTATAAGTACTATGAAAAGGAAGTTATCTATAGTAAAATGAAAAATTCTTGAGAAATTCCAAATTAAAAAAAAAAGCGGCAACTCAAGTATACTTGCAAAAACAAGGGAAGTAAGGAAAAATTAAAGAAAATACAATAAATAGTAAACAAAAATATGAAAATCAGATATGACTATAGTTATAATAAATGACCATGGGCCCAATTATCCTATTACAACCAAGAATTCCACTTTTGCAAAGAAATACACTTGGAAAAATTAAGTTAAAAAACAATTAAAAAATTCTACAATGTTTTCTTCAGGTAATTTTAAATAAACCTTTGAGTCTACACAAGTGGGTCACAATGAAAGTTATATCCAAAGGAAATTTTCAATCTTAGAAATCTTCATTATTTAAGTGTACTAAGAGGGGAAGTATATAGTGATAAAATTCACAATTTATGAAGGAGATTGACTAAAAATCCAGTATGTGTCAAATAACTAACTATTCTAAAAATAAATATTAGAATTTTAAAAATATATTGAGAAAATAAAATTATACTGGGAAATCTTAATAGAAAATTTTCAAAATTATATATTCAACAGTAAAAAAAACATGTAAGATCATCAAGAAATTGAATAACTGAATTATTTTGTTGCATCCTTCAAATTGAGAGTATGTTTATATATCCATGAAACAAAATCATTAACATATATTTGTACATAGTCTCTGATCATATAGTTTATATAGATATGAATGAAAATAATAAAATGATGACCTACATATTTCATCTAAATGGAGCTTAAATTCATTTCTAAAGCAATCTTTGTATTAAAACCAACTGATTAGAGTGAAGTCCTTACTTTGGAAGGAACATTTGCCTTAAGTATCTTTATTATAGAAGAAAAATTTATGAATCATATTAAGAAATTTGGAAATGCATAATAAATATTAAAAATAAGATAAATTATAATAAAAAATCTTAGATGACAGAAGAACGATATATAAACAATTTAAAAAATTCAAAAAAATCAAATGTGTGAGTGTGTGAGGGAGAGAGAGACAGCAGGTGGGGAGAGAGAGACAGCAGTTGAGGAGAGAGAACTTTTGGGAAATTCCCTGAAAGAGAAAGAAAGGGTCAAAGCAGACAAGTTTCAGATGAATGCCTCCAGAGAGACAGGAGTCAAGTCCTGCTTCGACCATGGTGGCGTGTGAGAGGAAGCCGGGGCTGCCAACAAACAGGGGAAGAGTATTCAGCTAAAATTTTTAATTAATTGCTAAAGGGCATGTTCGGGCTAGTGTGAGAACTTAGAACCCGTGAGCAACGCAGTCACAGGAATTTCATACCCACTCACAAGGTCAAGTCTTCAGAGAACAGCAATCTGCATTCCTGAGAAAAATCAGGGGCAGGGCAGGAAACTGGAAAAAACCAAAGACTAGGAGAAAGAGATCTATCTGCAAGTACACAGGGAAAACATTATTTTTTTCTCTGAGTTACTGATAGAACAAAAGAAAAATCAATATATATACAAATGTCTTAAATAACATGATTAACATACTTGATTTCACTTGCCCTAATTGGTGTTATCTCCTAAATGCCTACCCATATAGCTCATGATCCTACATTCCCCTCAGCAGAAATGAGCAATGAATGCATAAGTGTGCAATGAGATACATACAAGATTTTTATATGGCATCCTTTATAATATTCCAAAACTAGAACTCACTCAAAATGTCTATTATCAGTGGAATGGATAATTAAATTGTGGTACATTCATACAACAATGTGACAATTAATGAGAAAGAATGACACAAGTTAATGTGGAGGAATATTCCAAACTCATTATTAATAGGTCAGACACAAAAGAACACCTACGCGATGACTCCTCTCATACAAAGTTTAGGGAATAGACAAAACTGCTGTAATTAGGAACACATCCTTTAGTGATGAAAGTATAAACAAAAGCGAGGAATTGATTACCGTGAAACTCAAGATACTGATTAAATTTGGGAGACTGGTAGGATGTAAAATTATGAGGAAGGAGCTAGAAGTTTCTGGGCACTAACAATGTTCTAGGTCTTAACCTTGGTGGTGTTACACAGGCTTTAGTGTGTGCTAAATCACTGAGCAGTATATTTTGTTTTATTCACTCATCTGTATATGTTCAAGTGGTTGAGAATGTCATAACACTTAAAAACAGAAATTAATGTACCAAATATGGCAAACTATTAATGATTGTTAAAGCTAGGTAAGGGGTAGATAGGAGTCTCTTATAGTATTCTATTTTTTTTGTTTGAAAATGCCAATAAAAGGAAAATTACATTTAGAATATAAAATATATACAAATCTGTTAACTCCCCTCTGCCTATTTTGTTTAATTTTTTTCCCCAAGAGGAAGATTCACCCTGAGCTAACATCTGTGCCAATCTTCCTCTATTATTTAGTATGCGGGCCACCAGCACAGCATGGTGGCTAACAGAGTGTTGTAGGTCCACACCCAGGAACTGAACCTGGGCCACCAAAGTGGAGGACACTGAACTTAACCACTAGGCAGCTGGGGCTGGCTGTAAAAATTTTTTAAATTAATGATCATAATTAACCAAGGCTACCTTCTCACTTCTAGGACTGGATCTAAGCAGGCAAGTGGATCAAGGAAGCTATTAAAGAGAGGTAATGAAACCTAAATATATTCCATAACCAAAAGAGTTCCTGCCCTGGCTGCATATTCCTCTAAAGCCCTGAAATGCAGACTATAATTAGTTTACAAATCTTGAAAGACTTATCCTAGTAAGGGAACCATTTAACATTTAAATAATTCTCTTAACAGTTTGGGATTTAAAATTAACATCTGAATTTTATTGGACCAGAGACTACCATTGAATAAGCTACTTTGAGGTTCTGAGAAATGCACCTTGAAAAAGTACAGAAGTAAAAACACTAATTCTCATTACTAAGAGATAAAGAAATCTGGTTATATTTTCAGGAAATGCCATTTATGCAAACCAGTAAGAAATTCTTCTACTGTTTTCACTTTTAAGAAATATGCTTTCAATATAAAACTCAAGTATGTCTATATGTGAATATGATTTTCAGCTGTTAAATCTCAGAACTTAACTTTATCCTAAATAGGATTCAGAAATCTCCCTAACTTAGAAATAAGTAGTGTCAGTCTCGCCATAAGTAGATTTCCTCTATAAAATATAATTTGAGTCTAAGCTGGAATTTCCTTTTTCTAGCGACCTCTAGGTATCAACTAAATCATCCACAATTCTCTTCCTCATTTCTTCAACAATCTGTCCCGGGTCACTATGCTCCATGCCATGCTCCCCACAAATGTAGGTGTTCATGACACAGCATTCCTGCTAGTTCTACATTTAGCAAGCCTGTTTTTCAAATAATGCACTTGTATATCTTGGAGACCTTCTTAAATGGTCCAGTTTTCTCCACATGCGTAGGTACCTGCACATACAAGTCTCTAGAATGTCAAAGTTGTCAAGTTAATGATCCTTCTGTAAATGCACAAATTTATGTGAGTTTGTCTCATATACATTTTCTGGGCAAAAGGTCTATTTTTTCATTAGTTTTTAAAACATTTCTGTGATCACAAAAAGATTAAAAATATGCATATAAATGGACCAGAGCTAATTTACCTGAATTAATCTAGTGTGACATTTCATAAAATATGTCATTTAGAGGTCCAAAGTATTATTCCCATAACCTACAATGGAAAAAATAAAACTAAAAAAAAGTCTCAAAATACTTTAGACTCTTCTCATATCGTACAGAAAACATTACAATAAAGAGGCGAGATCAATTATCTTTAAGTAGAATTGCATAACTCACCACCAGATAATAGTCACAGCAAAAGGACAGAAAACCTTCCAAGGTTCTGTGAAATCAAAATGATTAAAAAATACTCATAAAAATGGAGAACTAAATTGTGTGGGTTAAACAAGAATAACTTTTCTCCAAGTATATTAAGACTTTTATTGCACGACCTACAATGGAAATTACAAAATACAGAAATATTTTGAAATTAAATATAGAAGAAAAGAAATAATATTAAAATAGGGTAAAACACTAAATTGTTAGTAAGTAGAAATTTTTGAAGCACCGTAAGATAATAGTCTCAGCAAAATGTGTGAAAATTTTCTTTCAGGTTATATGTTCTTTTGTTTTAACCATATGGACAGTGTTTAATCAAGCAAACACAACGTCTTTAGGTGGCATGTTGGTTCTCAATATCAAGAAAGTTTCTTGAAAAACTATGTCCTTTATATGATCATCTTCAACAAAATCAAGTTGCTTTTCAAGGTTTTCTCAACTGTATACCACTAAACCATCACTAAATCTATCATACAAAGAGAATTGAACAGTATGCCCTGTTTTGAAGATGCATTAATGAACAAGGTGGCAGGGATTTTAAAAAGTACTGGAGTAGTCCATGAGAGGCCAGAGATAATATGCCTAAATTGAACATAACTTAAATAGTTGTGAATATACAGTAACATTTTTATGTCCTTGCTATCAACTGTAATTAGCATTCTAGGAAAACAATGTATATGTATGCTATGATTCAAAGCTTACATAAAGCTTGCTATCAGTTCCTTCTGTGGCTAATTTCCCATTCTGAACATTTTTACAATGATTTTTTTTTGGCTTCTGAAAGAAAATGTCTTTATCAATGACTACTTTAACTACGTACATCTGTATAATAAAAAAAGAAGTTTACCAAACTTCTGACATGGAATTCAGGTAAATCTAGAAAAATCTAAAATTTGATTTTCTTGTACTCTTGGAACAGCAAGTAAATCACCATGTTCCAGGGACTGTGCCAAGAGTTTATAATAAATCATTTATTGAATGCTTTTTTATAAATAACATATGGTCACCTGAGGAATCATTGTTGAAAAATCAAAACTTTGCCTGCCTTATAACAACAGCAAAAGTCTAAACATTTAATTATTACCCCTCTAATACGAAATTTAAGAAAACTGTACAATTCATTTCTTCTAACAGTACTTCAAAATATAAAAACTCAAATAAAATAAATGGGAAATGATACTAAGGATAGTTTCACATGGTAACAGTGAATAAATTTTCATGATCTATCATATGAACAACATGAAAGGAAAATGTTGATTTGAGCACCTAAATGTATGTCTCCTCAGCACCAACAGGAAAAACCTTACTCTGTTAATATATCACACCTATGATAGCATGGTACAAAAGTATGTCTTCCCACATCTTGCTGGACATGGAGGGCTGACTGTGATACTAGTGTTCTCATTAATTGGCGGGGTGAGTCATAACAATCAGCAGCTTAGGTCAACAGTTCCTTCGTATCAATGAAATTGAAATTTTAGTCTCTCATACAATTGATTCATGTCTGCGCCCTCTACTGTGAGGTAAGTTCCGCAAAAACAGGGACCATGTTTTGTTGCTCACTATCGCATCCCCAGCTGCCAGCACACTGCCTGCCATATTTTATTTGGAAGAGATGAATGAATGGTAGCAGAGAGAGATAAGAAAGGGAGAAATAGAGAAAACCAACCTGGAGGCCAGCCCCCTGGCTGAGAGGTTAAAGTTCCACTCACTCTGCTTCAGCAGCCTCGGTTCGCAGGTTCAGATCACGGGCACGGACCTACTCCACTCATCAGTCATGCTGTGGAGGCATCCCATGGACAAAGTGGAGGAATAGCGGCACAGATGTTAGCTCAAGGCTAATCTTCCTCAAGCAAAAGAAAAAAAAAAAAAGAGGAAGATTGGCAATGGATGTTAGTTTGGGGAAAATCTTCCTCACCAAAGAGAAAACCAACCTGACAAAGAAAGAAATTCAAATTTAAGCATGAAAGTTTATAGAAGTTAACATAGAACATTTTTGAAAGCAATATAAATTCTCATTTATGTTAGTTGGATGAAACTCTCTCTAAAGGTAAACAATAAATGTAATGAATTTAAGGCCTTATATTATGTACTTCTCTAACTTGTCAAATTTTAAATATATTTAAATTTTATAATTTTAACAAGTTAAAACAAGTTTTCTCTTACAAAAATAACGTAAAAAATGAAATTTATTTGTTATCAAATATTTTGTGCAAACTTTCAGAAGTTTCTCTCAATCAAGTGAAACTATTATCTGAATTTTCTACACATGAATCTTTTGAAGTTGACCAGATTACTTCTTTGTTTGATCCACCCTCTCAATTGCAAACTCTAAAATATTTCTCTGTGTGTGGTCACATCCTGAACAAATCCAATTCGGTTTAATTCAAAGAGGCAGGAAATGGAAACTTCTAACAGGAACGGGAGGTGATTAACTACAAGAGTAACAGCCTAGCATGACCTGGGACTCACCTCTCCTCTTCTCCCTGTGGCTTTCCATTAATATTGCACTGGGTTCAGCAAGAATCAGACTTGCTGGTAACAGGTTAACAGTCTCCCACAGAGAAAAAGCATCTATTCAGCTGTCAGGTCCATAACAGCAGGTTGCAAGTTAAGTTATTGCGATGTTCCCTAACACCCTTTTTCTTCCCACCAAGCCACAAACAGGCAGCTGATGACACTGGAAGAGAATGTTTTCTTTATAGTGAAAAACCATTACCTGAGAACTCTCAGGAAGAGTCCAATTACCTTAGCAGCATCCAAAATATTCTCCAGGTACTGTCCTACACGGAGGAGACTTTCTGAGCTGAGCTTTGTGTGCCAATTTATAGACTCAAGGACATATGAAGACATGCATTTCAATGTGCGAAATCCTGATTACAATGGGAAATTCCTGTGTGTGCAAATTGAAATACATCATCATCATCTGCAGGTTGGCAGGAGAGGGAAAACAGAATCATACACAGTTAATGGACAGAAGCTTCCTTGAGAGAACATTAATTGTGATGACATCGAACAGCTCACTTGTACCATTTATAAAGGCATAAAATATTCCAACTTTCTCATGTACTCTCATTTCATTCACATGTTAGCCAATTTATTATTGTTCTCCACTTCTGAGAGCTGAGACCTCTGATTCTTAAAAACAAATAAATAAAATATATCCCACTAACCATATAATCCCATAGCTAATTATAACAGAGGTAGGAGCCAAATTCTGACCTTTTGACTCAAGTCCAGTGCATTTTTCATTATATAGCCTTTCCATTTCTCACCCCTTTCCTCTTCTAATGTAAGGTAGTTATGAAATTTGAGAGTTCCTCAAGCTGATTCTGTCTCGTGTTTTCACTCCTGAGATGAAGAATATGTATCAGAAAGCAGAAACTTCTCAGAGAATTGGGCATCGTGTTCAGCCAAATTACATTTTGGTCCCTGTATTGCGTCCAGGCTATTAGGATGTTTTCTAAGTTCTCTTTTCCTCTGTTTTTTAATGTATCTGAGACCGAAAGTCTTAACTGTGAGTAAATTCTTTCTCTCTGAAACAAGAAACAACTTTAGCAGTGTGCTGAGTAAACAATCTGTTTGATATAATACCATCATAAATACATTTAAATTAAATTACCTAAACTGCCTTTATCTTTCCATTTTTAATCTCCAGACTATCTTTATGAAATATGCTTGTTATTACAAATGCTAGAAATTCTTATCCCGGTAATGAAAGTTTACATTGCTTGTTTGCTAAAAAATAGAATAAACAGAATATTTTCTGTTTATGTAAATGTAAACTGTCCATTGTTATCACTGGTTTCAGTGATGAAAAGAATTACAATGACTTTTTAAAAAAAGAAATGGTAATCCTTACAATGTCTATAAAAGGAGTAAATTTTGCATTTTTTAGTGTTACTAAAATTGTCCCTTTTTTTGCCAGCAAGAGAATTAATAGGAAATGTTGCCTTATATAACTTTTCAATAACCAAAATTACATCACCTAGCATTTAAAGTTCAATCAGAAACTGAGAGTTGATATTGTTAATGATGACCCAAGAGCATCACAAGTTTTGTGCCAACTAAATTATTTTTTTAAAAAAGCTAAAATTGATCAGTGCAGTGACATCAGCAGGAATGGCAGAGTAAGGACTTCCTTACTTACAAAAGCCTATACCTCCATAAGTACAATGAGAACACTGCAAAAATTGTCAAAATCAACTTTATCCCAAGTCCGAAAATTAACCAAAGGCTTTGAATAATCTGAGAAACGTTTACTCAAGAAAAAAAATGACTGAACAATGAACACTGTGATGTTTTAATTTGCCCTATTCCCATACACCAGCTCAATAGTAGACCTGAAAATCAACAGCCCTACAATTACAGTATTCATGACAACCAGCACCCTAGTAGCCACTGGAGGTGGAGTGGTGGTGGGGGGACATGGGTAAGAATTACCCAAAAGCCCCATCTTCAGAGCATTATGATCATCTGACAGTTCCTGGAAACATCCACACATAGGGAGTGCCTTTATTTGACATGACTCAAAACTTGCACATTACAAACAGCTCTTTCTTAGGTGCATTTGTTGAAAACAATCAATGGCAAATGTCTGAGAAACTGAACAAAAAGAATGAAGAATAATGAATAGAGACTCAGAGATCTGTGGGAAACTATCAAGTATACTAACATAAACATAACGGGAGTCCCAGAAATAGAGGAGAGAAGTAGACACAAGAAATATTTGAATAAATGGTGTCCAAAACCTTTCCATATTTAAAGAAAAACATTAATATACCTATCCAAAAAATTCAACAAACTTCAAGTAGGATAAACTCTTATATATATATACTCTTTTTCCTCCCGTCAGATTTAAGATACAGCTGCATAAAGCAATAATTATTAAACTATACTGACAGGCGTATAATGTATTAAGATGCAATTTTAATAACATGCAGGAGGGGAACATATGGAGCAGTACAGAAGTGGAGATCCATAGACTATCAAATTGGTGTTAACCTGAACTAGATGATTATAAGTTAAGATGTTAATTATAATCCACAGGGCAATCATCAAGAAAATAACTCAAAAATTGTAATAAAAGAAATGACAAGGAAATTAAAATTGTACACTTCGAAAATATCTGTTTAACACAAAAGAACACAGTAATGGAGGAATAAACAAAAAAGACATAGGACAAATAGCATACAAACAGCACAATGGAAGATATAAATGCTACTTTCTTGATAATTTCATTAAATGTAAATGAATTAAACACTCCAATCAAAATAGAGATTTATAGAATGTATTAAAAATGATCAAATTACATGCTGTCCACAACAGACACACTTTAGACTTAGACACAAATAGGTTGAAAATAAAAGGATAGAGAAAGATGTACCATACAAACTAATATCAGACAAAATAGACTTTAAAAACAAAATTGTTACAAGAGACAAAGAAGGATATTTTATATCGACATATGAAAGAAATAGACAATTCAGTAACAATAGTTGGCTACAGCAATAACCACTTTCGATGAAGAATAGAACAACCACACAGAAGATCTACCAGGAGATAGAAACTTGAACAATGCTATAAACCAGCTACACCTAGCACAAGCTGTAGAATACTCAGTCAATAACAGTGGAACATACATTTTGCTCAAGGCCACATGGAACATATCCAGGAGAGACCATACGCTAGACCATAAAATAAATCTGAATTAATTCCCAAGGGTTGAAATCGTACAGCAAATGTTGTCTAACACAATGGAATGAAATTAAAACTTAACAATGGAAGGAAATTTAGGAAACTTTACGAATACGTAGACATTTAACAACACATTCCTAAATAATAACTCAAGAAATTGTAAGAGAAATTAGAAAATACTTAGAAATGAAGGAAAATAAAAACAATACACCAGAACTTGTGACATAGCTAAAGCAATATTCAGAAGGAAATTCACAGCTATAAATGCCCATAGAAAGAAGAAAAGTCCCAAATCAATAACTTACTACCTTAAGAAACTAGAAAACAATAGCAAGCTAAATCTAAACAGGAAGAAAGAAGGAAATAATAAAGATTAGAGTGAAAATAAATTAAATAAAGAATGGAAAAACAACAGAGAAAATAAAAAAAACTAAAAGTTGTTTCTTTGAATAAACCAACAAAATTGAAACACCTTTAGATAGACACAGCAAGAAAAAAAAGAGAAGACAAGTTACTAAAATCAGGAATCAAGGAGAGATCATTCTTACCAGTGTTACAAAAATAAAAAAGGACTATCAGAGAATACTATGAACAATTGTCTGCCAATAAATTAGATTACCTAGATGAAATGGACAAATTCCTAGAAAGATAGAAACTACTGGAACTGACTCAAGAAGAAATAGTGAATCTAAATAGATCTATATCAGATGGGTTAACTGGTGAATTTTACCAAATATTTAAAGAAAAATCAACACCAATTCTTCACAAATAATTGCAAAATAATAGTATACTGAAAGCTTTCCCTTAAGACCATGAACAAGATGAGGATGTCCACCCTTGTCACTTCTATTCAAAGTCATACTGGAGGTTTTAGCTAGAGCTAAAGAAGGCATGAAGAAGGGAGGTGGGGGAAAGCATATACGTGAAAATAAAAATTAAAGCTGTCTCCATTCACAGATGACATAATCTTCTTCTTTCTTCCTCTTTCCTCCTCCTCCTTCTTCTTCTTCTTTCCAAAGTCCCCCAAACCCCCAATAAGTAGTTGTAGATTGTAGTTGTGGGTCCTTCTGGTTGTGCTATATGGGATACCGCCTCAGCATGGCCTGATGAGTGGTGCCAGGTACATGCTCAGGATCTGAACCAGCGAAACCCTGGGCTGCTGAACTGGAGCATATGAACTTAACCACTAGGCTATGGGACCAGCCCCCACAGATGACATAATCTTATAAATAAATCCAAAAGAATCTGCCCAAAAGAGAAAATTATTAAAGCTAATATATCAGTGTATCAAGGTTGCAGGATACACAATCAAGAAACAAAAATTCATCATAGTTCTGTACACTAGCAGTGAACAAAGATTTTTGATGTGTGTGAGAAAACAAATTCATTTACAATATCTAAAAAAATAAAATACTCAGGAATTAATTTTTCAAAAGAAATCCAAGGCATATACACTGAAACTACAAAAACAAAATATTGCTGAAAAAAATTAAAGAACACCTAAATAAATGGAAAGACATCCCATGTTAATGGATTAGAAAATTACAATTTATTATTGTAAAGGTGGCAACACACCCAAATCAATCTCAGAGTTGATACAATTCCTAACAAAATCTCAGCTGGTGTTTTCTTTTTTTAAGCACAAATTAACAAGCAGATTCTAAGATTTAGGTGGAAATGAAAGGGATCCAGAATAGCCAGAAATGTCTTGAAAAAGAACAAAGTTGGAGGACTCACTTCCCGATTCCCAACTTTGCATACAGCTGGAGTAATCAAGAGAGTGTGGTACTGGCATAAGGATAGGCAAATACATCAGTGGAATAGAATTAAGAGTCAGGGTATAAATCTTTACACTTATGGTCAATTCAATTTTAACAAGGATGCCAAGATAATTCAATGGGGAAACAATAGTATTTTCAAGATATGATGCTGTGACAATTGAATATCCACACGTAAAAGTTGTAACTTGAACCCCTAACTCATATCATTTACAAAACTAACCCCAAATGGGTCAAAGACCTGAAAGTAAGTGCTAAAATTCTAAAAATCTTAGAAAACATAGGCATAAATCTCTGACTTTGGGTTAGGCAATGGTTTCTTGGATATGACATAAAAACCACCAGAAAAAGAGAAAAAATGGATAAATTGGACATAAAATTAAAAATTTTTGCCCTTCAAAGGGCCCCATCAAGAAAATGAAATAACCACCAACAGAATGGGAGAAAATATTGGCAAATAATATATTCGATAAAGGACTATTACTCAGAGTACATAAATAACTTTTATGACTCAACAACAAAAAGATAAATAACCCAATTTAAAAGTGGGCAAAAATTTTTGAATAGACATTTCTCCAAAGAAGATATTCAAATGGTCAATAAGCATATGAAAAGACACTCAACATCATTAGTAATTAAAGAAATTCAAATGGAAACCACAATGATATACCATTTCATACTCACTAGGATAGCTACGATCCAAAGGAGAGATCAATTTTAGTGAGGAGGTGGAGACATTGGAATCCTCATGCAATGCTAGTAGAAATGTAAAATGGAGCATCCACTTTGGAAAACGATTTGGCAGTTCCTCAAGATCTTAAACATAGCTACCATATGACCTAGTACTTTCCTTCCTAGTTATTGAAAGAATTGAAAACATAGGTCCGTATAAAAACTTGTGTATGAATGTTCATAGCAGCATTATTCATAATAGCCCAGAAAGTTGAAAAAATCCAAGTGTTCCTCAATTGATAAGTGGAAAAATAAAATATGTTCTATCAGTACCATGGGATAATGTTCAGTCATAATAATGAAGTACTAATACATGCTACAACATACATGAACATTGAAAACATGTTAAGTGAAAGAAACCAGAAGCATAGGCCACATATTATATGATACCATTTAAAAGCCCCAATAGGCACATCCATAAAAACAGAGTGGATTAGTGGTTTCCAGAGACTGGAGGGTAGGGAAAATGGATAGTGACTGCTAATGTGTATGGGATTACCTTTCAGGGTGATGAAATTGTCTTGAATTAGACAGTACTGGGGATGGTTGCACAAGTTTGTAAATATGTTGAAAACCTCTGAATTGTATATTTTAAATGGATGACTTTTATGGTATTTTATCTCAATAAAAAAAGTTGATCAGTCCAGCTTTAGTTTAAGCTTATTTTATCATCATTTGTTAAAATTGCTAACCCATAATTGAGGATGCAATAACCTCTTGACTAAATACACATAAGGTGTTGTGTGGTGCTTTTAGAGAGCGGTACTTGTGTATAAAGCCAATTAAAAGACACTGCTGTCAGTCAGGGCAGCAATATTCCACTCAGATCATCCAGCACAGCTTCTTTGCCATAGTATCCAGTTGAGGTGGCCTTTATTTTATAATGATGTTGACAGCAAAATCTCCAGTCTCATGTGCACTTCCTCTGTGCAATTTGTGCTGGTGTGCCTGAGATGTACCTGGTTTTCAAACTGAAAGCTCACTTCCAGTGAAAGTTTCTGTTCCACCCCATTTGGAACAGAAATGTGCAAAGGAAAAAATCATCTGCTCCATGCCCCAGCTGAACTCTGGACCCAGACAATCTGTGAGCTTAATATAATGGTTATTTTATCACTTCCTTTTGGGATGGCTTGTGAACTAGCAACAGCAACTGGGACACCAGTTACTTCACCTGTTTTCCTGCTTCTTGACCCTAGATTGGTTTGTTTTTGTAGCACTCCGTCTCTCTCCTGCCCCAGTACTCTAACCTGTGTCCACCTTGCTTTACATCTTTAATTAGAGCTCTCTGCTTATCTGATTGTCGGTCTCCCTTCTCCCCACTGCCCCATTTAAGTACTTCCATGGCCTGCTGAAGCATTGAATTAATAGAATGTTGTTCATTTCACATATTTATCAATTTCAGTCTGATTCGTTCTGGCCTTTTTGCAGCTCCTATAAAATACGACTCAAATAACTCTTCAAATCCTGTAGAGATCATGATGTTTAAACTTCATACCTGTGCTATTGAAGGAAAACTACGTACGGGCCACTTTATTCTAAATCTCTAAATGTAGTAAAAAAAAAAAAAATCTCTAAATCTCTAGAATTAATTTTTTCTCTAATGTTTGTCTTTTTGAGAACTCACTACTGATGTCAAAAACTTATTTGTCCTTAATTTCTTAACAATTTTTAAAATAACATTAGTCGGGGAAATTTATCTTCCTTTGCAATAAAGGTACGGTTTACTTTTATATATAAATAGACTTTCATTTTAAATAGAGCACAGAAATGAATATAACTTATTGCACATTTTCTAAGATTATTGTAGTCTATGATAACAGCTATTTCTACATAAGTTTGTGGTAAAAGGTGCATGTATGGTATCTGTAAGCAAATTAGCAGAAATGTTATGGAAACACTTATATCTGTAAAAGCTTTTCCTGTTCCTTAGAACATGATTCTGCATCATTAAATTCAAGTTGAAAAGGCAAAAATCTTGTGAAATACTTATTTCTTAAAATGTTTAAGTGTCTTTTTTCTCCCAACTTGACACTCTGGGGAAAACGTTTCCTACCAGTGTCAGAAACCCTTGTTTTGTTCTGACCGTGTAGGTTCTTTGAAATTTTCGTACTGCAGCTATGTTACAGGAGAATTCACCTCAGCTTTATAGCAATTCTGCAATGCCCAAGATTTTTACAATGCCTTCTTTCAAAGTGTTACAGACATGAGAGAGAAAACAAAGAAACAAACAGACATATACATGAAGTTGTATGTACACTTGAAAATTCCCCCACTGAAAACAGGGGGCCAGAAAATGATTGGCTATTTTTTCATAAATGGCTTTTTTTGAACAGATTCTACAAGGATCTTTTGTTTTTTATGGTCCTATTATTGTCGATGCAGTCAAATAAACTACTCTTCTCAGAAACATGAAGCAGAAATAATGCATCTTAAACTCCTGTGAGGATTTTGAAATAACTACTTCTAAGTAACCATGTTATTACCTTCCAAGTGATCGAAGTTGAGTCCAGTCTTTCACCACTCACCAACTTTTATTTTTCACCTTGGACAGGTTAGTCTCAAGAGTAAAATAAGAATAAAATTATTTTCTACTAAATAGTGCTCAGTGTTTAAAATGGAATCAATGCTCAATAGATGTTCATTAATTTATAATTGCTATTATTAAACCAAAGATAAGTAACATTATTAAGTACTAGAAGATTTATGGAAAAAAAGACACAGTCTTTAATGTTTAAAGCTTGTAATATATTATCTTCCCTTAAAGTAATCCTACTCCTGTAAAACTCAACATTTGTCTATTTCCAATTAATATCATTTGAAAAAGCAAAGTTGCCTGATAAAATTAATGTAGATAGTCTGTTATTTCTATCACTTGCTTGTTACTTAAAACAGCCTTTGTCCTTGATTTCAAGGAAAAGCCCACTCTTATCTTTATAACCTGCATTCTACTTTTTATATTTTTACTTAAGTATCTTGTATTGCTTTAAAGTTAATCTAAGATATTATATTTTCCCCAAATCAATATCCTCTCCAGGCTACTCTTTTCTCTCTCCATCTGGACCCCTTTCTCTCTTCCCCTCTTGCTACATACAAGTCAATCTACCACAAAGATGTGCCTATTTCTCTTTTAGAGAGTGAGTCTGGTTACCAAATATAGCCAGATATATACTTTATTTGGTCCATTCAGTATTTTTAATCAATCTCTTCCTTTCTCACTGGTAGCCTTTTCAGAGGTCCATCATTAATATTATATTCTTTCCTCAGTTGAGTGGTTTTAATTTTTTTTAAGAGGAAGATGTCTGCTATCACAGAAGTTGGTAGCATCATTTCGATGACTGAAAGCTTTGCCAAATCGGTAAAATCTTTTCCAAGAATAATTTCTCGTGGGTCTCTTTCAGAAAAAATAGTTATTGTTTATAGTATGAACTACTTTGACACTTCCAAAATCTTGAAAATGTTTTCCCGTTTTCCAGTGGAACCATCCAGAGCTAGTTCTTGAGGTGGACAAAATTGTGTTCCAATGGAATCAGCTAGTTCCATTTCCCGTGTTTTATCAACTTTTAACTCTTCAAACAATTTGGCAAATTTTCTTTTAAAGTTTAATTGAGATGTCATTTGTAAAGCATCATGATTTGGCATTCTATAGCTTGGTCAAGTTCTTTCAAAACTCCAACCACTTTCAAAATTATATTCTAAAGTTTTTGGTAGAAGATACTATTTAAAGCCACATGTCTTTAGCTAATCTCTAAGACACTTCTACTTACTTCTTTTTTTTCTTTAAAACTCATATGCACTGGCAAGGTAAACCCCTTGTTAGCATCAGAATCTTCTCTAAAACACAGTCCAACCACATGACCTCTTAAAGCTCCAAATGCAAATTCATCTAGGCATAAAGCCATCTGAAAAGGCAACATCTCTAGGATCAAAGCAAGGGAACAATTTTGGTGAGAATAATGTTAAAAAACAGATTAAAAGGCATATTTCAAAAAAACATTCTCTCCTGGATATTCAGGACACGGTACAGAGTGGTGAGGGAGATGCCAACTGCTTCACAGGCTCTCTTCCAGGCCTTCATCCAAGAAACTTAGTTGGAGGTTAAACATACTCTGATCCTTTTCTCAAGCATGAACATGGTCATCTTTTTGCAGCAACCTTGTGGATATTCAGAACAAATCCAAGTGTCACCATCAAAAATAAAATCTGAAGATTTCCAGTTTAAAAACAAACTGCATGTGTTAATCCCATAATTTACTAGGTGACTGGCCAGTCTCGGCTTACATTTTCAAAGGACCAATAATACCCGGACCTCTGTAGCAGACAGTGTCTTTAGAGCACCTGTTCCCTAGCTCCAAGATTCTTGTACCATCTCTACTCTCAGGGGGTGTTTAGAGATTTCTAATTTTGCCTTTAGAGTCTCTGCAATTTTCTCTTGATTTTAGATCTACTTCTATAATTCTGTTGTGAACCATCATATTTGAATTAATCTTGACCTTCAGGTGACACACTGTACAGATTCTCTCTGCAAAACAAAATGACTGATGTCCAAGGCCTGCTGAAAGCTTGCAGCCAGCAACCTGTGTTCTGGAATAGGCCTGTGTCTTCTGCTCCCCCCAGTTGGTTGCATGCGATAAAATGTGTGGAAATGGCAGTGGCGCCACTTACTATTATTCTTAGTGACCCAGTAACAGAATTTTTGCTTCCTGTCCTGGAAACTTCATGCTCTGCTTGCCTGGAAGTGTAAGTTCCAAAAGGAGGAATATTTTGACCAAGAGACACAACGATTCCATTGAACTGGAGGATGGCCACCTGACCACTTGGAGATCTTCACGCCCCTGAATCAATAGGCAAAGAAGAGACTTACCAAACTGGATGAGGTAATTGATCCTGATTACCAACGGGAAATTGTACTACTATCCCACAATGCAGATAAGGAAGAGTATATCTGGAATACAAGAGATCCCTTAGGGCATCTTTCAGTGTTACTGAAGCTGGGTACCTGAGGGGAACCGTAGATATCAAACCAATTTGCTGTTTTTCCTGTTTAACTTGAGGGATGACTCAGGGGTCTAGAAGATTTGTGAACTTGTTTTCCAGAGGATTTGTGAGCTTGTTTTGCAGAAGAAAGAGAATGTCTTCGGGGAGGTTACGCTCACTGGATGGCGGGCCCTCAGCAGCTGTTGAAGCCCAGAAGTCAGATTGTCCAGGGCCTTATCAGGAGTGACCCCTTTGTTTCCCTGAAGGTTCATAAAGCCCCCTGCTTCTGTTCTTGCGGAGGCAGATTTGGGTGAACCCTGGCTCCCACCTACTTGTTTTGGCCAGTTCTAATAAATCTTTCTCCACCTCCAGCACCCATGTCTCAGTGTTTGGCTTGCTGGGCATGGGGCACACTAACTTGAGATTAAGAGGTTCGGTATCATTACCAGGCCCTGTGATTAAAGTCAACTGAAAACTACAACAATCCAGTTCAGGCAGGACTGCTAATAATCCAGACCATTCAGGAATGAAAGTTTGGGTCATGCCACTAGGTAAAGAACCTCAACCAGCTAAGGTGCTTTCTAAGGCAATGGAGATATGAAATGGGTAGTGAAAGAGGGGAGTTTTAAATACCATCTACAACCACATGACCACTTAAAAAAATGAGGACTGTAATTGTCATAAGTATTTCTTCCCTATTTTATTTTGAATATGTTTTTTGTGTGTTTATATAGCAAATATCTTTTTATCCCTCTCTTACCCCTTCATCATATAACATAAGTTGTATTGACTATCATAGTATTTAAGTATTGTTGACTTTACATCATAATATTTAAGTAACAGGATATAAGGGAGAAGAGTGAATATTGACTAAAGACTTTGCATCCTCATCTGGGGAAAGGGTTAGTCCCTTTTTGGTTGTATGCAGGATAGTTAGATCATGTTAGGTTGAAGTCTGACCATATTGGAGATTAAGTTTGGTTTAAGGAGATTTGTATGGGTACGAAGTTGGCAAGAAGTGGACTTCCGATGGTTAATTTTAATCTGTCAAGTTGGATAGGACATGGTACCCAGATATTTGGTCAAACATTAGTCAAGATTTTGCTGTAAAGATAGTTTTTAGAGAAGATTGACATTTAAATCAGTAGACTTTGAGTAAAGCACATTACTCCCCATAATATGAGAGCAACTCATCCATTAGTTGGAGACCTTAAAAGAAAAAAAGACTAACTCCCCCAAAGAAGAGGAAATTCTGCCAGCAGACTGCCTTCAGACTCAAATCGCAACATGTAGTCTTCCCTAAGCCTTCAGCCTGCCAGCAGCCTACTCAGCAGGTTTTAGACTTGCCAGTCTCCACAATTACATGAGCCAATTTCTTAAAATAAATTTCTTTCTACATCTCTCTCTGAAGAACGCTGTCTAATACAGAACATCATCAGATTTCTCAAAAGAAATCTCGCAAGCCAGAAGACAGTGGGATGATATATTTAAAGTACTGAAAGAAAAAAACTGCCAAACAAGAATTCTATACATAGCAAAACTGTCCTTCAAAAGAGGAGAAATTAAGACATTCCCAGATCAACAAAAGCTGAGGGAATTCGTTTATTAGACCTGCCCTCCAATAAATGCTAAGGGGAGTCCTTCAGATTGAAATCAAAGCACACTAAAATGTAATTTAAAGCTATATGAGAATATAAACTTCCCTGATAAATATAGAAACTGGTATTATTGTAATTTTGATAAGGAACTCCATTTTTTATTTCTATAGGATTTAAAAGTCAAAAGCATAAAAATAGTTATAAATCTATGTTAATGGGTGTGCGATATTTATTTTGGCATCTATAATAAAGTAGAGGGTGCAGAGTTTTAAAGGAGCTTTGTATGCTATCACAATTAAGTTGCTTTCAGTTTAAAATATACATTTATAACTTTAGGATATAATATATAGTTCGATTGTACCCACACACTCAAAAATCTATAGGATATATTCAAAAGGAAATTAATAAGGAATTCAAATGTGTCACTAAAAAAATATAACACAAAGGCAGGTAATAAGGGAGTGAATGAGGTACAAAAAACTATAAGGTACAGAAAACAAACAAAATAGCAATAATTAAGTCCTCTCCTATTAATGATTACTTTAAATGTAAATGGATTAAGCTCTTCAATCAGAAGACACAGAATAGCAGAATGGATAAAAAACAGGATCCAGCTACATGCTGTCTACAAAGGAATCAGTTTAGGTCTAAGGACAGGCATAGGTTGAAGGTGACAGGATGGATCAAGAAATTGCAGGTGAATAGCACCCAAAATAGAGCATGGGTGGTTATACTTATATGAAAAAAATAGGCAAAGTCAAAAACTGATGTAAGGGACAAAAAAGGATATTTTATAACAATTAAAGGGTCAACTCACCAAAAAGATATACCAATTATAAACATATATAGATCACATAGCCCCTAAATATGTAAAGCAAACATTGACAGAATTGGAAGAAGAAGTAGACAGTTGTACAGTAACAGTAGAAGAACTCAATATTCTACTTTCAATAATGGATAGAACAACCAGACAGAAAATCAAAAAAGTAGAGGGCATGAAAAACACTACAGACCAATCAGACCTAACAGACATATACAGAACACTCTACCAACAATAGCAGAACACATATCTTCCTCAAGTACACATGGAACATACTCCGTTATAGATATGTTATGATGCATCTCAATAAATGTAAATAGTTTAAAATCATACAAAGCATCTTTTCTAAATCACAATGGAATGATATTAGAAATCAATAGCAGACAGAAAACTAGAAAATTCACAAATATGTGGAAATTAAACAACACACTCTTAAGCAACCAATATGTCAGAAAAGAATTCACAGGGCAATTAGAAAATATCTTGAAACAAATGAAAATGAAAATATAACATATCAAAATTTATGAGATTCAGTGAAAGCAGTATAAAAAGAGAATTTATAGCTATAAATTCTTACATTAAAAAAAGAATAAAGATCTCAACAATATAGCTTTATACCTTAAGGAATTACAGAAAGAGGGAAAACTAAACCCAAAGATAGGAGAAAGGAAATAATAAAGATTATAGCAGAGATCACAAAATAGAGAAGAGAAAATCAATAGAGAAAATCAACGAAATAGAGACTTAGTTCTTCAAAAAGATCAATAAAATTGACAAACTTTTAGCCAGACTGACTAACAACAAAAGAGAGAGAGAATACTCAAATAAAATCAGAAATGAAAAAGGGACTGCAATACTCATGATTTAGAAAGAAAAAGGATTATAAGAGAGTAATATGAACAACTGGATGCCAAATACTTGAATAATATCACTAATCATTAGAAAAATGCAAATCAAAGCCACACAGAGATACCACTTCCCACTCATTAGGAAGGCTGTTATGAAAAAAGAAAGGAAAAGAAAATAACAATTATTGACAAGAATGTGGAGAAAACACAACACCTGAACACTACTAGTGGGAATGTAAAATGGTGCAACCACCATGGAAAATTCTAGTGGTGTTATGGTGGTTCCTCAAAAAATTGAAGCTAGGATTATCATTTTACCCAGAAATTCCACTTCTGGGTATATACCCAAAAGAAAACAGGGACTCAAACAGACATTTGTACATCCATGTTCATAGTAGGATTATTCACACAGCCAACATGTGGAGGCAAACCAAGTGTCTATCTATCGATGAATGGATACACAAAATGTGGTCCATCCATACAATGGATTATTATTCAGCCTTAAAAAGGAAGGAAATTCTGGTATGTGCTCAATATGTGTGAACCTTGAAGACATTTTGCTAAGTGAAATAAGCCAGTCACAACAAGACAAATATTGTGTGATTCCACTTATATCAGGTACCTACAGTAGTCAAACTTGTCGAGACAAACAGTACAGTGCTGGTTTCCAAGGAGGCGGGGGAAAGGGGAGTTACTATTCATGTGTATAGAGCTTGAGTTTGGGAAGAGGAAAACGTCCTAGAGATGGATGCTAGTGATGGTTGTACAACAATGTGAATGTACTTAATGCCACTGAGCAATACACTTAAAAAATAGTTATTATGGTAAATTTTATATTATGTATATTTTACACAATAAAACAAAAATGAAGAAAAAAGCATATATATGAACAGAATATGCATTTTTATTTTATTTGCCTTTGCTTTTATTACGCACATACTCTTGCAAAATTAATGTTACTTAAAAATAAGAAGGACATGTTAGAAATGGAGGTAGCTCCAGGAAAATCTTAATATTGCCGACTACTTCTTCACCAGCTTTGAGGCATTTTCATTATCATAATAAATTATATGATCATTATATAATTACCTATAATTATAATATCATATAACTATAATTATAACTAAATGAACATCTCCTAAGCAACTACAATATGCCAGGGGCTATACATAACAAAAAGTTATTTTATTTTATTGGCTTTGTCCATTTCTAACTTTGGCAGGACTGTTTGCCTTCTTTGTCTTTTGATGTCGAAAGCACTTCGTCATAGAGTATAAGGTTTCTCTAAAGTTTTCCTCCTCTATACATACTTTATAAACCTTAGAAGCTTTTGAAAGTGTCCTAAACAGCCTATTAAAAAAATGAGGAGTCATCATACTAATTCTTATCCTATTTATAAAAACTTTCCCCAAGGTATTTATATTTATGGGATTCAAAATAGGCATCCTATTAAACTGTTCTGAGATTACATACAGAGAGAAGCGTGGAAGCTTGCAGGCGAGTAGAGAGAGGTTCAAAGCCTGTATAGAGTATTTTGATGAGGAAAATCAAAGGATTGCAGATTTAATCACATACAGAACTTTAAAGTCTAATTATAGGAGTCCATCGTCTGGAGCCAAAGGCCAGAAAACTAATTCTTACTCGTAAATGTAACTGAATTGAAGCTTATTTTGCGAAGTGTCATCTGGGCTTCATGGAGCCATGGTTGTCTCAGCCTTTGGCTCCATTACTTTGTTGGAAAAATTCTGCCAGAATATAAAAGAAATTTCAGCACTCATCAATTAGAAATACTTTAACGCATTTTCAGAAAGGAAGAACTTCTGATCTAAGGCAATTCCAATCGGAGAAATTACATATATATTCAATAACCAGGCTAGGCTATAAAGTATAACATACTACTGGTAAATAGCATCCTTAAAATATTCATATAGAACATATATAGAATATGGAATATATATATTATGGAGACTATATAAATATATAAAGAAGGGTGTTTTTTTCTGGAAATTTTTAAAAAGTTTATTTTCTTGTTACAATATATGGAAAACTGAAAGAAAAAATATGCACTAAACATAAAATTTAAGGGGCTGGCCCAAGGGCACAGCGGTTAAGTTTGCACACTCCACTTCGGTGGCCTGGGGTTTGCAGGTTCAGATCCCAGGTGCAGACCGACACACCACTTGGCAAGCCATGCTGTGGCAGGCATCCCACATATAAAGTAGAGGAAGATGGTTATGGATGTTAGCTCAGGGCCAATCTTCCTCAGCAAAAAAGAGGAGGATTGGCAGCAGATGTTAGCTCAGGGCTAATGTTCCTCAAAAAACAAATAAATAAAATTCAAAATTTAACCTGGAAATTCGTAAGAACAATGACTATGTGGATGTGTTTCATTTAATCATGAAGAATGAATTATGTAGTAGAAATATTTACTTATATCTATGTCAATGATCTCTGCATTGCTAAAAAATTGAGTTACAAAACATGAAAGCAGATAATGGGCTAAACAAAGAATTCTCATTGTTTGTTAGTGAAGAATATACTTGTTTGACAGTGTGACGAAATATCATATAAACTGACATTCAACTCTTGGCCTGTTTAGTTTATGGAAATTTCAACAAAGTGCTTTTGATGCATTTTTTTAAATTGATATATCTCAATTGCCTAAGTAATTCCTGACACATGGTAGGCATCTGATAAATATTTGTTCAATGAATGAATATCTGGGATGTGGTTGTCATAGCATTTCAGTTATAAGCAAAATGGGTGACTTTTTGTTCACTGGTGACAGCAGTCTGGTTAGTCCCTGAAAATGGAAATCATTTTTCATTTTGATCCACATTGTTCTCACACTATAATGGTTAATTACAAAACCAATGATAAGATGTTCTTGTGGAAAGAGATGCCAGCAGTTTCCTGTCGTAAAGTATCTCAGTTGCAGGTTATCTTCCATTAATTCTCGCAACAATAATGATAGCTACATATTTCCTGCTAGAACCTGAGAAAACTCAAAAGTTCCTGAAAAGGGTGAACTTTTGAGAGCTCCTTCCAGAAAATGCTCAAATTCTATGTATTTGCCTGAGATTTATAAGACTCTCAGAGCCAGAAAGAATTTTTATCAGAAAAGTTTTTTATTGTTTGTGTTTTCTGATAACATTAACATTCATTTCACAAAAAAGATACAATAAAGATAAAAATAAGAGTAATCCATCATTGTAATCTTATCAGTGTTTAGATAATAAATGTAGATGACAATTTTTTATCAGACACTCTTTTTCCAATGCTTGTTTGTATATTTTGCATATTTTTTCTTTTTTATTTACCTGGGAATGAATCAAATATCTGTACGTTTTACAGATACAAATGTGCTACAGGCTTGGGAACAAAGTTTTTCTGCAGCTGAGTATAAGCCATGAAAGAAGTAAGGAAACATTCAACCAGGTAGGTTATATGACGTGGTCTGGAATAATAACTTGCAGAGAACAAAAACTAAGAAGCGTACAGAGAGTATGACAGTATGAGAATGATTCCGAATCCTGGCGGGCTGTACGCTGGTGCATATGTCGCCTCAGGTGTAGGTAAGGGATGCTCATAACACTGAGACGGTAACCACAGACTTGTTTTGTGTTTTCTTGAGTCCTTGAATTCCTTCCAGTGTGATGGCAAAATATTCTAAAGAATATCTTGCATTGATTTTCATTTAGATTCATATTTTTGTATTCTCTATGTTTTTATTCTTTGAAAACAAAGTTGTAATAGTTACTCAGCTCTCTTTTATGCCTTTTGCTTAGGTCACTGCCATCAAAAATACACTACAGGTCATATGTTCATGTTGTTCACTGTGTCTATTTGTAATTATTTAAAAACAGATATTTGTCGCTATGATACTTGGCATGTAGTAGTTTCATATGTATTGAAGCTTATTGGTTTGACTTCAGTTTCCTTTTTTTTATGTATTAGGTCCTCTATCCCCATAATAAGATTTAAATAAAGAAAGAACCTTATCTTAAGAAAGAATAAGATGCAACAAATACCCTTTGAGAAAAGGATAGTATTAAAAGTGGCAAAATAACTTTTATTTTCACATTGATGGAGTTTGGTATACATCCCTGCCCAGAGCTGGGAAATTTAAGGTCAGTGACATCTGTTTTTTGTTATGAAAGTTAAATTAACTTCTGCTCTATGATGTATGGTGGATTGCCTACATCATCCCAAAGCCTTCTTTTAAAGATGGCTTCAGGCCTCAAACTTGAGTTAATGGTCTCTTGTGGAAGAGCAACTATGACCACTAACAGGGTTGGTAATTTTACCGGAGCAAGAATTCATAAGGAGATAGACCATGAGAATATAGAGTTCGTGAAAAGTCTTGTAAAGGGTGGTATGGGTACTGTGCACTCCATAATATGAGGAATATTGCCTTGAGATGTTTTATTTGATTAAAAGAAAAGATAAGCTTGGAAAATAAGGTTTGGGGCCACTTACATAAAATAGATTTATAAAAATTGTTCACAAAAATATGAAGTGAAAAAAGGAATAATGTCTAAATAATGAATGTCAATAGAAAGAAATTACATACACTTTCTCTCTAGCGGAAAGGATGAAAAATCATGTTTGGACAAAAGATAAAGGAAGAAGTAAGAAGCATCCTTTAGAATATATCGAGTGAAGAAGGAGAAGTCTTAGAGGTAAGTTTTTTTCTAACTTCAGCTTTGATTTAAGCACAAACTAGTTTTAAGAGGGAATTAAATGAAATGTAACTTACTATGCGACTGTCTGGCCTGAAAACATAACTAAAATAGATTAATATAGTTCCTCCAGGTATTAATGAAGAAATGAGACAATATCCGTTGAACTTGGGGTCAATAACTAAGACCCATGGATCAAATTAAGTTCTCTCTCTGTTTTGCTTTTTTTAGTAAATAAAGTTTTGTTAGAACACAGTCATGCTCATTCATTTGCATGTTGTCTAGTCTACGGCAACTTTTATGGTACAACGGCTGAGTCATTATAACAGAGACTATACCTATATGACCTGCAAAGCCTACAATATTTACTACATGGCACTTTACCAAAAAAAATGTACTGATCTCTGGAAAACATTCTCGTAGAAAGTGAGTCTTTGGAAATTTCTTAAGTACTCTTAAGAAAAGGAGAAAACTAAGATGTATTGAATAATGATTTTATGCTAAATGTTGGGATGTAACGCTTCCACATGTGCTTACAAAACTTCAGAGATAGGTATCGTTATCATTTAACAAATGAAGAGACTGAGGGTCAGAATCTGCAAAATGGTGCACGGTCCAGTGTCTCTTCATACTATTGTGGGGGGTGTGTAATACACAAAGGTGTCACATTTAAGGAGGTGCCGTTTAATACACAGACATAATGCATTTATATATTTATTATAACAATTATCTGATAGATAGCAATGGTATGCATGTTACAACAAAATCAGTATTGCAACAACTGGAAGTGAAGCATACTGAGACAGAATGCCTTTATTTTGAACTCACATAAAGGTGCCATCTGGGCTGTGGATAGTGATTCATAATATGATATTATATCCTATTGAAACGATGCATTAGCATATTAGGTTGGAATGAGAAACCAGGTATAGTGAACATGAACAAAGATTTGAATTAGCAGCAAACATGATGTGTTTTTTGTTGTAGTTTTTTTCACCACAGTGAAATGGAATTAGAGCCTTAAGATATAAATCAACATAGAATTAAAAAGACAGTCCCATGTTTTTCCATATACAGTTGATACCTATTCTTTATGCTGGCTACTTTTGTCCGTACTCTCATTCTTGTGATGCTATTAAAATGTAAATTTTGTGGCAACGTTAGTAACTAAGATTTCTGTGAAGTGTATGCACTTCACATAGAGCTGGTCTCTTTTTTATGTTAAAGGAATATGACTTGCTTACATTTTAATATTTTGAATTATATAATTCAGCTTTAAATATATAAACCTGCAGTAAATGGTGGTGTATATACTTCCAAAATAAAGCCAATCTTGTCGTATTGTTAGGTCTTCAAGTCATTGTATTTTCACACTACTAGCATGTTCACAAGCTCTAATTAAAAAATTTTAGGCCATTTATATTAGTCTAACACTGGTGTATACATATATATATACGCATATTACTAAAATGGTTTCTAACTGAATACTGTTTTAAATTTTTTCCTTTAGTAAATCTAAGAATACTGTTACAATGATATAAACACATTTACTAAGCAAGTGTAAGAATAAGTATGATATATTCTAGAAATAGGTAGAATGTAGTACAACTGAAGGAGAGTTTATTTAAACTAGAAGATTTCAAAGTGATGCTGATATCTCAACTGTTGAGTTTTAGAAAACAGTTAGAAGTTAAACTGATACAACGGGAAGACAGCAAGTGTACCTCTGGCAGAAAGCTGTTGGGAAGATAACTAGATAGAAAACTCAGCAGGCATTAGGGAATATGAGTCTTAGGGAAGTCAGCCCAAGGATGCATATTTTGGGACCCATCTCTGAGAAGAAACCAAAAACAATTGTGAGTACATAAGATCAAGAAGGGGGATGGTGCTGAAAAAGAGAAACATGTTCAGAATATTTGGGGAATACCCGAGATAGAGAGTAAGAAAAAGTCAAGAGCGCATAGAAGCAGAAGCAGAATGAAAGCACGCTGTCAGAGAAGATCACAGAATTTCAAACAAGTGTTGACAGTGTCAAATGTTCCAGAGAAGAAAAAGAAAGAGAGATGCGAAAGGGTGACTGACTTTGTCAACTGCAAGATTAACCAACATTGGAGAAAGCAATTCCAACAGGAGGCCAGCCTGCAGAGGGTTGAGGTTCCATTCTCGTGAGAATTGAGGGAATTGAGGGCAGAGGCAGCCCTTCCACACTGGTCCCTTAACAGTTTGAAACAAACTCAGAAACTGGTGTCTAAGAAAAGGTAAGAGTTTTTAAAATTGTCTTGTAGTTTCTGTGCGTGCGTGTTTAATTTGTGGGATAGGTGAAATCTGAACTCGCTTATTGGGCAACCGCTTCAGTTAAACGCACTTAAAGATGTAAGAGACAGCAGAGAGCTGACATCAAAATATTGAAGAATATATTTGCCCCGCCTGAATGTACTGGAAGTAGAAACAGCTGATGATAAATAAGAGCATATTGACCAAAATTTAACAGAAATTGAAGGTTCTTTGAAATCTACCTGGAGGCTGGATGAATACCTTGTGTGCCATATCTACGGTAGTCATAGGTATCTGCGAATCATAGGGTTAGTTTGCACTGTTATCTGTCGGACCTAGAATATTTTAGTGTACTAGTTACTTCCTTTACTTTTCCAGCTAATGAATTTAGCATTATCTTACACATAGATATTTAAGTTAAATTAATGTCATTTTGAGACATATAAGAAGCTATTTTAAATTATCTTTCAAAAACACCAAACTTCCCTCAGAATGAGCATCTTTTAAAAATTGCATTATCTAAAAAACCTACAAGTGACTACTTCACCCAATATTGTTAAAAAACTAAGAACTTTTGAGTGAAGTAGAGAAGGGAAAATTATATTTGAATACAAATTAAATCATTTAGCAAAGAAAAATTAATATGCAAAGTATTTTCCAAGAAAAAAATACTCCAGGTATTTCACTGGAGTAGGGTACAGTTTCCTCTCAATAGCGGCACACTTCACACTTTAATCGCTTCCTCCCCTCAACAAATACCCATCTTAGTCTGGGAGTTGGGTTCTCTGCTCTCTTGTAACCCATCAAGCCTCATCCCTTAGGACAAACCAGCATTATCAAATTTCTTGGATTGTCTTGCTTTTGTAAATGAGGTCATTATAACTTAATTGCAGGTCAAGGAAAAGCCAGACCCACAAAAGATAGACTCCTCTGCTATCTTCAGCAGAGGAATAGTTCTCGTACTTTCATGTGAGACCACAACAGCAAATTAATTCTCAATTGCATTTTATTGTTTTTGCCTTTCTCATTCTTCCGACAGTAATTGTTCAGAGTCTGAGTACTTCCAGTGTAAACAGGCCAAATCCCAGGACAGCTCCCTCTTGTTTAGGAAGGCACAATTAGGCAGAAGGACCTCAACGGCAGCCAAGGAGAGAACAAAAAGCTGCCCCAGGAGGCGTTCCCTTCTGTGGAGAAAGATATGAACTTTCACGGCCTCTCAGTTCTTTTCAGCCTGCAGGTCACTAATACATTTGGCCAGCACCCTCATTAGTCTTAGCTCTATCCTGAAATTTCACAGGCACTTCAGAGCCTCTCTCTGAGTCTCCTTTCTGACTATGAGAGCCCTCAATCAGTGTTTCCTTAGCTGACCTCTCATCTATTACTGGGATGCCCTTATTTCTCATATTTTAAATCAACAGTTCCTCAGCTTGCCTCTTCCTACCTACCATCTGGCAATGGCACCTCCTTGAACATACCAGAGAGAAAAAGATACGGAGATACTTCCACTTTTTTTTTTTTGGTGAGGAAGATTGACCCTGAGCTAAAATCTGTTGCCAATACTCCTCTTTTTGCTTGAGGAAGATTGTCCCTGAGCTAACGTCTCTGCCAATCTTCCTCTATTTTGTATGTGGGACATCACTACAGCATGGCTTGGTGAGCGGTGTATAGGTCTGTGCCCAGGATCTGAACCAAAGAATCCCTGGACGCCAAAGTGGAGTGCATGAACTTAACCACTACACCACTGGGCCGTCCCCTCCACATTTCTTTTTTAAATCAAAGAAATTTCTTTCTTTCTTCCACGCCATTACCTTTCAAAACGTAAACAGACAACATACAAATGTATGTCAACAGGAGCACATGCATACCCTCTCCTGTTTAGGAACAAGGTTTCCAAATAGCCATCTCAGTTTGCTCCATTTTGGTCTTTGACATGTTTCATTATTTTATGACTCTATAAGTGACATGGGTCTGACTACTACAATTTTAGTTGGATACAGTAACTGTTTTAGTCATGTTGGTGTGCAGTAACAGAATGGGGAGGAGGTGTTAAGAGGAGAGAAAGGAAGACACCAAGTCCTTCCAATCTTCCAAGTTCAAAGCAGTAGTGGAAAATGAACTAAATCTTGTGGCTAGTCCAAGTTTATAATACAGAATTGTATTTTATATATTGGATTTTTATGATTCACTGGGGCCCGTGAATTATCCAAGTGCATGGTACATTTATGCCCGTTGCGTAGAACATGGAACGTGATTTTATCATTTAAAATTATTACACAAATTTATAGGTGTATGTTTTACTTTATGACATATTTTCAGTCATGTCTATGATTTAGTTGACGCTTGGTCTACCATATAACGTCAAATTATAACATTGTTCCTATGAGGAAATATAAAATTTTTTATAACAATCAGCTCTACTGTCAGGTTTCTAAGAATGCATTGTGGTGACAAGTAGGAACTTGCCACAGCAGTTTTATGAACTCTACTTGGTGTAGATTTATGATTAAAGGATAAAATGTCCCTTGTGAATATTTAATAGTTTATGTAAACCAAATTTTAAAATGTGGAGATACATATTGTGTCTTAACCTTAATCTTTCAACTCTGTTTCAGCACTACCTCTCTGCCACACACTCCTCTCTGTGCTCTTGGCCTGAGGGTAACCAGTTTCCTAAAGATGCCATCGCCTTATTCATTTGACACTTAAATACATCCTGCCTTGTACTGCACCCACCTCTGGAGAGCCTTTCCTTTGAATGCCTCAGCGCAGAATTAGTTACATAGGAAGGCCACACATTGTTAGACTGAATTAAAGAATATGCATTATACTGTTTTTAGAAAAGGCAATTCACCCACATACACACACCATAATAATTGTAGCTTCTTATTAAAAACATGGTGATAGGTGTGGTTTATTTAGGAAAATATAAGCCTTGATTTGTTTTGAGTTCTTACATTTGCACACACGCCATAGAAAGTAAAATCACTGAGCAAAATAATGATGCTGACTCATGGAGCAAAAGTTTAAACATATTCATTACAATGATCCCTATCTTAGGACACAATTTTCAGTATTTTTAAAGATGATTATAGTATAACTCATATTATTTATTGTTATATAGAAAATTAAGGTATTTAGAAGACTTCAGGTACAAAAACACATGACTAAAGTACTGTTCTGCAAATAGTTTTATTTGAGATACTTGTGTCCCCAAAATCTGAAAGTATAATTCCAACTGTAAAGAAGTTTGCTCAGCAAATGTCTAAAGATCTACATTCAAAACCCAGTGGTCAGCAGAGGATGGAGATATCATCATCAAACTCTCACTCTGACTTTAATGGATCACGATGGATGAAGTTAGGATAGCTAGAATCTGACCTTATTCAATTATCATGGAGGTTCATTTGGTTATATTAAAGCCCTAAATTGGAAATATCAGGCATTAGTCATGTCGTATAATCCAGTCAGCAAATATACTGGATGTCTACCATGTATCAGCCACTATTCTGAACAGCGCAGGTATAACAATAAGCAAAAGAGACATGGTCTGTCCCTCACTCAGTATGTAGTCTGTGGGGGTTATGAAGAAAAGGAAGCCAGAACACAAAATACAGCAGGCCTGGCTCAGAATGGAGTGCTCTGAAATCTTTAAAAAGACTTCCTTTTCCCCTTTCCTGCCAGAAGCCTGAAAGGATTTTTCTCAGACATTTACTGTGGGAGTCTGGTTGAACTCCTAGTGGTGAACCTTACAATAGTGTGGGGCTTCCCCATGAGCAGATCCCCTAGGAGGTTTTTTTTTTCTTTTTTCCTTTTGGTGAGGAAGATTGTCCCCGAGCTAACACTTGTGCCAGTCCTCCTCTATTATTTGTGTATGAGACAGCGCCTCAGCATGGCTTGATGAGTGCTGTGTGGGTTTGCACGAGGATCTGAACCTGTGAACCCCGGGCTGCCAAAGCAGAGACCATGAACTTAACCACTACACCACCGGGCTTGGCCCCGCACCCCTGGAGTTTCTAAATCTCAGACTTGTCCACATTGTGCCTCCAACACTTCATCAATTACAGGTCAGGATTTCCTACCCTGGCACTGGTTCCTGTGGTGGTTTCTGCCTGTGAGTCTCTGCTCCAGTATTTGTCTATCTGTCTGTCTCTCCAATCTTGGAGGCAGTGGTTTTGCCCTGTTTGTCCTCCTCTCCCATGGATACAAGAAGAGTTATTTCTCAGTCTGTTCACCCCTTTTTTTTTTTTTTTTTGCTGAGAAAGATTTGCTCTGAGCTAATGTCTGTACCAATCTTATTTTGTATGTGGGTTGCCACCACAACATGGCTGCCAACAAGTGGTGTAGGTCCACACCAGAAAACTGAACCTGGACCGCTGAAGTGGAGTACGAGGAAATTAACCACTAGGCCATGGGACTGGCACCAGTCTATTCAGCTTAAGTGTTGTTGGAACAGAGTGGGCAACTTCCAATTTCTTTACATGAAGAACTGGAAAGTCTGTCACATCATTTTCCTATTTATTAATATTTATTTTTCATAACAGTTGATGTATTTAAGGTAATAAAATACTTTACTTAATAATTACTTAAATACTTAGATAATTGCTTGTGTAACTATATAAAGAAAATAAACAGAGATTGTTCCAAACAGGAAAAAATGTAAAAATTGTGATATAAGCATCTATTAAATTATTAGACACTTGTAGCTTATTTAACTGGGAAGAAGTGTGCTACAGAGTAATGAACAATTGAATAACTGTTAGTCATATTTAAGTTCTTTTCCATGCACTATTTTTTTTTTTTCCTGAGGAAGTTTCGCCCTGAGCTAACATCTGTTGCCAATCTTCTTCTTTTTGCTTGAGGAAGATTGTCACTGAGCTAACACCTGTGCCAATCTCCCACTATTTTGTATGTGGGCCACCATCAAAGCATGGCTGCCAATGAGTGGTGTAGGTCCACACCCAGGAAACGAATCCAGGCTGCCATAGTGGAGTGTGCCAAACTTAACCATGAGGCCACAGGGCTTGTCACAGCACTATTTTTATCTATAATTTAGTGAGGTGGGTAGTATAACTTTCTGTATAGGGATAAAATTTGATTTATTTGTTTAATTATTTTTTGGCAAGAGTGTCCATAGATTTTATGAATCTGTTTAGACATGACCATAAAACAAATGGAAATTACTACTCTAACACATCAGAAACACCCTTCAACCAGTAAATATCTGTAACTATACACTTATAATGAATGCTACACTTGCATTTAGCTGCCAACCAACTGAGAGAAAGAGAAAATGTTTTTAAAAATTTGGAAATATGATACCTTTGCTTACAAATGTAGGAAAATGCTTCCATTTTTAAACTTCTGTTTTTTCTGATTCTGTTGCTGTGAGAAAGTATTATTTTCGTTATTGAATTAACGGATGCTACATAAATTCTCAAGTGAACCAATTGTCACTGCACCTGAAGACTTCAGCTACACAGGCGTTGGGGGCAGCTGTGTTCCGACGTAGGTCGTGTTGAAAACCCAATCCCTAGTACCTCAGAATGGGACTGTATTTGGAGAGACAGCCTTTAAAGTGATGGTTAAGTTAAAATTGAAGTTAAGACCATTTGGATGAGCCCCCATCCAATCTTACTGGGATCCTTACAAGACAGGAAATTTGGACACTCTGAGATGGAAGGGCACGTGTGCACAGAGGAAAGCTCATATGTGGACATGGCAAGATGACAGCCACCTGCTAGCCAAGGAGAGAGGCCTCAGAAGAAACCCAATCTGCAGACACCTTGATCTTGGACTTTCAGCCTCCAAAACTGTGAGAAAATAAATTCTGTTGTTAAGTCTGTAGTACTTTATTATGACAGCCCTAGCAAACCAGTACAGTAGGTATCCTGTAGGCAGAAAATAGGTGGAGGATTCACTCAGAATAAGCAAGGATATACTGTACTTTAAATTCTCTTTAAAACGGAAGGAAAAACAAATGTGTTTCTAAGTCTCAAGCAATAAAGAGAAAAAAATGTATTTTTAGACAGAGACTCCAAGTATTTCTTGCCAGCATGCCTGCATTAACAGAAATAAAAACAACCTAAAGTACGTGCTTCAAGCAGAAAAACAAAATAATTCCACATGGAAACATGGAAATGCAAGAAGGAATGAAAAACCCTTAAAATGGTAACTATACTGTATAAATAAAGTTAAAATTGACTATGCTAAACAACGATTGCAATTTCCTATAAAGTCCAATAATATGTCCCTCATGTTCATGATAATTCAAAATTTGGCAGAGGAGTAAATAGAGCTTAACAGTTTGAAGGTGCTATTGGTATTGTGGGAAGTAGTAAAAATAATATTTTAGACTCAATACCTCAAAATCATGTTGTAATCTTTATAGTAGGAGGTAAAAGAATAGTAAAAGGATGAGTAAATAGTAAACTAATAGGATGCAAAATGCAATATTAAAATATATTCAATTAATCAAACGAAGGCCAAAAGTGAGATAAAAGGAACAAAAAAGAAATGGGTCAAAGAGAAAATAAAGAGTAAAATAGATGATATTTGTTATACCAATAAATATAAATAGATTAAATGTGTCACATAAAACACTAAGATAATCATCCTTGAAAACAAACATAAAACAATTTGCTAAAAAAAGACAAAACTTAAATATATGGACTCAGAAGGTTGAAAGAAATGGAAAAAGCAATATCATGAAAATATTAACAAAAATAAAGTGAATCTATCCATGTTAATATCATAAATTCAAGTTTAAAGCAAAAAAATCATTACTAGAGACATAGAAGCATATTTCATAAGCAAATATGCATAGTTGAATGATTGTATTGATGACCTCAACTGTGCACCTCTCCCTGTTCCACCACCTTTGAAATTCATTTAACTAAATAGTTGGAGTATATTTTTCCACTCCTTTAATTTGTGCTTATTGATGTTATTTGTTTTGGTAAAAAAAAAAAAAAAAGTTAGCTGACTGAACATAAGCAGAAGCTTGATGAAGTTTTTGTGTGTTTTGTCTTTCTCTTTTGCTTCTCTGGGATAGTTGTGAGAACGTACCTGAGCTATCCTTCTGGAAGGATTTTAGAGATATGGGGATAAAAGAAACACATGGAAGAGAGATGGGTTAATCAAATCAAGGCTATTATAGATGAGCCAATGAACCCACAATCAGACAACTTTCAAGCAGGGGGAAAGAGAACAGATAAGATCAGGAGAGTAAGGGAGCCAATCTGCAGCTGACCAGGATTGTACAAATAGACCCCAAAAAGAGCAGAAAAATCACTCAGCCAACTTGCAGACAGATAAAAAATAATAAATCATTCTTTTTCTTTTTCACTATATTTTGAAATGATTTATTATCCAACATTATTATATAAAACAGATAATTGATACAGAAATTGGTAACAGAAATATGGTGCTGTCATAAAATCTATAATATGGAACTGACTTTGGTACCCAACAATGGAAAAAGTTGGAAAACAAACTGATAGCAAAGTCTGGAAAATAACAAGAAAATTGTTATAAGAGGCTTGAAATATAGCAACCTGTGTTGTATAGTGATGAAACAATCATAAGACTATCACTTGCCTTAAATTGGAAAATAGAAAAATGTGCCTAATACACATTTGGATTTTAAAAAAAATTCTATATTAAATATTGAAGTCTCAGCTTTTGCTTAATAGCTACATATGAAAAGTTTCTATGAGAAAGAGATGAATTAGAAAAGATATAGCAGAAGAACTTAGAGGAAGTATAGAAGAAAAAAACTTGATGAGTTTGATATGAAAGTATCATCTCCAAAGTTCTAGATGACAAAATATTCTCAAAGGAAAATATAGCATGGAATTGAATATCAAACCAAGGGTATAGCAGTAAAAGCCCTGGGAACTAATTACTTCAATGTACAGGATAATTAAGGCAATGTATAGGATAATTAAAACAATGTGTAGATTGCTGTCATCTTAAGGACATCGTGATGCAGCTGCCTGTCATGCCCAAAGTGAGTATATCTAGGGAGAGAGACATACATCTCTACAGGAATTGGAGAAGTGGATTTTGGTAAATAGTGTGTAATGGAATCACATTTATAGAAGACACACAAAGTTTCTAAGGGAATTTAATTGGCAAGATTTCCTCCAGCATGGACTAAAATGGACTTATATTGTTCAAAATGCAACAAAACAAAAAGAAACAAAACCTATCTGCCACATCTTTCTGGAGACAGGAATGAGGATTAAAAACGTTGATAAAATCACAAAATTTCCAACATCCTTTTCAGAAGGAGTACATGAGTAAAACCAAGAAAGATTCACGTTTGAAATAACAGAGACAAAAGATGTATAGAAACATGGGTTGATGAACTACTCCAAGGGATTGTAATTAAAGCCAAAGTAAAGAACATTCTCCAAACTTGGGGTATCTGTCAACATTTTCCAAGCTAGAGTTCTGACTGTTATTGAAATAGTGACTACTACATGTCTACTGTTCCCATTCTTGAATAGGAAATTCTATCATGGTTGTTTTTTCCTTGTTGCACCATTACAGTTAAGGATGGGAGGAACAGATAACTTCTCTTTCTTTCAATAATTCTGCAGGACATGAGGAGCCACATAAAAGGAGTCATACATTGATTTAATGTGTATCCCAAGATCCTAGATCATGAACCTGATGCAAGTAAATGAAACTTTGGGAGTTCTGAGAGAAAACTGAATATATTTTTCACATGGAAGATTTGTGAATAATTGTGGCCAGGGACTGATTTGTGGTTGATTGTGCTGATTGCCCAGAATCTTTAGCTCTATGGGTACAGTTTTTTGTCTTAAGACATTACATTCTTTCTTACTAAAGAGGGGTAGTCTATATTCCCACACCCGTATAAGCTTTGCCATGTGGCAATCTGTGCTGGTCATCAATTTATTGCCTTTCAGCTCTAAATTCACCCTCGTGCCTGCTCTGTAATAGTGGACCAGAAACTTTAGTCATTTCTCCTTAGTAATGAGCATGATGCTCTGTCAGCAGAGGGTACTGGAAGGACAATGCAGGAAGAAAACGGCTTCTCATCTCAGTTCGAGCGGTCTGCATTTTTACTTTTTCTTGCCTCTGTTTCATGGTCTGCTTGTGGCCACGAGTATGGGGATATCTAGCGAGTCTCTGCACAGCCACATGCCCAGAGTGGTGGTCCCTCTGTGATCTGATGGCCCTGGTCTGACCTTGGTGACTTCTCAGAGTCCTCCTGATGCATATACTGCGTGGTCCAGGCCTCATGGCCATGGCGGCACCCAAACTCCCTCTATGTGACTACCCATGAGCCTTGGTCTGTCTGCAGGGTGGAGGGCTTTTTTCCAAAGCTCTCCTGATGCAGACACTGCATGCTCCTAGCCTCATGCCCACAGAAGCATGCTGTGAAAACTCCCCAGCCTAGGCTTACCTGCCCACTGGAGGGTCGTTTCCATAGGTCTGACGTGGAAACCATGTGCTTTAGGCTTCATGCACAGAGCAGTGTTGTGACACCCTCTTTGTGCCTGCCCACCAGCCTCAGTTCTCCTTTGCCCTGGATGGGTATTCCTTTGCATGCCCACCCACCAGGCTCAGCTCACCTGCACATTTGAAGGTTATCATCTGATTGCCAGGGGACTGGACTCACTCTGGTGGAAGTAATCTAGTGTACATCTCTGTCATCAAGTGGACTGAAGCCACACCTTCTCTAATGAAGTTCAATTTCCAGCCTTAGAAGAGGGACACTCACTTCTAATTTTGTCCTTCCTTGAGCACTCTCTCACAGCCATAGGGTATCCATTAGCTATCTTTACATTTTTATAGGTTTCTCTTTTAATATAGTTTCATAATTATTTATATTAACTTCTCTTGTTTAATAACTATGTCATTTCTAATTGAACCCAGACTCATACCACTTGTTTTGTCTAACAGGATATTAGGAGATTTCTTACAAGGGCTTGAAAGAATGTTGTGTGCTTCTACTTTCTCTCTTGTTTCTCTGTAGTCATCATTAGAATATTCCAGAGAAAGCTAGCCAGATGACCAAATAGAAGAGGATTGAAAATATGAAAAGCATATGGAGAAGAGCAGTTTTCTCACAACTTTTGAGGAAGCTGAGCCAAGATCAGCACAGTTGCCTAGGTGACCCACAGCTGACTGCAGATACATCAGGGAGCCCAGTTTTGACCAAAAATTTTGCCTAGTCAGACCATACACTTGTTAGAAATATATCCTCATTATTTGAAGTGATTAGGTTTGGGATAGTTCATTATGCAAGAATACTGGGCAAAAGATAATTGACACAAAGTTCACAAAGTAAACAATTAAAGGAAATATTAAAAATCCCCAGCTTTACGTGTTCAAACTAATGTAAAACATTTGGACCCTGCAAGAAAAAAAGAGAAACTCAAATTGGCAGAAGAAAAATAAATTGAAAGAAGACTACAAAAACCTATAGGAAGTTACTGCTCAGTGCTATTAGTTGTCAGCGAAACGCAAACTAAAAACACAAGCCAATCCTATTGCACCCTAATGGCTAAAAAAAAAAGACAGTACTCTTCCAGTTATCTATTGCAACAGAAAGAACTACCTCAAAACTTAGTGGATTAAAATACCTCAATTTTCTATCTCATAATCTCATGTTTCAAGAATTCTAGCAGCAGGCTTACATGGGTGATTCTTGTGTTCTGTGTGGCACTGAAGGAAGTCCAGTGGCTGGGCTGGTAGGAAATATTCAAGACAACTTCACTCATGTGACTGAAATAAGTTTGCTGGAAGGCTGGGATTAACTGATACTGTCAATCAGACCTCTCTAGCATGGTCATCTCAGGGTGGTCCGGCTACTTATATGGTGTCTCAGAGCTCCAAATGAGGGAGTTTCAAGATGCCCAAGGAGAAGCTGCAATGCTTCCTAATACCAACAAGCCTTGGAAGTTCTAGAACTTCACTTCTGTTGTAGTCTATTGGCCAAGGAATTCATCAAGCCCAGCCCTGATTTAAGAGGTAGGGAATTACACTCCACCCCTCAACAGGAGAGTGAGCAAAGAATTGCTAACCATCATTAACCTAAGCAATTGCAACTATTTGCAAGGAGGGCAAATACCCGGGTGATGCAAGTATAAAATGGTACATCCAGTTTTGCAAACTATTTGGCAGTATGCTCTAAAGCTAATCATATGCATATTCTAACATCCAGCAATTACTCTCCTAGACAATTACAAAAATGTAAACATATGTTCTCCAAAAGACATGCACTAAAATGATAATTGTAGTGTTAGTTAGTTCCAAATGGGAAAATACAGCAATGTTTTTTTAATAGTAAAATGGCTAAAGGGTGTGTGGCAGACTACAGCGATCTCCCAACCAACGTGTTCTTCCTAACATAAGATTGACAATTTTATTCTCAAGAGGTAAGATGTGTATTACCCTTCCCCCCTTGAATCTGGGTGGACTGGTGATCATTGTTAGCGACACTATGTGACTTTTGAAGCTAAATCATGAAATAACAGAAAGTTCTTACCTGATTTTCTTGGGATGCTCACTCCTGGAACCCAGGCACCTTGACACAGGGAGCCCAAGCAGCCAATTGAGAGACCAGCCTGGAGAGAAATGGCACTTTGGATGAACCTATAGCTGCCAGCTTGTGCCAACACACCAGCCACATAAGTAAGCCAGCCTTAAAATTAATCCCATAGCCCTCAATCAAACCTGCCTTGGCTGACACCAGCTTAAGCCAAGATGAGCTGACCTAGCTTAGTTCTGCCCAAATTTACATGGTTGTGACCAAAATAAATGGTTGCCATTGATTTAAGCCATTACATTTAGAGGTTCTTTTTATGCAGCTACAATAGCTGGAGCAGAATGTGATGCCAGAAATGACTACCTGAGACATTGGTGTTGGGACCAGAAAGCAGGTCCTAAATGCTTCCTGAGAAAATTGTCAGTGAAATCCCAAAAGATCTCAAGGAGGCTGTTAGTAAAGAGCTAAAGGAAGAGGATGTTATTGCAAGTTGGAGGAAAGAGCTCTCATGTTATGTAGAGGTGGAATTGTTGGCGACACTGTCACCTGCAGTACTGTGGAAGGTAGGCAAAGGACCCATTGAACTGGATGACCTAGCTAAGGAGGCGTTCAGGTAGACCATTTGTAGTGCCATCTGCCATCATCTCACTGTCTATGATAAAATATGAGAGGAGAGACACGGCATAAAGAAGGGTTTAAATTTGAAAATTCATCACATATTGAGTTGTAAAATAAAATTTTTCTCATTTCCAGTCTTTCTTCATGGCATAATACCCTCAAATGATCAAAGATCAAATCTCAGATAGGACCATAACGTCCTTTGTTAAGGCTTCAGAAATATTAAAGGGAGTAATTCATAAAATCTTTCAGACAGAAAAATGACCTAAAAATATACTCAGGGAATGTCTTTCAAGATGCTTTTCTTTAGACAATAGGGCTTCGAGGAATCTTAAAGGCATCGATCCACAGTTGCCTTACAGAGAGAACAAGGCAGAGAAGAGCTTATGGCTACAGGTTTTGTCTGATATATATATACACAAAAATATATCTCATACATACAAACACATAGGCATAAATATCACATATATGATTGTTGTTTTAAACCACTGTTTTCTACATTAGTTTATAGCACAGCAAGAATAACTGGAGCATGGTGGTTTATTTACACAATGCACTACTACTATAGGGTGATGAAAATGACAAACGCTATAAATATAAACAAAAATATGTGAATGATTCTTCAATAAGGGAAGGACAAAAAAGTATATATAAGACATGATTCAATTTTTAAGGTTTAAAAGTAGAAAAACCATGTTTTTTTGCTTGAGAAGGGTTAGTCCTTAGCTAACATCTATGCCAGTCTTCCTCCTCTTTATATGTGGGTCACCACCACAGCGTGGCTGATGAGTGGTGTAGGTCCAAACCCAGGATCTGAACGTCCGAACCCAGGCTGCTGAAATAGAGCATGCTGAACTTAACCACTAGGCCACAGGGCCAGTCATCATTTTATAAGATTTTCATCAAGTTGTATAGGTGATATGTTGTGATGATCTGTGCCCTTTCTGTGCATATATTATACTTGTGTTGGTGAGGATTCAGTCTTGAAAACAGAGGGAGATGAATGTGGTTAAAGTTCTCTAGGATCTTAGACTTGTCTGGAAGAACATAAAAGTACCAAGATATAGGATGCTCTAATAATATAGCAACATTGCCCAGGACCCATGTTGTAATCTGGAGGGTAGCCACTCAAAGAATATCAGGGAAATGTTTTATTGACAAGCCAATAGTGGAGAAAATTAAATTAATATAATAAATACAATATTGGTCCATAAGATGGCAAGAGAGTACAGGGAACATGTAACAGCTATGACAAAGAGAACAATGGCGAGGTGAAAGATAAAAATATAAATATACCAGCAATTTCTTCACTCTAAGAGATCTACATTATGTGAAAAAAAAAATACAACATATCAGAAGGCAAAATAGCTTCCCTGATAACCTTTATCAAGTTTGTGATAACCTTTGTCTGTCCTGAACCTGGAATGCCCATGGTTGTGGGGGTGACCAGAAGGTCGTAGTTATAACAGTGAAGAGGCTGGGCATCCTTGTGCCTCTTTCTGTGTGCAAAGCTATTACCTCCTTCCTCCTGTGCCTTTAAACTAGTGACTTTGGTTACTTTATATTTCTATTTTTTTTAAAGATTGGCACCTGAGATAACATCTGTAGCCAATCTTTTTTTTTCTTCTTCTCCACAAAGCCCCCCAGTATATAGTTGTATATTCTAGTTGTAGGTCCCTCTGGTCCTTCTATGTGGGACACCGCCTCAGCATGGGCTGACAATCAGTGCAATGTCCACGCCCAGGATCTGAACCAGCGAAACCCCGGGCCACCGAAGCACAACACGTGAACTTAACCACTTGGCCATGGGGCCAGCCCCTACATTTCTATTTTTGTCACCTATAAAACAGATAACAATAGTATCTACATTAGGCTTTGAGAGGATTAATGGAAGAACATCCTTAGGAAACTGCCAGGGATCTAGAAACAACAGGCAGCACAATATGATTTTATTACTGTTATTTCTATATAAAATGGGGTTCATTGCTCACCAGAAATAATGATAGCTTCTAGTCCTGTAGATGAATTATTTTGATTCATCTCTAATTGTCTAGATATTCTTGTCAAGGAATTTTTCTTTTTCCTTTTTTTGTTTTAATGTGAAGCTCATCTTCCCCTACCTCCTAAGTGCTTTCATGCTTGTAGTGGAATGATATTGTGACTGGGAATAATATGCTTGGGTCATATTTTCTTTCTCTCAGTGCTTTGAAGACAGCACTTCATTGTCATCAGACTTGGACTATTACTATGAAGAAGCTGAAGATTAGGCTAATTTTTCCTGCTTTTAGTTGATATTTTTTGGTGTGATCGTCTAAAGAACTCTATCCTTCAAGTTCAATAACAACTTCAGGCTATCTGCAGTCTTTCTTAGAATGCCTTGGCTCTTGTTAAATTCCCTCGAGCAGCGTTCATGTCAATTAATTTAGTGGTGTATCCTGTTCACGTAGAAGGATACCACTGGGCTTCGAATCATTTCCTCAATCCAATATGTAGGCCTAGGGTTTATTTTGTTGGAGAGAAACAGCTTTGTTCACTTGACCATGTTGTATCGTCCTCTAGCTGTCAATATGTAGTCTCCCCTTTCTGAAGGGAGTACACTCCAAGACCCCCAGTGGATGCCTGAAACCTGGGATAGTACCAAACCCTATATATACTATGCTTTTTCCTATACATACATACATTTATAAGTTAGGCACAGTAAGAGATTCATGGTACTTTGGGGCCGTTATTGAGTAAAACAAAGGTTATTTGAAATGAGGACAGCTGATCTGATAACTGATGTGGCTACTAAAAGATTAATGGGTGGATAGTGTACACAGTGTGGATTCACTGGACAAAAGGATAATTCATGTCCTGGACAGGACAGAGTGGGATGGCATGGAATTTCATCATACTACTCAGAATACGCAATTTAAAACTTAGGAATTGCTATTTCTGGAATTTTTTATTTAATATTTTCAGACCATGATTGACTGTGGGTAACGGAAACCACAGAAAGTGAAACTGTGGTTAAGTGCGGACTGCTGTGATTTCCACTTTTCCTCAGTCAGAAGTGGGAAAAGAAAAGTGTGCCCCCTCAGTTTGTTCCCCTACACACTTGGAAATGTTAATAGGAATTGCGCACGATACTAGCATTTCACCAGAATGGCTTCCACAGGGAAAAAGCAATTTGAGGAACTACGATTCCTTTTTCTTTTCTTGAAAGATTCAATTAAGTGAATCTTGTTTTGTTCCTTGGCTTGAAGTTTTGAACATGATTTCATTAAGTTATATCTCTTTCCTTATTTTATTTTGTTTATGGAACTTTGTTTTGTTTTTTCACTTGTTTAACAGTTTTTACTAGTTTTTGTTCATTTTACAAGGATTAGGGAGAGGAAATGCTTTGAAGCTGAAGTCCATCTTACTTATGCTTATATAAATAGTTGACCAAGAAGGCAATTAGGAATAAATATATTTGAAGGAAAAAACAAACTAGGAGAGCCCTAAATGAACATAAGAACTTTCAAGAAGTAAGTAAAGGAATTTCAAGAAAATAATGATTCATTCTGAATAAGAACTGAAAAATATGGGGAAAGTATTTTTTTAATGAATGGAGAAGAATAGAGTCAGAATCCAGGCAAGAATTATGTGTATTTTTTGCAACCATATGAAATTATTAGGCTGGAGATTGTTAGTCTTATGCCTTGAGCAGCTGTATGTAAGCCACTGCTTTCTAACAGACACTGTTTATATGTAGTGGATGCACTTAATGATTTTCTAAAGTGACAACATCAATTCCCTAAATGAATTTATAAGTATTTTGCAGCACCACTGAGGAGAGAGAGTTGAAATAGTAAATAATAATCAACACTACAAAGTACATTTACACATTTAAAAACTCTGAATATAAATGTGAAGAAGCCTCTACAGAATACACAAATTAGAAGTTATGAAGTGTTAAAATCTTAATTACACATTGATCCTTGTACTCTGTGGGTACTCAATATACATTTTTCGTAAAAATTTTGATTATGCTAGTTGTTCTTTTAGCATTATAATTATTAGTGTTCCTAACTCTAGATAATATTGTCAAACATGATATCCATTAAATGACTTGACTTTCTTTTTATTAGAAATTGGTACCTGTCTTTAAAGGAAATAAACATAAAATTTGAGAGGATCTTAGAATTTTAGACCTAAACGGAACCACTGAGATCAGGCACTATAAACACCTTCATTTTCCAAATAACATAAAAAAATCTCATAAATGTAAAACCTGGCAAGCTTCCTGCTTACATATACAACTAGCAATGGAGAAACATGTAACTCTTTCCATAAGGAAGGGAATAAATATACAGACAGGATTCTCATTTTTAAAGTAATTATGACCACTATTTTCTTTTTATTTCTAGAATAAGAGTATATTGCTCTGAACAATTGTGATTGCTTTCAAAATTTAATTACAGTGTAACTTTTAATTTTTTCTGACATTACAGAAAAATTAAACCATTTCTGCAAAAATTAATAAATACTTTTAATATTTGCTTAATCCTTGGCCTCCAGCTTTCTAGATGGTTTGTGATTATACAGGGCCCCTTGAGCTCCAGCCAAGAATTAGCACACATGTAGACCCAGAACGAGGATCCGAGATTAGAGTTGTAAATTCCCACATAGAATCCTGGTCCTGCTTCCAACAGTGTGCAGAACAGCGCTCTACAGAGTGGGGCTAATGATAGGAAATTGACAAATAACATTTTTGAATATAGCATTCCTCCCAGAAATAATGCATGTTAGTCATTTAGAAAGAGAGAGTTCAAGAGTGAGATCTGGCTAATCATAACTCTTTGTTGACAAAGAGGGGGAAAGTCTCAGATTTATAAGACAATGTACAGCATTTAGAAAGCAGGAAATTCTGTTTTATGTCAAAACAAATATAAGCAGACATCATCTAAGACCTAACTGAATCTTGAATATAAACATTCTCTCATGAGGAGAGTTCCTATAATTATTGCAGAGATAATCTTTAATAACAGCATAAAAACAGAAGTTTACAGAGACCCAATGCTGCAACAGTAAGAATAATTTTGACAATAACAATAATAATAACTCTAAGAAGGAGATAAAGTACAGCCCTCCTTGCCTTGGCTTTGGATTCCAGGAAATAAGAGAGACCTCAGAAAAAGAGGTTCAAAGCAAATTGTGCTTGTTTTGGAATTGAATCCCTGCATCTGTAATGGATAATTGGCATAACAAATGAATACATCTATTTTCCGTAGATCATTACAAAAACACTCCTTTAAACTCCAGTTTTTCTGAATAGCTTTGCAAGCAATTCTTGGTCTTCTTCTATTGATGCTGTATACATAACATTTAAACGATTTAACCAGCCTCATATTGCCAACCTTCACAAATTCAAGGATTTATACCATCATTGGAACTCTTCCAATTGTTATTAGGTAATCTTGGAATTACAAATTTGTTAGAGTTTATTGTATTGATTGTGTTCTTTCCTACTTTGGGTTCATCAACAAACTGTAAGAACAAACTCATGTTCAAATTAGCCAAGCTCAGGATATAAAAACTACACACTAATTATAGACTCCTATTCTTCGTTTTAATAATTCATGCTCAGCCAATATATACAAGTACTCACCCATTCCCTGTCAGTCATCATTTCCAGTGTAAGCGCAGAATATTCTCTTTTTTTAACTCAGACACTAAAATGGCTTAATCCACTTCTCTTATTCTGAATCTATAATAGCTATTCTTCCAGCGTGTGAAATTGATGCCTTGTCCTATTTAAAATCTTTTTTCTACTCCTTTTATACACAAAGCCAATTTTATGTGTCTCTTTAAGGATCATAGTGATTTCTCTTTCCTTGGATTCATGTAATATATTGCTTATAATTTCATGCAATGCTGAACAAAGTTCCTAGGAGGGTCTAAGTATCTGGACCATCAAGGACATATTATATAACTACCATCCATGCTTCACTCCAGATACAGGGTTGGTAGAGCGATCCTGAATAATGTTGATAAAAATGGACCTTTCTGATCTGCAAAGCAGCCCTGGGAAGTAGAGGAGATCTGTGTTGCATCCTCATTTTACAACAGGATGACATTTAGTTTTGTTAAATCAAGTAACTCAGACAAAAACACAAGTATAATACAATCAATAAAGAAAGCACCTGTAAGAGAAAGTTTTTAAGGAACATTTATTCATGAGCCAAACCCACCCCAGCCCAATCTGATATCTGCTTTTCTTTGTTCCTCTGTGCCTCAGGAGGCTAATTCCTGAGTTCTATGCAACTCAACATTTCTGCCTGTGGCTTTGAGATTGGAGGAAAAAGAGATGGAGATATGGCTTCCTTGTTGCTCCAGCTTTGGATTCATGTCTCTCTGGTGGGAGTAGTTGCCTTCCTGTAGACACAAGGAGGCTGCTTCTCACCAGCTCTGCTAGGTGGCTGGGCCTCCTCCACTCTCGAGCTCTGAGTTCTACTAGCACTGTTTCACCTCCTTATCCCTTTAGGCTTGGGGGTAGTAATGTTTTCCCACTGGTGGTGCTAAGCTATGGGTGCCTATATTGAGGCAGAGGTCACTGACTTAAATACCACCCTCAGCTAAAGACAAAAGAGGATGTTGGGGAGGGGGTCAGTTATGGGAGATTACCAGAAAAAGCACATTAAACATGAGTAAAGTTATTATGCAGATTTAAGTCTTTGCCTTCCACATTGATAAGAGTTTCTAGCGATAAGGTCATTCCCCATCTTCCTGGTACAGAGAGGGACACACCTTTACAAATAGATTTCCCTTACAAATGTAAATGTCTCCTACAAGTGGTAACTTCTACTTCATTTTTAGAACTTCTCCCCTATCTGTAGTTTCTTAAAAGTAACTACCCCAAAATAATTCTCATGACAAAGAGATACATCCTGAGGAAGCCAAATCTGAGTCCCACAATAGCTTATTTCTTTTTAGTACTTATATACTTTTAATATATGAATTAATCAGAAAAATCCTATCAAAATGGCCCTAAAGAACACTTGCCAGTCTTTACATCAGAGATGCTCCAGCATTGCCAGATATCAACCTGACCTGACTGATTAAAATTTGATGAGCTAAGATTGAAGAGTGATTAGATCCATGGCTTTGGAGCCCCCATATCTGGGTTGAAATCATGCCATACGAAGTTGTGTGACCTTGCACAAATCACATAGCTTCTCTTGACTCAGTTTCTTCATCTGTAATAATGGAATTAACAGATACTTCAGAGTGTGGTTGTGAGTACCAAATGAATTATTCAACCACATGTAGAAAAGAGTTTGGAATGGATTAAGAACCAGTAAACATTAACTATATTATTTACGGGACCAATAGAGGTATCTGATCAACATCCCTGAACTTCAATAATATAGATATCTGGTTAGAGAAATTCTTAAGATTATTCCTATTATTATCCTGTGACTTCCCAAATTCTTAAATTTACTTAATAATATTCTTACAATCCTGCTGGCTTGAATAAAGGTCAGGCAGCAGGACCAGAGCCACAAAGGTGGCTGAGAACTGAGGTACTGATCCACAGTTCCTTTTGGAAATGTGTCTGTCATATCCCTCCTTTCTGTTTGGAAGCATAAGATATAAAGCTACAGACCACCTGTAGGCTAAATACAGAATGCAAGAAGAAGAATCTCACATAGATGATGTTTGATGAGTAGAGCTGATAATTTAGGTAATTCTTCAAATACAAACATTGCAATGAACAAGACCAACTGACATGATAAATTGAAGTCAAGATAGAGGGAGTTGCTGACTACCAAAGGAAAAATAAATGTCTTTGAAGAAGGTTGTGGGGTTCCACTGATGTGCTTGGCTATCTGTTATAGTTTCAGGGAGTCTGAAGTTAAGATGACAAGAGGAGGGCCAGCTCCCATGGCCTAGGGGTTAAGTTTAGCACACTCTGCTTCGGTGGCCCAGATTCAGTTCCTGGGTGCGGACCTACACCAATTGTCAGTGGCCATGCTGGTGGCAGCTCACATACAAAAGAAAAAAGTAAGATTGGCAACAGATGTTAGTTCAGGGTAAATCTTCCTCAGCAAGAAAGGAAAAAAAACAAGAGGTGATCACAAGAATGCCTTTAATTGTTCATCTTGACCACAGTGTTTCAGTGAATTACAAATAATATGTTGGACTATTTGAATTTCAGATGAAAATCTCCAAAATAAGATGAAAAAAAGTGCAAAACAGAGTTTTAATATGATCATCAGCTTTGTTTTTTTTTTTTTACTCTAGAAATAAGGTCATGGTAAGGTTAAATCAGGACAAATATTGTAAGGACTTTAATTGAAAAGGCAATCCCTTAAAGGTCAGATCTTTCCCTTAACCTCTCAAAAAGAAATGATGCTAATAAAAATAAAGTATAAAATCCTGATTCAAAATAAAATTTACAAAAAAATTAGGAAAACAGAAGGAAATAATTAAATTATAAAATGCTGAAAATATAAGAATGCTTCTAGATTAGTAAGAAAAGACCAGTGAGATTTTTAGTGGGTTATGAGTAATTTAAAAACTTAGAAATGGACTAACCACTACAAAAGAAAACACATTTGTTCAAATGTCATTTGGGTGTTCTTTTTGTCGTGAATGGCTGCTGGGGGGTATCCACAAATACTTGATCTCTAAGCTGTGCCTCTCCGGGGAAAATGTTTAATTTATTTTCAAATCAATGCCCTTTAGGATGGTTGTTTATCTCCTATTTTCTTTCCCCAAAAGATAGCTCAGCTTGGGTGGTCATTTTTGCTAAATTACACATCTCCTTAGGCATTGCTTGTTTATTTCTAAATGGTCTTTCTCTAGGGCAGTGTATGGAACATTTGCTTTGTCTATAATGAAGAATGACTATGTTTTATTAATGAATAGCGCATGTTAGCATGGAAAAGCTATAGGCACAAAGTAATTGATTCTGAAATTTGTACATATGAAAATACTTTTAGTGTTTTATGATTTAATTTCAATCTATAGCATTTACTTTTTAAACTCTCTCTCACTTTTCATTATTACAACAAGCCAAAAAAGGAAGAAATTACCTATTTTCAAGCTTTTCCAAATTGTTTTCCTACCAGAGCAAACAGTACTCTACAGAGACCGTTTCAAATGCTGGTAGGATGATATCCAACACAGTTTTACAATGTTTAAGTATATAGGTAAATGACAGTTAAACACAGTAAGTTATTCAAGACATCACCCCTAAAAATATCTCCAAATGATTCCTACAGAATATTTCATTTCATATAGAATTTATCCTAATACGCCGAGAAAACCAGTTGAAGTAAATCAAAGCATGTACAATTTTAAAAGATATAAACATATATTCGACAACTGAGCAAGCAACTTAGTCTAAATTTTCTGCACTCATTGCCTAATCTAACACTAATTTTCTTTCAAAATGCGATAGAATTGAATGATCTGAACTCCGCCATCCACCAGGTCCGATTCTAGGATGGCTCCTGGATAGCTGGCTGATTGATTTCAAAAGATTCTGGGCACTTGCCCAGCTACCCCAGCTTCCCTTTCACTGTAAATTGTGACTGTTCTTGACATTTTCCTGAGTTCTTCTATTCTGACTGACTAATCCAAAATTAATACTTCAGGTTATCCTGAGCCAAAAATTCGTATCAAATTAAAGTCTAGGATTAGCATTTTATTTACATTTGTGGGTCAAGTCTCATGTATTAGCCACCTTTCTACAAGCTCTCCCTGATTTAACTCTTGTAATAACATCTCAGAATCTTATCTTTTTCTGCAGATATCTTTAAAACTAGTAGTCTTCAGATAAAGATCTCAAAAAATGAATATTATATGAGTTGAAGAAAATATTGAGTTACCTCAAATGATATGAATTTTCTTAAGTATTATTTCATTCAATATTGAAAAGAATTTTTTTAACTAACGAGTGAATGGAAATTCAAAAAGAATATATAACTTCTGTCACATAATATGGCTAATTAAGCAGAGAAGATAGAATTTAAAATCTGTCTACATTAAAATCTATATTTTCAGTGCCACATAAGCTGCTGCATGTCAAAAGCAAATATCCTGGGGCCAGTCTGGTGGTGTAGTGGTTAAGTACGTGCGCTCTGCTTTGGTGTCCCAGGGTTCGTAGGTTCGAATCCTGGGTGTGGACCTACACACTGCTTATCAAGCCATGCTGTGGCTTTACAAGTCCTGCATATAAGGGACTCCACATTTAAAGTAGAGGAAGATGGGCATGGATGTTAGCTCAGGGCCAGTCTATCTCAGTGAAAATAGGAGGATTGGTGGCAGATGTTAGCTCAGGGCTAATCTTCCTCCAAAACAACAAAAACAAAAAAAACAAACATATATCCCTACTCATCATTTTCACTTATAAGGTTTACTCTTGTTTCTTTGACTATCACAAAGCTGTGACAATAGCAAAGTGTTTTTGTTGTTGTTGTGGGGGTTGAGGAATCTTGCTAATACCACTGTGAGAATCTCATAAGCTTGACAAATCTCTTTTTTGACCACTATGTACAAGTTCACTTAAAATTCCCAATTGAATATGTGCAGTGATACTTTTATTAAAATACTAACAGATCAGGAGACTTCCAGATTCTGAGGCGGCATGTAAGGAGCTCAGAAGTCATCACTCTCTCCTAACAACAAGTGAAAAGCTAAAGAAACTAAAAAATCTGCAACTGTTCTTACATCTATCAGAGAAGTGAGATTACAGGGAAAATTGCTATCCCCCAAATTGGAAAGGCAGGCAGGCAAATACAGAGAAACAACTTACCTAAGCAGAAACCTCCGTGGGAACCAGAACCAGCAGGAAAACCAAACCATAATTGACAATTTGATGGCGTCTCATAAAGACAAGTCTAAGGGTTCCAAACTTCAGGGGATCCAGTTATAGCACGGTCCCCACACTTTTATGAGTTTTATCTCCAGTAGCTCAGCTTGATTATCACAGTGAATGTTGAAGAAAAGTCCCCTCAGGCTTCCAGCAGGGGTAGGGAAAAAGGAACCATTTTGAAATACACCAGAGCACTATGTTCTTCTTAACCATGCTTGCCTTCAAAAGAAACTATTTTATCAGAGTCTAAACTACTGGAGTTTTTTCAGATCCTTACAGACCCAGGGGAAGGGAATTAACCAACTCCAGCCTATGCTAGCCATCCTGTCCCACCTCAGGGGTGGAGAGGACAGAGAAACATTTGCGAGGTTCACAGCCCAAAGGCACAGGCTCACTTAAAGATTGAAACTAATTATAGGACTGCAGAAGGCTTCCCCTCCCCTCATAATTTACCACCACATTACTAAAGGCCTGTTTACAGCAGATCCTTTTACCCGCTGCATCATATCTGTCACTCACACAGAAAATTATAAGGCATACTAATATGAGAAAAACACAGTTCTAAGAGACAGAGCAAGAAACAGAATCAGACTCAGCTATTGAAGGGATGTTGGAATTATACCAAAAATTTAAAACAACTCTGATTTAAGCCTGAGGGATCTAGTGGATACACTGAATAACATGCAAGAACAGATAGGCAATCTAAGTATAGAGAGAAAATTCTAAAAAAGAATTAAAAAGAAATGCTAGACATCAAAAACTGTAATAGAAATGAAGACTACCTTTGATGGGCTCATTAGTAGACTGGACATGGCTGAGGAAAGAATCTCTGAAATTGAGCACAACTCAGTAAAACTTCCAAAAATGAAAAGCAAAGACTGAAAAAAACCCAGAATATCTGAGAATTGTGGGACGACTACAAAAGATCCAACATCTGCATAATGGAAATACCAGAAAGAGATGAGAGAGAGAAAGGAGCTGAAGAAATATTTGAAGCAATAACGACTGTGAATTTCCCCAAATTAGTGGCAGACATCAAGCCACAGATCCAGGAAACCTAGGAAAAAAACAGGCAGGTGAAGTGCCAAAAAGAAAAGGAACACAGCTATACCTGCATATCACATTCAATACACAGAAATCAAAGATAAAGAGAAAAATCCCCCATCTTTGCTTCTCTGTAGGTAAGATCAGTATTACATCTGACTTTTCCTGAAAACCATGTAAGCAAGAAGAGAGTAGAGTGAAATATTAAAGTGTTGAGAGGGGAAAAAAAAAACCCTAAAGACTGTCTCAGACAAACAGAAATTGAAAGAATATATTTCCAGTAGACCTATCTTGGAAGAAATTTTAAAAGAAGTTCTTCAGAGAGAAGAAAATGATATAGGTCAGAAAATCAGATACACACAAGGAAAGGAAGAGCATTTGTTGATTTAACAGACAAGAGTTGGTCCAAAATAATAATAGCAAGTGTATTCAATTTTATATATTTATGTATCAATTAGTATTTGACAAAGGTGCCCAGGTAATTTAATGAAGAAAGGACAGCCTTTTCAGAAAAAGGTACTGAAACAACTGGCTATCCATACGTGAAAAGAAAAATCAACCTCACCCCTTACCTCATACCATTTACGAAAAGTAATTTGAACTTATCTAATTCTTAGAACTAAAAGTTTATATTTTTTAATAGAAAACACGGAAAGTATTGTGATTTAGGTTAAGTAAATATTTCTTAGAAAATATTTTTTAAAAACATATGCAAATAGAAAAGTTGTTAATTTTGACATCAAAATTTAAAAATTTCTATTCAAAATATCCCTCTTTTAAAAAATGTAAGCCATGGCCTAGAAAGAAAATATTTGCAAAATACGTATTTGGTAAAGGATTTGTATACAGAGTAATAAAAAACTCTTATAATTCAGTAATAAGACAAATATCCACATTTTAAAATGGACTGATGCTTTAAATAGACAATTTAGCAAAGAAAACATACAAATAGCCAATTAGCATGTGAAAAAAATGATGAAAATCATTAGTCATTAGGGAATGCAAACTAAAATCACAACGAGATGTTGTCATATACCCAACTGAACGGCTAAAAATCTACAGTACCCAAAGTTGGTGAAAATGTGGAAGAATTGGAGGATTCATACATTGCTGGTAAAAAGGCAAAATGTCAAAGTCACTTCGGACATTTTGGTGGTCGCTTAGGAAGTTAAACACACACTCACCACGTGACTCAACTATTTCATTACTAGGTATTTACTTAGAGGAAATGTGTTCCCACACGAAGGCCAGTACTAGAACATCAGTACTGATTTCTTTTTAGTAGCTCAAAACTAGAAAGAACCCAAATGTCATCAACTGGCAAATGAGTAAGCACCTTGTGGTATACGCATACAATGGAATTCTATTTAGCAATAAAAAGACACAATATAGTAGATGAATCTCAAAAGCATCATACTCAGTAAAAAGGTAGACACAAAAGAATAATTATATGATACCACTCAGACGAAACTCTAGAAAAGGCAATACTTTGGTGATAGAAGCAGATCAGTGGTTGTAAAGATACAGGGATTGGAGCAAGGGATTGACTGCAAAGGAAATTTTGTGGATGATGGAAAGCTGTTATATCATAGTTGCAGTGGTGGTTACATGACTGCATGCCTTTGCTGAAATTTATCAAATTGTACTCTAAATCTGGTGAATTTTATATTCTGTAAATTATATCCCAATACAACTGACTACAATTAAAACAAAACATAAAGCTGTTTTGAATAATAATAAGCATTATATGCTGCCGAGACCAGCTAGGCAGCCAGCTGAAGGGATAGATGGAATGAATATACAGAACACGTCTATATAATAGACACAACACACTCTATATTATTTAATGGGACAGGGGACCATCAGCCTCTAGGACTGAGGTGACATCCCTCTGATCACCACGTATTTATTTGCAGACCAAGAAGTACAAGCATAGCAGGAACTCATGCCAGCAGGAAGATGCAAGTCAAAGCTCAGCAGTTCTAGTCTTCCCCCCTTCAATGTACCCCGGCCCTACACAAGGCCATTCTCTGAGGGAGTATCCTGGGAACAAACAATCTGGCAAGTTATGCAGACGGCATTCCGTGCTTGCAAGGGCCCAGCGTTCTTAAGCCCCTTGCCTTCATGTTTGATAAGATACTACCTTCCGGTCTTTGATTCCAAAGCACAAACAATCTAACACAGTAATTTATGAGAATCAGCAAGTTGCATATTTCTCAGTCACCCATTTTGTAATTTGTTCCTGCTAAGCTTAAATCCTTGCAATAATGTTGCTATGCTCTCCTGCAACAATTATAAACGGTGTAGTCTGGCTTCCTGTCTAGAAAACGAGGCCCCGAGGTCAGGGACCGAGTGTCAGGCTGGCGGCCTAGTTGTAGCATTGTCCAAGTTCAGACTGAGAACTGCAGTGTCGATGGGAACACAGGCATCCAAGTGACAGGCGTATGGAGCCCAGGAGCTCAGCCAGGAGCCCAGGGTGCAGGCCGTTGATTAAAGTCCTTTCATCAGTGGTTATTACTCCCATGCCAGGGTGAACACCTAGGCCACCAGCACATTTTATACATCCTTAGATTATGGACCCTGTTCCCAGGTATTCACTCCAAAAACATTCTCTAGATAGATCCATCTTCTTTCCTCCATTTGTGGTGATAGACTATTTTGTCTGCTTATACTACTTGTGTTTTGTTTTAAAAATAATATCTATTAATTATTTCTTTTAAATAGGATTTCAGCAAAACACAAAGAAAAATGAGAATTGCCTGTAATCCCGGCGTTAATGATGTTTTGAAACAGAGATAACGCATGATTTTTTTTTTCAACGGGACCAAGAAAGAAAGTAATCTTTTGGTGCAAATGTGCAGAGCATAGCTATAACAAATTATGAACCAGGCCATATTTCTCCTTGTTGCTCCCATACCTTTCAAGTCTCCTCTGGTTACTTATTCCTCATTCCTCTCCTGCATTTTCTCCAGTCTGTTCCTGGGTCCCCATCTCCAAAGGGTCCTCTGAACCAGTCTTCAGCTCTCCTGGCATGACCAAGTTTCATGGCAACAACTGGTGGTGCCACCTCTCCAGTTGGAGGTGTATAGAACAAAGGATCCAAAGGAATGAATCTCAGAAATTGCTTTTCAAGTCTAGTGACAAAAAAGATCTGGGTTGTGGAGTTCTGCCTAACCTTCTTCACAGACACAGACCATCCTGAGTTTCATCCATGTTTAAAACTGACCCTGACTTAGAATCATAGCTGTCACCTTTAAAGTAGCTGTAGAAACCACTTTTTGATTATACACGGATGAGGAATAGGGACTTCTGGCTAATATAATTCTCTTTTAAAAAGATTTACTATAACATGAACTAAGTCCATGAACTGAAATGTTGTTAAAGACCTGATTTACTGTTGCAAAATAAAATTCAGTAGATCTTTTACTACTCAGAGATTTTCAGCATACTGAATCCCCTATCGTGCCATATTACATGTTTTTTACGGTTCGTAGTGTCAGGTGCTATATTAGCATTATCTTTGCGTGTTACCACAGATACTCTTGTTCAGAAGCTATACGAACTGCACACAGTGCTATTGTTAATAGAAGAGTCTAAATCCAATCCTAGCTTTTTAAAAAATTTTATTTATTTTGTTTTTGAGGAAAATTAGCCCTGAGCTAACATCTGTGCCCATCTTCCTCTATTTTAAATGTGGGATGCCTGCCACAGCATGGCTTGATAAACGGTGCATAGGTCTACACCCAGGATCCAAACACAGGAACCCCTGGCCGCTGGAGTGGAGGGCAGAAACTTAACCACTAGGCCACCAGGCTGGCCCCCCTAGCTTTTTTTAATCGCCTGAAATTTTTCTCTTGCCAGATCAAGCATTATAAATATCAATATCATTGATCTTGAGATGTACTTTTACAAATTAATACACTTTAACTTCACATTTTTAATTCTCCATATACTTCTGAATAAAGAATCCCATTCAAGCCACTTATTTAATATTTGATAAATTCTGTATTAATACTACAGAATAATTCCCTTGTGCCCCATGAGTCTTTCTTCCTTTTTTGCTTCCTCTTTTGCATTTTTATGTTCTTCAATGCTTAGAGCACTTCAAGAACAATGTGTATGATGTGGAAAAGACCTTAGAAATGTTTTTCAAAATACCAAATAAAAATAAATATGTTTCTTTCCAGAACAAAATGATAATATTTAAGACAAGAAGGTATTATAGAGTAACTACCTCCAAAGGATGTGGTTTAGCCCTAAAAATTATAGACTTGAAAGGACTGACATTAAGAGACAGTTTTCAAGACTAAGACGTGAATTTGATCATGACATTGGCAAGTCATGACCCAAAGAAGGTCTTAGAAAAATGAGGTGGTGATTTCTTTCCTCTTGCTAATGGTGGGGCGTCCACTTCAGAAGTCTAAGTTGATTTCTTTCTCACTGTGTAACCCGAGCAGGAAATCATAGAGCTGGATGTGATAGGTGCAGTGATCTATGCTTTCCACCTTCTAAGTAGCTCTCCTAGGTCAATTTCATAGCCATTACTGAACTCATCTGAGCATTTTCCAGGTCGTATTAGATTACTTCAGTGACTAAAGTCCTGTATTTTGTAAATCTGTACGTTTACCGTATATTTTAAGTCATTTTCCCCTTAAATCAGCTGCTGAGGGCTATTGAGTACAATACTGATTGAGGTCAACTACTTGGAAATATCATATAAAATTACCTTTCATCTCAATTTGCAGGGAGCTGCCATAGGTCAATTTCCCAGAAAAGAGAATCTGACACAGAAATGGGGGCACACAGGTAGATTATTTGGCAGTGCTTTCAGCAACAACCTTTGTAAGGGGATGATGGAAGCAAGTCTGGACAGGAGAAGCTGAACAGCGGTACAGCTGTACCAGAGGCTGCAGCTGATATCCTGACTGACTGCGACGGCCTTCTGGAGATGTCTCCAACTGAGGCCACGGCGCTGTGAACTTGTATCACTACCAAGGTAGGCAACATAACCCCGTGGGCAAGGAAGCGCCCTTCAGGCAGGGACAATTCTTAGGAGGGCTCAGTTGTGAGCCCTCAGAAGCCAACACTCAGAACAGCTGGGGGAATCGGTGCTTTGGCCCTAAAGGGAGCATTTCTGCAGTGTTCTGCAGCTTCCCCTACAAGTCCCCACAGGACATTTAACTAAATATACCTCCTCTTTCTGTGCCCCTGCAGTGTCTGAAATTCCAAATTAAGGTCAATTTCTCTAAGTAAAACAGTCAGCCTCAATCTGTTTTCTGTGGAATCATTGTTTTGGAGGCACAGGTGGAGGGGCACCTCAGGGACAGGAAGCCACCACCATCTAGCACTTCATTGTTTTGGGTTGGAGCATGTGCAGTACAACTTATCCTGACCACCTTATTTAATCCTGCTCTCAGCCACTACCTGGCACCCTACCTCATGTTCTTTCTATCTCCCTCTCTACTCTGTTATTCATGTCTCCATAACACCATACTTTACTCATTGTTATGCCTATTCTTCTTATCTATCTCTCCATACCCAGATATATCAGATACGTAAGGTTCACAAGGCACGTTTTGTTTTCTGATGCACAAGTTTTGGAGATGCCCAGGGCAATGCCTGGAACCTATCAGATGTTACATCAACACTTATGGATTAAATAAATTGATAAAATATTTTCAAAAACAAAGTCATTTACCAATATGTCTTTTACTTCTTCCAATATTTAATTTTCACTCTATGTATTAAAAATCTTTAACCTTGGGCTGGCCCTGTGGCCGAGTGGTTAAGTTCGTGCGCTCCGCTGCAGGCAGCCCAGTGTTTCGTTGGTTCGAATCCTGGGCGCGGACATGGCACTGCTCATCAAGCCACGCTGGGGCAGCATCCCACAGACCACAACTAGAAGAATCCACAACGAAGAATATGCAACTATGTACCAGGGGGCGTTGGGGAGAAAAAGGAAATAATAAAATCTTTAAAAAAAAAAAATCTTTAACCTTGTCAGTGATATAACAATGCTTTTAAAATCTCATTCACCTGCACACTCAACAAGTGTGAACTCGTAGTTCTGCTAGTAGGCTAGTCCATGCTTCTAAGCTGAATTTCTAGCTTTGCATAATATGCATTTTCTGGGAAGATCACAGAATGTTTAGCAGTAGACTACTACTAGAAAAAAACAATTATTTTAATTAAAGGAAAAGAAACCTCTGTGATTCTTAGTAAGCACTGTGACAGAAGAACATTTAATTACCGAGTAAGTGGACTAGCATAGGACATCCTCATGGCCACACCTGCCATAGCTTTGATTAATGGTAAATAAACAAGTGAGCATTGTATGGAATGCATTACCTTTCATTATAGGATTATACTTGAAAATGTAGGAGGTAAATCAATTCTAATTTCATCAAATAACTTCACAAGAAAATAATTAATTATGTGTCTTAATGTTGTATTTATCAATTTGCATTCAGAGTAAAACTAGTATCCTCCTTGGTACACAATGCTTCCTTAATAAGTATTTTTGTTATGAATAAATGACTGAGTTGATAATAGATGCTCAGCAAAAATAATAAAATTAACAAAACTTTTCTATGTTCCAATATGTCCTGCAAATAGACTGTAGTGTCAAGAAGAGGAATAAAATGGATGTTGTTACTTTTCAAGAGAATTGGTCTTGTGATGTTGTGGAGAATGGCTTAGAGAGGACAAAATGGACAGATGCGTTGGCATTACATTGATCTTGATTGGAAACACCATCAAGGGGCTTTAGTGACACACTGGAAAAAAAAAAAGATTGGTACGTGAATAAATATAGGACAACATATTTTTAGCAGGAGCCATTAGACATTGATAATACAATTGATAATACAAACTCAGGACAAGGTTTAGAAGAAGACTGATAATTTTTGAGCTTTTAAAAATTGAAATATCTGTGAGATTCTCAAGTAGAAATTTGGAGAATCTGTGACCAGGAGAAGAGGTCTTGGCCCGAGAGAAAATTTGGAAGCCATCATAAACTAAGAATATGGATGAGATCTTGGGGAAAGATATTTAAAAACAAAATCTCCTCCCAACCCAGAAAAACCTCTCCACAAAGGTAAAAGAGAAAGAAATCAAATTTATTATTGAGTAAGCATTAACTCAGAATGTGTTGTGCATAACAGACAATCTCCTAAGAGACTGCAAAGACAGAAAGACATCCCACCATTTTATAGAGCCAGGAAGATACAACATTACATAGATGGTTCTTATTACATAGATTACACAGATGTTCTCAAGATCAACCATCACTAGTGCTCAAGTGAGAGGACCTGACAGCACTATTTATCCATCACACAGTCCATCCTCAATTCACCTGGAAACTGGTGACTGTGTTGGTTACTTGACTTTATACAAGTAAAAATTAGATTTCTCATCTCTTTCTGATAGAAAGCAGCTCTGCCACTTGGAAACAGGCTCCAGCTGAACTTAGGCTCTTGACCATCCACAGGAAAGGGGTAACAGAGGCTCCCTCTTCTCAGGTCCTGGAGGAAGACATTCCTGGTTTTGAAGCCAGCAGGGGGGCTTATTTAAGTTTTAAAAAGCTTTACAGACACTTCATAGCAATAGAGAAAGAACTTGCAAGTTTTCTAAAGTAGATGCTCTAAGAAAAGAGAGGGGAGAGAAGTCTCTACCCTTATTTTCAACAGGGAGAATTAAGCCCCTTACTTTTAATTCGTGTTTGCCCTTCCAGGGATCATTTAGCGGCTGACTACAAGTAGGAAGAATAACTGGGAGCAACCTCTGAGAAGAAGCAACACTTAAGGTTTAGGTGGAGAAAGGGCCAGGAGTGGCTAAGACATATGTGTGAGCATTGTGGGGGAGAGGAGGTTTCAAAAAGAGACAGAGAAAACTGAACATATTTGTATAAAAGGATAATGATACAGTGTCACAAACTAAATTGTGCCCCCCCACCACCGCCCCCCCCCCCCCGAATTCATAAATTGGAACTCAAACCCCCAATGCAATTGTATTTGTAGATAGGGCCTTAAAGGAGGTAAGGTTGAATGAGGTCCTAAGGGTGGGGCTCTAATCCAGTAGGACTGGTGTCCTTATAAGAAGTGGAAGAGACACCAGAGAGCTCTCTCTCTCTGTGCACACACAGACAAAAGGCCCCGTGACGGTACAGCAAAGGGGCACCATGTGCAAGCCGTGGAGAGGCTTCAGCAGAAAGCAAACTGTGTGCACCTTGATCTTGGACTTGTAGCCTCCTGAACGGTGAAAAAATAAATTTCTGTTGTTTAAGCCCCCCAGTCTGTGGTATCTTATGTTATGGCAGTCTCTAAAAACTAATACACCCAGTAACAAATTAGAGACATTTGTGAGAAAGGGGGGCTAACCAAGGACTTGATAAGGAAGGGATCCAAAGAACAACTGAAGGAAATACTCTGGATAGAAAAAGGCACATGGAGATAGGTTTGTGGGCTTTCTGAAGAAGTTCCTATCTATGGCTATTTCTGATTTTCAAGAAATATCATGAGGGGCCAGCCCCGTGGCTGGGTGGTTAAGTTCACGAGCTCTGCTTCAGTGGCCCAGGGTTCACTGCTTCACATCCTGGGTGTGGACCTAACACCGCTCATCAAGCCATGCTGTGGTAGCGCCCCACATAGAAGAACTAGAATGACTTACAGTTAGGATTTACAACTGTGTACTGGGGCTTTGGGGAGGAAAAAAAAGAGGAAGAATTGCAATAGATGTTAGCTCAGGGCCAATCTTAAAAAAAAAAATCACGTTAATTCTTCAATTGAGTATGAGGCTGAAGGAGGGAATGGAAGAGATCTGAGATGGAAGTGGGTGAGAAACAGTCCTCAGAATACTAGGAGAGCATACATAGCAGTGAGACAGGGTGGTGTCACTTTTTTTTCTTTTTGGTAAGGAAGATTGGCCCTGAGCAAACATCTGTTGCCAATCTTCCTCTTTTTGCTTGAGGAAGATTGTCTCTGAGCTAACATCTGTGCCAATCTTCTTCTATTTTGTACTTGGGATGCTGCCACTGCATGGCTTGATGAATGGTGCTAGGTCCCCGCCCAGGATCTGAATCTGCAAACCCTGGGCCACTGAAACGAATTGCACGAACTTAACCACTATGTGACCAGGCCGGCCCCCAGGATGGTGTTGCTTTCTGATCATGAAATAAAGTGAAAACATTCAGCTTCTTTGGGCAATTTTCTCCAGAAGTACTGTTCTGTTGTTTGGGAACAAGGGAGAAAACAGATACTGGAGTTCAAAAGTAGTTACAGTTTCTCCAGGTGATGATGACAGAGTGAGAGGCAGAAGAATGTGGATGTTTTCTGGACTATGATATTGACAACAGAGTCTGGGATTGAAGTGCAGTACACATGGCCAGGCAGGGGCTGAGAAATACCAAGACAGTGCTGTACTCAAAGGACTGGTAGTTGTGAAATGGTGGAAGAAACACTCAAGTGGGATTACTGGATCAAGTAAGATGAAAAGATGAAACGTGGCACCGGGAATATCTGAAATCTGATTACAGAGTTATGGCAATTGTGGGGGATAAAATGTTTGAGATTGTTATGGTTTGAATTGTGACCCCCTCACCCCAAGATATGTTGACGTTCTAACCCCTAGTACCTGTGAATGTGACCTTCTTTAGAAATAGGGTCTTAGCAGATGTGATCCAGTTAACACGAGCTCATTAGGGTGGGCCCTAACACAATATGACTGGTGTCTTTATGAGAAGAGGAAAATTGGGACACCGACAGGGAGAATGCCATGCTAAGGAGGCAGAGATTGGAGCGATATACCTACAAACCAAAAATGCCCGGGGCGACCAGAAGATGGAACACAAGGAAGGATCCTCATCCTACAGGATTCAGAGGGAACGTAGCCCTGTCAACAGCTTGATTTCAAACTTCTAGCCTTCAGAACCATGAAAAAATAAATTTGTTGTTTTAAGCCACTGTTTATGGTACTTTGTCACTGCAATCCTAGGAAATTAATACAGGGGTATTACCGTGGGGGTGAGAACTTAGGTTTGGTAGAGAGAACGTTTTCTGAAAATGGAGTAAAAAAACTAAAAGGCTACACTATGGGCTAGTTTATCCATGTGCACATTGCTTTCACCAAGGATTCAGATCGCTTTCAGAGTAGTGGACGGACCAGGAGGTTAGAGTGACGTGAATAAGGTAAATTACCTAGTGGAGCATAACCCTCATAAGTAGCATTTGGTTTTTGTTTTTTTCCAGAAGTGGTGGAAATGTTGACCTGGAAGAATGATAAGGAGCAGGGACATACTGATGCCTGCACCTGTTGACCTTTAGGTATGTGAGATGAAAGAAAAATGAACCCTATTTGAGAAGGTTGGAGTTAAAATGTGCCTCAGGGCATGGGTAGGCTAAAGATAGCGCAATCTTCAGAGATTAGATTAAAAATATAAAGGAATTTGTAGCTCAAAAAGGTGGTGTTCTATAGGCCATTGCTAAAGGATTTCAGCAAGAAGGAGTGGGAAACTGTGTCAGCTCATATGTTGTACACCACCGAATGGGAAGGAGGATCTGGGTCATAATGGACCTCCAGGGAACCTGAAACTTCTGACACTGGGTGAAGGCAAACAGGAATGAGCCATGACTGGTTAACTTCAGATAGTCTTTGAGTAAAGCTGAGAAATCAGACCCATTGCTTGGGTCACGTCTGCTTCACTCTGTTGTATGATGGCCTTCGCAATGCTGGTATTTGGCAGACACTGACCACTATGAACTGAATTGTTTCCCTCCCGAAATTCATGTGCTGAAGCCCTAACCCACCATGTGATGGTATTTGGAGATGAGACCTCTGGGAGGTAATGAGGGTTAGATTACTCCTAGGGGAATAATCAAAAACAGATTTGTCCAGGACTGATCCATATATGTATGTGTCTGTGTGTGTGGTATGTATCCATACCCTCAGGTGATTTCTTTTATAATCTATCAGATTTGGAAAACCTAATTTAAATCTTGTCACTCAAAATGTCTTCTGTGGGAGCTGGAAGCCATGAGAAATTCAGGACGTGAAGCTAACCCAGATCTGCTGAATCAGAATACTCATTTTTACAAGATCCAAAGGTAGGTCACCCTAACATTAAAGTTTGAGAAGCACTGTTTGAAGATATGCAAGATATCTTACAGAGGAGAAATGCAGTCAAGGATGGCACAACACCATATCACGGCATTATGGCAAGAGTTATTATATGAAAATCAGGCAAAAGCAAGGAATTCAAGATGCAATGACAAGGTACCCATCAGCAGATATAACCAGGCAATTGAAACTGAGGATCAGACAATTTTAAACATTCAGTGAGGTGTGCAATGGGAGATCAAGTTCTTCAAGCTATAGGAAGATGAGAGCCACACAAATGGAAAAACCAAGAAAATCTTTTATATCCTAGGAAATGTAAGTATTAAAAAATATATTCATCTAAGAATCATTCACAGACTGTCTATAAGGTAGTTTAGTAAAAGCTATAGTCTGTAAGAGATCAGAAACAAGACAAGGAAGCTTGCTATCATCCACTCTACAATTTGGATTATGGGAATGCAAGATTCTAAGAAAAGTAAATGAAAAGTTAAAAAAAAATACAGAGGATGTAGTGTATATGTAAAAAAATCCTATATGGCTGGTTTGGGGAGCATAGTTAGCTTTCTTTGGTTGATCCTGCATTAAAAACAGTAACAAAAAATAGAGAAGCTGGCAGTTAATGACTGAGGTCCGGCTGTTCTGGTCCAACTGATAGTTGTGGAGGTTGTGGGTCGACATTCTGTTTCATGTCTGGTCTGGCCATTGTCTATTTGTATATTCAGTCTCTCAAAGGTCAGAGCTCATTCAAAGTACAGTATACATGTGGCTGCTGTAGAAGGGAGAGACAGAAGGGAGGAGGAAATTGAAAAGTCACTGTGGTTCAAACTATAAAGGCCTTCAAGAGCACACTAAAGAATCTGAACTACTTATTTCAACGACTTGTTTAAATTTGATTGTTTAGAACAATTTTTTTCTGTCCCAAATTAGCCGCCAAATTAGCCTCCCCGTCTGAGTTCAAATGATAATTGCCATCTTGCCAATACCTGTATTTAAATTTAATCTCCGATAGGTTTAAAAGTATTACCTAAGGCATATACATCCAAATTCCATGCTCAGAGCATATGTTTCACTCGCGAAATTATGTCAATATTCTGAATTAAAAAGTGTCAGAGGTTGTGTTATAAAAAGATATGAGATGAGGATTGAAATATAATCAGGGAATTTTACATCCAACACTCTCCACTACCTCCAGATCTGAAAAAGAATCAAAATACATTTTGCTTAATTTCCATTCAAAAAGAGCCCAGGAGCTTACAGGAACTCTTGACTGTGCAAGAAATTTATTCCAAAGAAAGGGAGGCCACAGGTGGCTTCAGGGGAATGGGGCTTTCAACTCCATTTTATTAATTGAAAGAGGCAATTTGGAGAGAGGAAAACATTGAAAAGAGAAAACCTTGCCCTGAACACTTTTTAACCATGATTGTTGCAAGGATAAAATGCAAGCCGTGATCCAGCAATCTTTGTAAAAGCATATTGACATGCTAGGGTTTGAGGGAGCGTTGGCCCAGCTCACAGCTTTCAGGGGGCCCTAGATTGTGTACCCCAGGCTTCCAACACAGGAAATTTCCTGCTGTGGAACAAGGCAGATGAGAGCTATTACATCAGGATGGGGCCAAGGCTCAAAGCCAGAGAGGAGCAGCCAAAAAGAGTAAATTTTAATAAAATTCCAGATGTAACATCTGAGTGACTCTGATGGCATTCTCTCCTACTTTCAAATGAAATATTGGTTTATATGTTGTTACACACTTGGATAAAGTAAATCTCACTTACATAGTAATGCTCTTTGGACAAAATAATCCTCTATGTGCAAAGTAGAAAGTTTTACTTTTGATTATAAATTATTTTAAACACTCTTCTATAGTTTGGTAACTACATAATCTTTCTATAGTGCATCGATGCAAAACCATACACACGCCTGCCTTCCTGACTCTTAAATAGAAAGTTGAAGGAAGTGACAAATGACAGGAATCATGTCGCTAAAAAAAGCTCTGTGCTTTCCCATGCTACCCCTAGCATAGGTGAAAAGTCCAGAAGTAGGGGAATTTCCACTTGCAGTGAATCTTCCTTTTTTTCCCAGCCTAAAGGCAATATGCTATCTTTGTTATTTTAGACAATTTTAGCCAGTTTTATATGAGACTAAAACATGTTAAAGATTATTTGATGAAAGAAAACAACTTAGAGAAAGGATTATTAGAGATTGAGTTCAAAGATGTTCTGGAAACTTGTGCAACACTGGGTTTGTTTCTGTTTGTGGCCATTTTCTGAGGAGGGGATCCAAGCTTTCTTCGTGGACTCAAAGTGACTGTGTGACCCAATACTTTAGAAGCGCTAATCTAAAGGGTCAGTGATGTTTAGTGGTGTTTATAATGAAGCTTCAAAAACGTTGTACTGGAGATCAGGAGACCGGCTTCTAGCCAAGACCCATCCAGTACCATCATCAAGATCTTTCCTGGGCAAATTCTTTCTCTTCTTGACCTCAATTTTCTCACCATTAAAACATGAACAGTGGAGTTGATCTCTAAAAGATATGCAATAAATCATATTACTTGACTCATCCTTAGTCTACTACGCCTGCTATGGGTTGAACTGTGTCCTCCTCAAGAAGATATATTAAAGGCTTAAATCTCAATATCTCAGAATGTGAGCTTATTTGGAAATAGGATGTTATTTACACGGGTAATCAAGTTAAAAGTTAGATTAGGCTGTAATTCAATATGTTTGGTGTCCTTATAAAAAAGCGGAAATTCATACACAGAGACAGGCACACAGACAATACAATGTGAAGATGAAGGCAGTGACAGGAGTGATGCATCTACAAGCCAAGGAATGTCAAACATTGCCAGCAAACCACCAGAAGCTGCCAGAAGGGAATGGAATAGGTTCTCCCTCAAAGCCCCCAGAAGGAACCAATTCTACCAACACCTTGATCTCTGACATCTAGCCTCCAGACATGAGAAAATAAATGTCTGTTGCTTAAGCCACCCAGTTTGTGGCCCTTTGTTATGCCAACCCCAGGAAACTAATACACCCCTAAACCAGATAAATCGCTCCGACATAATCCATACTATAATTCTGATACAGACTGGCGTGAGAACACTACTGACCCAGCATCTGCCTTCCCCAACCGTCCTTATGTTGTTGGCTTTCCTTGAGTTGTTTGGGGGCTTTCACCCTTAATGTCTGAACATGCCTATTTTGGCCAGTGGTGTGGTGATGCGTGAATACTTTAACAGCCAAAGATCCTCAGAGAAAATAAGATGCTCTCAAGTTTCCGTTGAAAACCTGATAAATTGAAGAGTTGTATTGACAATAGCTTAACAGAGTCTAGGTATAAATATATTAAAAAGCATAACTATCTTTAAAAATTCTTGCTCTGAATGTCTACCATTGTCTGCCTCTTCTTCCGCTATTATTTGAACAGTGAATTCGCCTACACAAAGCAAGCTAAGAACACACTGATGAAAATAGAAAACGATATTTGCTTCCCCGAACCTCTAAAGTGTCACTTGTGATCCAGAGCAGGACGTGCTTCTAGCCTCTTGGCTAAATTGCTATTACTGAGGTTTGGAAGTTTCCTTTAGCCTGACCCTCTGTGCTCTACTAATCAAGCTTCTCTCGCGCTGGCCTGCCATGCAGCACTGTGATTTCTAGCTGCTGGTTCAGCTTCTGCAAACGCTGTTTATTTATTATTATTTTTTTCCTCAAGGACCCTATCTACCAATTCCCTCACACCAATAGCTTTACAGATCTCTTCTTGGTTATTGGGTGTCCCACCCATCTGTCTTTCAGTGGTAATTTTCTTGGTGCTGTCCTTTAGTGCCATTTTACAGCTTATCATTGTTCCCTGGAGCCTATAGGCGGCTCCATAAAACCGTCTTCCTTGTGTGCTGCCCTGGTGCCTCCAGCTCAGCTACACGTTTCATCGGCCTGTAGCTCACTGTGTGCACGGCTGCTCTTCCAGTGTGTGCTCACCACCAGTGGCCCACGTGTAATTCATGCAGATCCCATCCAAACAGGGTGCTGATTACCAGGATACAGCCGAACAAATGCCTTCCTTATCTCTGTGATTGGAGACAAGGGTTTTTAAAATTATTTCTTTTGAAGGACACTTTAAAATTTCTGAAACCAATTTAAAGAATGAAATCAACTTACTTCTAAGGAAAGAAGTTACTGTTTTCTCAAGGTTCTGTGTCTTAAAGGATCATTTCTTTTGTCATATGATCAAATCAGAAAAACAATTAGCAATGAGTAACTGATTAAAAAGACACCTCAGTTTTCACATCACTGATGAAGAATAAAGTTTCTAAAAAGTAAAAAGAAGTTAGGATGTTTAAAACTTCATTGTGAATAAGAAGAAAGACTGGAACAGCTTTTACATACAAATAATGACCACAACAAGAGGATACAGGAGTAGCTAGATTGTGCCGAATGGAAAATATTTAAGTGAATATTTCTAACTGACAAAAACTGATAGGTGAGATCAGTGTGGCAGACTCCTTTTGTTTGAGGAGAAGTAGCCCAAAATACTTAAGAAAGCTTTGTTCTCAATATGTATTATTTACTGTAGAAAAGATTTTGAATATTTCGTATCTATTTTCTTACTCTCAGGCCATTTATATTGGTGATATTGTTAAAGCCATCCCCCGTGTCTGCTCAGTTTGCTGGAAACATTGCAACAGCAAGTGGGATATTATGGTTGGAAGAATAAAGTAGCACCTATTCTTTGATTCTTTCTTAACAAAATTCTTATTCTGTGTTCATATGAGGTTGTGATAACACTTCTGGGAGGTTTGATTTTCCACTCAATTCAAGAGTTAAATATTGTTGACCTGAGCTAATTGTGAAGATTGAATATTGTTCTCAATTCTTGATCCCAGCCCCAAAATGGAATTATGCAGCCATACCCTTAACTGTGGGATTTCACAATGCTCCCCACTCTGGGAAAAGGTTGCTTCTCCCCACGCTGATATTATACTTGTGTGACTTGCCTTAGCGAATGAAGGAGAGCAGATATAATGTATGCCAGGTCCCCTCAGGGGCCTTCAATGTGCCTGTGTGGCTTGGGTTGCCCTCTGGAGACTCTATCTGCCATTAGAAAAGCATTCTCCAATTAGCCATCAGTTCCCAAATGAGAGAATGTGGAAAGGACCTTAGCCTGACCTGCATTCTGAAGCAAAAGCCACAGCACTGACCTGCAGCCCTGTGAATGGGAAATATTTCACAGAGCAAGTCACTGAACTATTGGGAATGTGTATTTCACAACATTACTGTAGCAGAAATCTCACTTCTACATTAATCATGGCAACTTTACTCTCCTAGCCAGTGCTCGGTTTAGGCATGAACATACAATGCTATTCTGGACTTGACGGGAATTGTGCGGGAGAGCTTTTCCTTGCTGAAAAGATTAACGTCAGGAAATGATCTTCCATCATGTTTCTGTGGTCATCTAGCAACCATCTTACTACCGTGAGCAGATAAAGCTGAGCACAAATGCTTTCACGATGGGGAGGATTAGGACAAAAAAAGCAAAGAATTTTTGTCTTTAATAATGTTGTTGAGTGTTGAATTGATTAATTTATTAAGTCTGGAAATATCATGAATTGAGGTTCTGTTACCTGAAACTGGAAGTATCTTAACTGATACAAAGATGAAGAAATATTAGGTATATATAATGTAGTAAATGCAAATTTATCTTTGGTCCCATAGAACTAAGTTCAGGGGTTGACAAAAAGTGTTCTATAAAGGGTCAAATAGTAAATATTTTAGGCTGTGTGGGCCATGTTTTCTGTCGGAATTACTCAAATCCACCACCGTAGTACATAGGTAATGTGTAAATAAATGGTGTGACTGTTACAATAAAACTTTATTCACATAAACAGATGTTAGCGGCTGGATTTGGCCTGTAGGATTTAGTTGCTGACTCCTATGAACTAGGGGATGACTGAAGTTGCAACAACAATCAGTAAGTGGTGTGTAATATAGAGAGATTTTGTCTGGTTGGAAAATAACAGGTTAAGTGGGACAATATATACTTATGGCTTTTCCTTAGGGAAGATGATTATACCCAATTATCTAAAAATGACAACAAAAAGAACAGACACTAGTTCAATTGTTAATTGTCTTTTTAGTACAGAAATCTTTGGCAGAGGAAGTCTCCAGCTTCTGGCAATACAGAGATGTAGATCCTTTGAGAAACTCTACAATACCAAACAATGGGATCTTAGATTAAAAAGTGATGATAATACTTCTTGATATAGTCATGTTGGAAGGAAAGAGAGAAAATACTCCAGGAAAAAAACAAGCTACCAAGAAAAAATAAGTAAATGATTGTATCAAAATATATAAACAGCGAACTCAACCAGACCTGGGAATGATGAACTTTAAGACCCAAAGGGGATGCAGAAACCCTATGATTATTGGAGTTATCCTAAGCCAGCGACAAAGTGGAGAAGCTGAGCCACATAAAGCTGAACTTCCGCACTGAGACATTACTCTCAAAGTGGACTAATTTGCTTCAAGCTTTGGCACGCCTAAATTTGACCAGAAGCAGACCCACTTTCTTCCTTATAGCCTTGAAAAAAGTCATATTATCTAAAAATTACCAACTTTTCAACAACAAAGATTAAAGAAGGCAGTGAAATGATATGATTTATTAAAAACCTGACAATTTGACCAGAAATTATTTTTCATAAGTGATAGTGAAATAAGCTAATTTTCAGATTAAAAAAACCAAACGAGATAGTTGACAGCAAACAGACTTTCTCTAAAGGACCTTCTAAAGCATCTCTCAAGAAAAAAAGACATGGGGCCGGCCTGGTGGCACAGCGGTTAAGCGCATATGTTTCGCTTCAGCAGCCCAGGGTTTGTGGGTTCGGATCCCCGGTGCAGGCATGACACCGCTTGGCAAGCCATGCTGTGACAGGTGTCCCACATATAAAGTAGAGGAAGATGAGCATGGATGTTAGCTTAGGGCTAGTCTTCCTCAGCAAAAAGAGGAAGATTGGTGGCAGATGTTAGCTCAGGGCTAAGCTTCCTCAAAAAAAAAAAAAAGTTCAGTCATTCATTTAACAGATATTTATTAAGCACCAAGTATTACCAAGCGCTAGTCCAGATGCTATACTCACAGGTAGGAATAAAATACACTAAAAAAAAAATACTACTACTCTCACATTTGAAACATTTCAATAAACAAAATATCCAGAAAAAATTATAACACCAGAAGAACGGTATGAGATACACGAGGCATGAGCAAATGATATAGTAACATGTTTGAAGATCAAAATAAATATTGTGGGCATCTAACTAATGCATTTAATGTGTGGGGTTTAAAAATCAAAGAACTACAATATTAGGCAAAAGTCTAAGTTAGGAGGGAAATGAAATAAGCAAACTTTAAAAAAGCTGGACAAAGGAAAAAAAGGTTGAAATATGTAAGTTTAGAGCAGACATTACTGAAATAGAAAACAAACATTACAAACAGAAAGGAACAATGAAGGTAAATTTTTCAAAGCTTAAGAAAATAGAGCAAGAAAAAAAATAGAAGTCACGTATAAATACCAGACGTGAAAACAGACGACATGAAAACAGACAAAACTACAGCCAAAATTTAAAAGATGACAAGAGACTATAATAAAGTTTTTGTCAATAAATATGAAATTTAAATAAAAAACATTTTTAGCAAAATAAACTAATTTCTCTAAAAGTTATGAGTTGAAGCAAACTATTTCATTTTAGGTTAAGTTGACCTATAACTTCAAAGAAATTAAATATTTTTTTTCAGCTTTACAGTGATACAATTGACAAATAAAATTGTAACATTTAAAGTCTATAACATGATGGTTTGATATACGTATACATTATGAAAGGATTTCCACCAAGTTAATTAACACATCCGTCACCTCAAATATTTACCTTTCTTTAGTGGGAACTTAAGATCTTTCTCAGCAAATTTCAATTATACAAAACAGTATTATCAACTACAGTCATCATGTTATACATTAGATTCTCAAATAGTATTCATCTTATAAGTTTACCAACCTCTCCCTCTTTCCCCTACTCCCCACTGGCAAACACTACTGCATTCTGTTTCTGTGGGAGTTTAGCTTTTACCCCAGTAGGACTCCGACCCACATTTTGAGGAGGTTGCAGGAGGGGCCCATGAGTGGGTGTCCCACCCACAATCCATCCCTTCCTCAGAGGGTTCTTTCCTGTTCAGTGTTGCGAATTTGAAATGAAACTGAAGCTGAGCGTTCAACAGCATGAGCTTTATTCAATGGCCAAAGAATGGAGAAGCGGGAACTATGTTTGCAAATCAACTTTTCAGCTCCTGGAGTGATTAGGTTGCTGTTATAAGAGGTCTAGGTAAGGAAGGGGAGGAATATTCATAGTTATTTGGGGAAAATGGGCAGGCTTTTCTGGGGAACGAGGGTGCCATCTCTTTGCTTTCCTTATTTAGTTATATTTTGCTGTTGCCATGGCAATTATAAACTGTCATGGTGCTCGTGGGTGTGTTATGTAGCATGGTAATATATTACAATGAGTGTATAATAAGCTGCGGGGTCTATGTCAGTTCAAGTAAGACTGCCACGTTGCATTCAACCAGTTTTAAATGGATTTGACCAGATGGCTCAGCTTCTCCTCCTTCCTCTTGTGTGGTTTCCTGTAAGCTAGAGAGAACAGGGTAGGGTTGTTCTGAACAGGGTTGTGGTTAATGTCTGATGAGTCCTGAGGCCAGGGTAACAAAACAATGCAGTATTTGTCTTTCTCTGGCTTATTTCACTTAGCATGTTGCCTAGGTTCATTCAGGTTCATCCCTGTTGTTGCAAATGGCAGGATTCTTATTTTTTTTAAGGCTGAATAGTATTCCATTGTATGTATATACCACATTTTCTTTATCTAATCATCCACTGATGGACACTTGTTTCCATTCCCTGACTATTGTGAATATTGCTGCTATGAACAAGGGAGTATAGATATCTCTTTGAGAGTGCCTGGTTTCCTTTGGATATATACCCAGAAATGAGATTGCTGGATCATACGGTGGCTCTATTTTTAATTTTGAGGAAGCTCCACACTGTTTTCCACAGTGACTGTAGCAGTTTACATTCCTACTAACAGTGCACAAAGGTTCCCTTTTATCCACATCCTGGCTAACACTGTTCTCTCATCTTTTTGATAATACACATCCTAACAGGGGTGAGATGATAGCATCATGGTTTTGATTTGCATTTTTCTGATGATTAGTGAGTGATATTGAGCACCTTTTAATTTACCTGTTGGCCATTCATATGTATTTTTTAGAAAAATATTCAGTATTTGGGTTATTTGGTTTTCTGCCACTGAGTTTTACAAGTTTCTTGTATACGTTGGATATTAACCCCTTATCAGATATGAGGTTTGCAAATATTTTCCCCCATTCCAGGTTGCCTTGTCATCTTGTTACTGGTTTCCTTTACTGTGCAGAGGCTTTTTAGTTGGATGTAGTCCCATTTGCTTATTTCTGCTTTTGTTGCCTTTGCTTTTATTGCCAAATGCAAAACCTCATTACCAAAAGCAATATCAAGGAGCTTACCTCTATGCTTTCTTGTAGGATTTTTATGGCTTCATGTCTTACATTTAAGTCATTAATCCATTTTGAGACAATTTGTGTTTTTGGTTTAAGATAGGGGTCCAGTTTCATTCTTTTGCATGTGGATATCTCATTTTCCCAACACTATTTATTGAAGAGACTATCCTTTCCCCATTGTATATTCTTGCCTCCTTTCTCATAAATTAATTGACCATATATGTATAGATTTATTTCTAGGGTCTCTTCTCTGTTCCATTTATCTATGTGTTTATGTTGCTTTTTTGTTTGTGAGGAAGATTGGCCCTGAGCTAACATCTGTTGCCAATTTTCCTCTTTTTTTTTCCCTCCTCAAAGCCCATACATAGTTGTATATCCTAGTTGTAAGTCATTCTGGTTCTTCTATGTGGGATGCCACCACAGCATGGCCTGATGAGAGGTGCTAGGTCTGCACCCAGGATCCGAACTGGCGAACCTTGGGCTGCCAAAGTGGAATACTCAAACATAACCACTCAGCCACAGGGTGGGGCCAGCCCCTATGTGTCTGTTTTTATGCCAATACTATTTGTTTTGATTACTATAGCTTTGTAATACAGTTTAAAATCAGGCAGCACGAGGCCTTCAGCTTTGTTCCTCTTCCTCAACATTGCTTTGGCTATTTGGAGTCTTTTGAGGTTCCACACAAATTTTAGGATTGTTTTTTCTGTTTCTGTGAAAAATGCTCCTGGACAAAATCTAGCGTTTAGAAAAGTCCACACTAGGTCACTGATATTAGAGAGCAATAAGATGACTTCTGTTTCCCTTCTTCCTTCCAAATGAAGCCCCGTGCATCCCACTGGCAGAGCTTCTATTAAGGGAGGTCTATTAAACAGAGGCGAGCATAAAAGGGATGGGGGATGTTGCTAAGTTGCTAACTATAAATTCATCATAAATGCCTTAAGGAAAAGATGCAAAAACAAAGAAATCTAAACCCACTAGTAGGAAGTCCAAAATGAAAATTTTTTTAAAAGATACTTTTACAGCATTAACAGAAACTATGAGACACCTAGGAACGAGCCAATTAAAATTTGTGCAAAATTTGTATGCAAAAATGGTGTGAAGTATAAAGAACTTTAAGTAAATTTATATAGATGGAGAACAATGCTGTATTAATAGATAGGAATCTTAATAATATACATATGTCAATTTCCCCAATACTGATTCATAGATTTGATGGGATTTTTTTGAAAAGAATAAAATACTTGTTTTTCATGTGACTTGGCAAACGGATTCCAAAATGTATGTGGGAGTAGTAACAAGATATTGATGAAGAAGCAAAAGTGCTGGAGGGGACTTGCCCTGCCCAAGATCAATATTTATTATTATTGAGAGAATGGTGAATACTACATACAAAGATGGACAAACTGACCAATGAAAAAAATTAAGTCACAAGAAAGAGACCCATTCTTCTATGGAATTTGACGTAGAACAGAGGTGGTAACAGGGACCCCAGGGAAAGGAGAGGCTACTCCAGGAGGGTCACTGGGACAGGTGACATTGGGCTCCTACCTCACAACCTGTAATCGTGAGTCTGATTGTTTTGAATATTTCACTGATGACAGCTTTGTACCATATCACTCCTCCTCTTCATCTTCCCCACAAGTGGGTGGGAAGGTCACACGCAGAGCCCGCGCAAGGCAAACCTCAGCTTAGCCCAACTCTCTGACCAGCATAAGCCAGCTCCTTTCTGGCTCTTTCAAGACGTTTCTGGACCTGCGCATGAGCCACCCTCCTCATTATGCAGGTAGTAAATTGTTCCATATAAAAAAATATAGTAAGAACTAACGACCTAATGTAAAATTTGCAAAGGACATGAATAAACAAATAAAAGAGAGATCACAAAGGATACATAATTTTTTTTCTCAATTTCATTAGTAATCAGGAAATGCAAATTAAAATGATATTGAGATTCGATTTTACACCAATTAAATTTCCAACATGAAGAAATCTGAAAGTAATAAGTGTAGGAAGTGATACAAATGAACTAGAAGTTCTAAGTCCTCTTATTAAGGGTATAAATCGAAAAGCTATGCTGGAAAACAATACAGAAATATCCTTAAAGTCTAATAGTCACATGCTCTATCATAACCAATTTATTTATTTAATTTTTGCTGGCAAAGATTTGCCATGAAGTAACATCTGTTGCCAATCTTCCTCCTTTTTTTTCACCTTCCCCAAAGCCCTAGGACATAGTTGTATATTATAGCTGTAAGTCCTGGTAGTTCTTCTATGTGAGCCACCACCACCTCATGGCTCCTGACAGATGAATGGTGTGGTTCCATGCCCAGAACCAAACCTGGACTGCCAAAGCAGAGCACATCGAACTTTAACCACTAAGCCATTGGAGCTGGCTCCATAACAAATTTCTGATGCTTGGTTTATTACCTAAGAAACATTGTTACATGTGAAATAGAAGATCTACACAAAAATGTTTATGGCAGCATTGTTCATAATGAAAAACAAAATCAAGGACAAAAATATCATTCAACGGAAAAGTTAATACATTGTGTTATATTCACATGATGGAATTTCACGGTAGTGAAATGAATGCTCCACAGCTACACATAACAACATGGGTGATATTTAATATAGAGCAAAAAAATGTAATCTTGGAGAGTAAATAAAGTGTGATTCAATTATTATACAGATTAAAAGTAAAACTAATAATGTTTTATGCAGGAATATATACAGATGTCATAAATTTTTTTTTCTGGAAATAGTATAAGATTAAACACAAAATTCAGCACAGTGATTATCTTTTCTTGGAGTTAGAGTGAAAAACATTTAGAGAAAGGCAATAGTTCTGGATCTTAGGTTGGGGATCATTTTATCCTGCTCATTTTTAAATTGTGTTCTATTACATATATAACATTCTCTTTTGTATGTAGCAAATAGCATATCAAAAAGGAAAACTAATTTAAAAATAAGAAAACCAAAAGAATTTATTGGGCAGAATTGGTGGGGCATAGGTTTATTTGCTATGAGTAACAAAAAAAGAATTTAAAATATGAAAGATAATTAAAAATAAATTCTCTAGTTTCACCATCCAAAAAAGAGAAGAAAAAAATATTTTAAAGTAAATAATTTTGGACATTAACTATTATCCTTTATAAAGTATGCATATATATATATAAATTATTTAGAAGTTAGGAAATAAAAGTTTGGAAAAGATATTAGGTAGTAAACTTAATCTCTGTTTTTCTGCTTTCCCCAAGTGCTGCTCAAAATACACAGTTTCTGTTTCCGTCTCCAGGCAATGTATACCAAGGTTGGAGTTCAATCATCTGCCACCAACATGTTATTTCTAAGCAGAATATTTCTATCTCACTTAATGCCTAACCAAATAAGTTAGAAACATATTGTGAAAGGAAGCAAAATCAAAATTTTAAAGCAGATTTGACTTTATCCATGGCAAATGCCCCAGGACAACAGACCCTCTAAATACTGCGTTCTGTGCTGCACCATTCTGTATACAATTTAATGCCTGAAATTGTTTCTCATTGGAAATTGGGATTCTAGGCAGCTTTCATCCTGAAAACATGATAATTCTTACAATTGTGCTGTTTTCCTTCTTCGCTGGGTACCTGTTACCCTATGGGTGTTAAGCACAGACAATTGGTTCCTTTCTTTTGACCTTTTGTTTTGGAATCATAATGTAAAAATTCATGTAGAAACCTAAATAAAGTTTTTTTTTTCTTGCTCTGAACCATCAATTAAGGCATACTCAGATAAAATTGACTTTTCTATCTTGAGCATCTGTCCATCCAAGAGGAAAAACATTTTATTCTTGTCATTTTCTCCCCCCTCAGTTTTTGTAGTACGGTTCTCTTTCCTTTGATACAGTGGCTACATTTTTTTCCCTTCAGCTGCCTCTACCATCAACCATCAGTGTCTCTTCTCTTCTGTCATTCTCACTGGGCCCATCCTCTTCTTTAGCAAGCCCATCTTCAAGAAACTGCTGTAGCTCCACATTTTTTTAATACTCTAACTAGGGCTCTGCGTATAGACCTGCTCTTTTTTTCTGCTTCAGTGGTCTTTGTTCTGCATTAATTTAGAAGACTTCGGAGAAAAGTAGATACGTTTGTTCATTTTGCTGCTTGAGTATATGATACTGTGAACTGCTGAGAAAAACCCACATTTTAGCCATAAAAACCTGAAAGTTAGAATTCTAGAAGTAATAGAAGTTCTGATCATCAGCTAGAATTGCATGTCTATTTAAAGCTAACCTAGACCTCATATGGTTTTCTGGGAAAAGAAATGATAACTAGCAGACTTACTTATTCCTACCTGCCCCCGATGCACTGTTTCAGCGAAGGATTGGCAGAATTCTGAAATTCCTTTTAAGGTTTGTTTTTCTATCAGCTCTGTTTGAAAAGCAGTGTTCATACTGAATAGCTTTCGTAGATAATTGGGATCACCGTTGTAATAATAATAACGACCTCAGCGAGCACCATTGTCAGCATCTAATCTTTACCATACTCATGATTCCTGAAATTGTGAGGCACTGTGGAACAGATATTAGACTATGAAACAATCGGTCATTTTCTATTTCTCTGCTCCACATCTTTATCTCTATTACAATATCTTTCCCTCTTTTTTCTTCAGTTATCCTATCTTTAGGCCTATTGTGACTTTACATCCAGGTTTACCCAGGGCAGCCTTGGCTTCCACCCATTCTATAGGCATAATTATGTAGAGAGCCTCCTTCCATTTTCACAAGTCTTCCAGTTTGGAGACACGATATGATTACCTTACTTAAACACCACAGGAGGTTGACCCCACCTTTATGAAACTATCCTGAAATGCTAATGAACTCATAAACTCCATTAAGACAAGGACAGCCATGGAAGAAAAAAATGAGTTAAGTGGAGGAATATGAGAAAGATCATCACTGCCCTTAGTTTCCATTATTTTTTTTAGTGGAAACATGGTTAAAAATATTTTCTCTCTCCCTCTCTCCACCCCTCACCCCATTAGCTTTTAGGATTATATTTGGCTGCCTATAACAGAAAACCCAAAATATAACTGGTTCAAATACACAAGGGTTTATTCTATCAAGTAAAAAGAGGTCCAGTGAAAAACATCCGGGTTTGATGTTGCAGTTTCTATTTCATCAGAAACCAAGCTCTGCCTGGTTAGCCTTTCTAGCATGGCTTCCATCCTTGAAGTCTCTGAGATCTAAAATGACTGTTGCAACTCTACCTTTAATACTTGGATTGCAACCAAAAGGAAAAAAAGGATGGAGAGAAATCAAATACTTAGTACTTTCACGCATGCGTGCACGCATCCATATAAATACTTGACTATCTCTTCCCCTTTTATTGTGTTATTCTTGAACTCCAACTTAACAACTTTTGTTATCACTGGTGAGAATTTAATTATACTTAAGGAGGAAGATCACTCCTAAACAGAAAGGAAGAGGACGAAATTTCTCTTTTAGCTGAGCATACTGCACTCTCAATAATGCAGATGTCCTCTTAGCATGGAAGAGTGGTAAGAGGGATGTCAGGAAGGTAAATTGTAATCTCTGCAACATCCCCTAACTCAACATGGTATTCTGGAGTGCTTACAGTACAGGCTCTGTGCCAGACTCTCTGGGCTAAACCCTGTGTGAGTTATTTTAACCTTCCTACGACTGAATTCCCGAAAGGGGAGAGTAGGACAACTTATTTGAGAGGGCTGCTTTCAGGATTCAGTTAAGATACCTAAAGTACTCTGAACAGTTCCTGACACACACACTACATTCCACAAATATGGTGTACTCTTTCCATTGTTACAATATAGTCACTACTCAAATTCACTTTGAGAGTCCTTTTGTAACTCCCCTTGTTATTGTATTTTCTCATTCAATCATCTGCCCTAAACACAATGCAAAGACAATACCTATTTTAAATTCAGAAGTCGATATTTAACTCTATTTGTTAAGTTTATTTAATTCCAGTTGATTCACTTATTTTGCCTTTAATTCTCCAAACTACACAAGGTAGATTAAGATGTTTCAAAATTCCAGCACACAGTAAAGTTAGTGTCGAGGGGCATTTCCTTCCGAAGACGCTGGCAGGCTCTGCCCCGAAAGGTCTCACTGGGTGAACTGCACCCTGCTGGTGAATTTCAGCAAGGTCTAGCTTTCCTCCTCGCAGGCCCAGAAATCCTTCAATAGCACACCGCGAGGGGATGGGTCTCTCAGGTTGCCTTTCATTCACCAAATCCAGAAGTTTCAATTTATAATGACAAATGTAACCAGAACAGGGACTAGAACTCTCTGATAACCAGACCTACACAGGAAGAATGAATTAAAACATTGTGATGAAAATTAATGTTCAGTGAATGCCAAAGTACTTTTAATGTGTAAGCCATCTCCGCAAAAGGCAGACTTTAAAATGGCAGCATTGTTGATGTTGATGGTACTTCACTCCCTGTTACTTGAACAACACCTGGGTATACATCATTCTCAGCTTTCTTTTGCTTACCAAGCTTTCTTTTGACACTCATGTTCTTTCCTTAGATGCTCAATGCATTCGATCAAGTTTCAAGCAAGGCTAGGAGCCATTCTGCCTTTTAGTGCAGGCATCTGTCAGTTATATTTTATGTGATGTAAAAGTCTATCAAAAGGGCATCTCATTCCCCAGCTCACAGAGATCTTTCCCCATAATACACAATCACCAGCTCAAGGCAGACCTACCAACCATTATATGAGCTAGAAAGCAAGGCTCACTAGAATTTGCTAAAGATCAAACAGCAATAAGTTAAAGAATTGGCATTAAACCAAGTCTGACTCCATGCCCTTTCTCTTACACCAATGTATTTTCTAGAGATTCTTCTAAATATTGTCCTTCACTGTGGTGTATTGTTTAGTATCCATGCATGCTACATATCACCCAAAGCTTTGCGACTTAACACGTATTCATTTGTCTGAAGGGAAACAGAAAAACATGAGTGCATGATTTGGCAAAAGTGTGAAATATACTGAATGACTCATACTTTGCAGTGGGGAAATGTACTTTTAATAGCAATGTTCGGTGAGAGATGATATTCCCTTAGGATAGTCGCCTCCATAATCATTAACCTTGCTTCTCTCCTTACTGTCTGTTTCAAAAAGCCTATTCACCAGCAGCCCTTCTTGTTTTCTTTGCTGTACCAGCAGCTTCGCATTGTGGTGAGCCAGGTGCTTGCACTGAGATAATGCCGTCCATGTTCACACAACAATAGTAGAATCAGGCATGATTGAAAATTATGGGCAGTCCAATTTGTCGCGGCTCAATACAATAGTCCCAGACTGGTATTTAAGCAGCAGGACTGACATAATCAAGATTCTGCTTCTTGTGGGGCCACGTAGGCAGCTTTTACTGAATAAAATCAACAAATGTTGTGGGGACATCTAATTCCATCGTAATCACCTAGACTTCAAATATAGTCTGTCATTTGGAAACATGATCTATGGTGTCAAAGGTAAAGTCAAGTTCACATGACCAATGAATCACTGTTTGAGATATAGCAAGTCCCTAAAAGATTGCCTAACCCAGCCCTCTATGTAAGATAGCATATTATTCTCCAAAGTTATAGTAAAGAATCCCTCATTTCTTTCTTCAACACAATAATAAGGAATTTACAAATACACAGAGTGATCCATTCTTGTGTAAAAGTGTAATTGATAGAAAGCTCTTTATGTAAAAGCAAAGCTAGTCTGGAATACACATAATAGAACATGGCTGTTCTGTATGATAGTTGTTTGAATATTCCAACATAGTTAAGGTGTCCCTAATATGGATTCCTTTCTCTGGGAATGTCTCCAACCATCCCCCATGTGACATAATTTTAACTCCCTCTTCCTTTCCTGGGTGCTTTCCAGTTTATCAAAGCCTTTCTTAAAATGTTTTTACTGAAGTTAAATACGTAACTCCAGGTGTCTTGTCCTTCATATTCAATAGGACTCATCATGAGCACAGTACATCTTTTAATACAATAGAATATTTTTTACTGGCTATCCTTGGAGCCAAATTGATCTCTGAAAATAATTACAACAGCTAATTTGTTGATCGCTTACTCTGCTTTAGGCACTATCTTACAATAGTTCTGTGAGCCAGGTCCTAGCGTTAGACCCGCTGTACAGATTGGGAAACCAAATCACAAGAGAGTTCAAAGAAACTGACGGTAAACCAGCTATTACGTGATGAAATTCAATTTGAATTTAGGTGGTCTGGTCCTACAGACCCTGCTGTTAACTGTTACTCCGGACCAGCGGTCACTGAAGAGTGAGCTCTAGACCAGCATCATCAAAATCCTCTGGGAACTTGGTAGAAATGTAAATAATTGGGCCCCGTTCCAGATCTACTGAATCAGAAACTGGGGGGGTACATTGATGCAAACTATGTCAACTAGCTCATCTGACCATTCTGGTATATGCTCAAGGTTGACAGTCACTGTTCTATACCACATCCATACAGGTTCTTAAAAATGCAAGAGGTACATGATCTTTGATCCAGAAGACTAGAAACAAAGAAACAGGCTCTGAGCAATGTGAGGTGGTATTCCTGTAAGCTGTGGACTAGGGAGGGTCAGAGAGCTGCACACAGTACTGCTGACAAACAGATTTTTAAAGAATAATTCACCTGCTAGGAGTCTAACATTACTACTTATTCTAAAACAATGAGTCAATGTAAAGAGTTTCTCTTTTGTTGTTAACATTCATTATCTCTGAGAAACTATCTGGGCCTCTTCAACTGGAAGATTGAACCACTACCATCCCCCCAGTCACTGTCGATACCAAAGCTTAGAAGAATTGTCTGTTTATTGGGAGTTAACGGATTTCTTATGTATCTTTTAATATCTATTTTCTCAGTGATCATAAAAATCCAGTCTGTAATTACATGGCTGAATTTCCTATCTCCAAAAACTCATAGATGGAAAAGAGACTCCTTGTCCTAGGCATGGTGAGGATAATAAAAATGAATGCATTTTCTCGAACTACTTAAAGAAATATCTTAGAGAATGAAGTCAAGGTCATTATAAGCTCTTGGGTAAAATATCTATGGTACTTCTAAGAGACCATTGCTGAAGCAATCATCATGATTATTGGGTTATAATTATTTTATCGTTTATATGAAATTACAATGTGTGGTTATCAGTCCAAAACACAGTAAAGTAATAACCATCTACAGACAATTACAATTTATAGTTGCCATAGATGAGGAACCAGTCAAAATATATCTGGGTGCACTAATTGGCCCTAAAATTTAATAAGACAGTCTCATCAAGACTTGTATGCACCTGCCAAACTGCTGCCCATGGCAAGAGTAAAGTCAACCAGCAATTCCTATTATCGTAATTTTTAGGTTACTTGTTTGCTTAAAGTTACTTAATCCAAAAATATCCCCAGGAAGGGTGAATGGCTTTTACTGTTTGGTTTTAATGGTGGAGAAACATGCAGAATTAGAGTTCCATGTATATGTAAGATATACTAATAATAATCCCAATTATTTTCAATTATTCTCCCAAATGTAGATGGTGAGGTGGCAGCTGTGGTTAATAAAAATAGTACTTACTTTTAGAATCAGAAGATCTCGGTTGTTTGCCACACACCATCTGTGTGACCTTGGGCAACTCATCCCAACGGCTCTGGGCTTTATTGCCTTCAACGTAAGTGACAATAATAATGCTTTCTCTCTTTACCTCACAGGAGATGTATGAGGATTCCTTGAAATTTATAAGGAAAAGCTTATGTGAATGGTAAAACTCAGCCAAATGGTACTAAGTTAGTTTAATAAAACTACTGATTTATTCACCTTTCTTCCTATGCGTTCATTTTCATTCTCCTTTACATATTTAGGGGATATTTGAATTTTTCTTTTTCTTTGTCTTAGTATGTCATGTTTTCTTTTTAATATTACAGAAAATAAAAATACTCAGATGACCAAAAATAATCATACCTTTGATTTATGTAGTACTTTTATAACATCTTAGAGATTAGGAAGAAGAAAACACTCAAAGTAAGGCATGTTTATAAGCAGTTTTAAGTGAGAGAGTGTGTTTTTCTAGTAATAGAATAATAGAATCAGGGACCCAAAGGTAAAAATAAAATACGCTGTGGATAAGGATTTGCAGGTGGGTGTCAAATGGCAGAGGCCAGAGTCTGCTTTATGAAGCAGCTTTTGATGTAGAATTAAAAGTGGGGAAAAGTCAATTTCCTTTTCTTATATGAAATTGTTTTTTATCTATGTGTTTACATAAAAAGATAATAGTGAGAGAAAATATAAATTTTCTACTCTTCCATATTGTCTCTATCACTAGACCTTGCACTTAACTGACTTTCTACAATAGGAATATAAAAAAAGTAAGGCTCCAATTTGAATGGACTCTTATCTGACTGATAAATATCTCCATGCACCTGTCTTCTTAAAGGAGTGCTCCTAAACCATAGTTGGGCTAAACAAGAAAAGAAATAATGAAATATACTAGGTCCATTCAAATGTAATACCTTCCAGCGTCACAGAGATTCAGTCCTTTCATTCTCCTAAATCATATACTTCTCATCTCTTTTACATAGATATAGATATTAACCTTTCTTTTTATGACACTATTATTATCATCATTATCTAAAATTCTTTTTCTGAACATCAATTGTGTAAGTAGAAAAAGTACTTCCAGTAAAGAAAGGGTAACTCTCCTTAGGGAGCTGACAATATAATGGAATGTTGTTTGTATTAAAAGTGCAATTCTAGCTGAGGTTTTATCTTTTAAACGCCTAAAAATCCAAATTATCACAAAGTCAAATCTACTCCCTGGTGGTATATTAGAAAGCTGCATTCACAAGGGCACTAAGTAAGTTACTATTAGATAAATTTCTACTCATCAGAGGTCCAAATTTCTGTTTTTAATTGACTTAATATTTTCTTGTGGTGAGAAAGAAATATAATTTGAGCAATTGGAAGTTAAAAAGGAAAACCATATTTGTTATGTTATTTAATTTAAAAGAGGATTATGACCTATACATCCACATTTTAAAGGTGACCCTGTGACTAGCAATCCTTTATGCAGGCAAACTTATTTATTCCATAACAATTTTGAATACTTACAAAAGCCAAGTTCATATTTTTTAGAAGTAGCAATAGAGTAGAAAAATAATGTTGATGTGTCTTTGTGGGGAAGTCAAGCACGAGGCTACAAGGCTAGATGAAGAAAATACCAAAAAAACAACACAGAAGGAGGCATTTGTTGGCTGTACAGAGAACAAGTCATTTCTTGGCCAAAGAGAAATGACTCTAAAATAAGGAGTTAAGCTCATTACTGGAAAATTATTTTTTGTACTCATCACCTTTTGCTTGTTTATTCCTTCAACGAAAATAATTATTTCAGGTCTCTAAAACTTTGGGAAGAGTCGTCTCATTTGAGGATCAGTGGCAGTGGTACAGAGGATGTCAGTGAGGTTTATTTTCTGATATGCCAGCTTCTTTCAACATCCAACTGCCATTTCCCAGTTCCCAGAATCGTGTTTTACCTCCTAGATGTCTAAGGCACTATGTAATGCTGAACTTGGATCTCCTTAAAAACATGGAGGCCATAAAATGCACTGATTAAGAACCTGTGCTTAGAAACAGATGGTTATAGGTTTAAATTTCTGTTATGCACCTTATCAGCACTGTGAACTTCGACTACTTAACTTGACTAAGTTTTTCTCTTCATTGCAAAATTTGGATATCAATCTCAAGAGGCATTCATTTGGGATAATGCACAAGAAATATCCCTGTGGCTAATAGGCCTGGAGGAGTGAATTTCCAAAAGAAAGAAATGTTACCAGTGTCTAATTCTGAAAAGAGGCCAACTGGGTACCAAAGATCACTATGTAATCAGGGCAGTTAAAGACACAGAGATCACTAGAGACATTAGTAACCTTAGTAATCACTACGTCAGAAAAAATGAGGGTAAGAATAAAATCTAGAATGGGGTAGGTTGAAGAGCATACAAGAAGTGAGGTGCTGGAGATGGTGAGTGTCAAAGGAATGAAAGTTTTAAAAATAGGATGAGAGTCCTGATGGTCTAGAAGTGGCAAGTAAAAGTAGAACTCATTGACAAGCCCATCTCTAGACTCTGAACTAGACATCGTGTTTGAAAGAATGAAAAGTTCACTTAAGAAGACTACAGGGAAATCAGGATCCTCCAAGAGAACCAATACATAGGTAAAGAGAGAGAGAACATCCGACAAGCAAGCTAGCATATAAGAGTGATTGCTGAAGAAGTGAAGTTCCACAGGGAAGTCAGAAGGGATGGAAGTGAAGAACAGGGATGTTGGTCAAGACAAGAAGCACAGAGCAAGCATTATGGTCTTGATAGGTCAGCGAAAGGTATATGGTGACCTGGAGGTATAACTTGGGTCTTGACCACTAACATCAGAAATGAGAGGCTGGTCCTGGGCCTAATGCACAGGCATTTTGTTTCACTTAACCTTGCTTTACGTCACTGGGGCATGTTCATAACAAATCAATATGCTTATCTTTGTGAAAAGGGGTTTCTTGCTGAATATTTAGCCATTTGTGCCCCCCTAAAGATGTAACCTATGTCTCATGTGCTGCCTTAGCAAAAATAGTACCTTGGAGTCTTCTGTTTTTTCCTCTGAGTGTCTTACCCGCGAAGCATGAAATTTTCCTCCTTACCTGTCTCTCCCAAAAAGAATTTCAACTTCTTTGATGTTTTAAGATTTAATTGAATCCTTATCCCAGAGAAAATAATGTTATTTTTATGTCTCTAAGGTAGTATTTCTCAAAATTTGGTCCTTAGACAATATGCACCTAATTCTTCTAGAGAACTCATTAAAAACACATTCTTGAGCTCCATCTTAGATCCACCAAATCATCTTCTGATCAAGAAACTTGAGAATATTTCATTTTAATAGTCTTTACTACTGTTTGAGAAGCAGTTTTTAAAATTCTGAGCTCCCCTCTTAGAGACCGTTATAACATTTCTAAGAAAATGAGTAGAAAGAACCCCTTGAGTTCAGGAGTTTAAATTAAAGCATCTGGACCCCAGGAGATCATACATATACACCCTCAAGACTAGAAAGAGGTCCCAGGTTTAGATTTTCAAACAGACAGCCTTGAAAAAACCATCCAGCTTTAGCATAGGATCACTAGAGAGGTGAGGCCTTGGATGATGGTGAATATGTGTGACTGAAAATAGCTGAAGCTGAGAAATCCAGAAAGTAGTCAACTGGTTAGAGCAGAGCACCAAAGGAGCATCTCTGGGGGGCATTCTCTAGGCCAAGAAGCAGGCAGCTATGACATCACTGCAACAGGGATCAGCTGGGTCAGATGAACAGGTGAGGCCAACATTCAATGCTGTGTCGAGGGTTACGAGACGCAAGGGCAGCAATGCCATCTGTAAGCTGAACCAAGAACATGCCCACTTGGGAGCAGGATTTGGATTTCAGAAGACCCACAGGATGATCCGATGGTACTCCAAGGGAAGGGGGATTTTGTGTCATTTTCAAGTCGGGGTCTTGGGATCTTAAGCAAGTTTCACTTTCACTTTAAAGAAAATATTTCAGGGGTGAGCCCCATGGCCAAGTGGTTAAGTTCACGTGCTCAACTTCAGTGGACCAGAGTTTCACCTGTTCGGATCCTGGGCACAGACATGGCGCTGGGGCAGCGTCCTACGTAGCACAACCAGAAGGACCTACAACTAGAATATACAGCTATGTACTGGGGAGCTTTGGAGAGAAGAAGGGAAAAAAAAAAAAGATTGGCAATAGATTTTAGCTCGGACAATCTTTTTTTAAAAGAAAAAGAAAAGAAAATATTTCAGGGAGCAGTTCCTCCCCCCAAACGGGGAATCCAATGCCAATTGAGAAAATGAAAGAGTAATTAGTTAGATGGGAGAAATTACTGAAGTAGAATCAAAAATTTTATAGAAAAATATATCAAGAAATGTCCTTAATAATGTCAAATACTCCTGACATGTCAAGGGCAATAAAGACAGGGGAAAAAAGCTGTCAGAAAAAGATGTTCTGTGTGCCCCGAAGAGAACTTGAACAGGCCAATTAGGGTTACGTGTCAAATTATCAAAAAGGAAGATAGTAAAGAAATAAAAACAACTTCTTTTAAAATTATCATGATGGAAGAAAATAGAGGAAACTATTAGTAGTCTGAAGGGAAGGATATGATAAATTTGACAACCTTGTCATTTTCCCTCTATTTCACCAAAACAAAAATGTGATTTATAATTACTATCTCCAACTTTCTCAACTTCTATTTGCTCCACAATCCATATCAAGCTTCTCTCATCACAGTTTCATTGAGACCACTTTGTCAAGATCATGACTGACTCTATTTTTCCGAATCTAGCAGTCCTTTCTCTGTTCTCTGACTTCTGAATTGCATTCGATGCAGTTGACCACTTTGCCTGCTTGGAACACTTTCTTCACATAGCTTTCAGGAAATTGTTTTTCTCTTATCTTACCAGCTGCCTTGTTCACTGGTTCTTCCTTCTCTGCTTGGCCCGTAAATGTGAACCCACACCCTGACTTTGCCATGGCTAATGTCTTTTCTTCACCACTTTCCAGGACTATACACTGATATATTTAACTTCATATTTAACATCTCTGCGTTGTCATCTGATATGGCTCTGAAAATTAATATATTCAGGAGTGTCTTTTTAGAACTGGCCCTGATGGCCTAGTGGTTAAAGTTTGGTGCTCACCACTTGAGTGGCCCGGATTTGCTTCCCAGCGGCAGAACCACAGCACCCATCTGTCAGTTGCCATGCTGTGGTGGCAGCTCACATAGAAGAACTAGAATGACTTACAACTAGGATATACGACCATGTACTGGGACTTTAGGGAGGGGAAAAAAAAAAAGAGGAAGATTGGCAACAGATGTTAGCCTAGGATGAATCTTTCCCTGCAGAAAACAAAACAAAACAAAACAAAACACGTTTCTTTTATGTGCCCACCTTCCATCACCCAAACCTCTCAAATGTTTTCTTTTCCAAATAATCCACAACTTGTAAAAGGTACCAGCCTACCATGGTAGTTTCAGTAAGAGAACAAAACCTCTGCATATTCTTTGACTTCACGCTTATCCCTACCACCCCACCCCATATAATCTTCAATCAAATCCTACCATCTTCCCTCCCCAACCAAGCCCGCTCCAAAAAAATAATCTTTTAGCCAATCAATTGCTTTCTTTCTATCTCCATGCCTTCAATGTTAATGCAAAATATTATGTTCTTTGGCCTGGACTAATATAATAGCTTCCCAGGTGTGCTCTGCTCTCTCTCACTAGGCTCCCTATGATTAGTTAATAAATAGCTAATCTATGTATCACTTAATTTGTGCAATACACTGTTTAGGATACTTTTATACATATGAATTCATTTTTTTAAATCATGAAAATATTAACAGTATTCTCATTTAGAGATGAACAAACTGAAGTGTCATGCAGCTAGGAATTATTTCTATTCTGCACAGAGCAGGTAGAGCAATTGTTTTAAATTTTAAGACAGATAATATTAATAGCCTGTTTAGATCTTCCAATAGATTGTCATTGACAATCTTCCTTATCAAAACAAAGAAAGAAACAGGGCCAGCCCAGTGGGGCAGTGGCTAAGTTCGCACATTCTGCTTTGGCAGCGCTGGGTTCTCTGGTTCAGATCCCAGGTGTGGACCTATGCACAACGTATCAAGCCATGCTGTGGCAGCATTCCATATATAAAATAGAGGAAGATGGGCATGGATGTTAGCTCAGGGCCAATCTTCCTCAGCAAAAAGAGGAAGATTGGTGGCAGATGTTAGCTCAGGCATAATCTTCCTCAAAAAGACAAAAACAAAAACAAAAAAATCACACATTCAAATAATGAAGATACTAGAAAATGCCATGAGGTGGACAGGTTGGCCAGACCTTGAACTGTAAAATACAAATTTTCACATATCCTAGTAAATTTAATAAGTTGTAGAAACAAAAAAAATTTCAGGAAAGTCTCAGGCAAATGTTTGAGAACAAAAAAAATAAAGATTTTTAAAAAAATTATCTAATAGTTATAGGTGCTAATAAGTTGATCATGAGTCAGCAATGTTTAAATCATTAAAAAATCTAAGGAAGAATCTGTGAAATAAAGTCACTGGTATACTCAACAAACATTTCCAACGTTTTAAAAATTTTTTTAGTAGTGACCAATTTTATACCTTTTAAAAATAGACCAAGAACAAGAGTTTCATAAAATAGGAGAAAAAGATTACTGTTTCAGATACTATTTATTATCTACCATGTACTAGGCATTGTTCTAAGCTAGGGGTTGGTAAACTATCACCCTTGGCAAAATCCAGCCCAAGGTCTGTTTCTGAATGATTCTTGAGCTGAGAGTGGTGTTTCCATGTTTGAAGGGTTGTGAAAGAAGAAGAGAAGGAGGAGGAGGAAGGAGGAGAAGGCTGAGGAAGGATGAAGGGGAAGAGAAAGATGGAGAGAAGGAGGAATATGCAACGCAGAAAGCATATGCAGACCCCAAAGCCTGAATGTTTACTCCCTGGCCTTTACAGAAAAATTGTGCCTACCCATGTTCTAGGCATTCAAATAAAGAATGATTTAGGTTTACAGAAAAGACTTGGAAAAGAGTAAATCTAATAGATTTTGTATATATGATAAGGTTTGCAGAAATAATGCTGAAAAGTTGTTCAAGAACTGAAGGAATTTAGACTTCTTCCTGAAGAATAATGGTGTAAAAATCATCTTATATTAAAACAGTTTTATAGTCCTTTAATATTCCCGTACGTCTCTGAAAATTACAAATTAGGAATATTATATTATTTCAATCAGGGCAATTTAAGATAGTGAAAGGTGATTTACATTGGGGGGTCAAATATATCTGAGTTTGAATTCACGCTGTATGAATCTGGACAAGTGAGCTTCCAGAGTATGGCCATTCCCTGAGCACTTCCTCATCAAGTGACCTAAGTGGAGCATGATAAGGAAGAGGGATAGGGAGGAAGGGAGGAAGGGAGGAGGGAGTTTATTCTACTCTAAAGGTTCCACGTGGTACCATCCTCAACCTTTCCTTGGCACCGTGTCTGATGGATCTACTGGTCATCCTCCTCACTCACTGAATGTACAAGAATGTAGATACTGCCATTCTTCCCAGCACCATTTCTTTCAGCATTCCTGGGGATGTCAACATTCAGGAGAATCTACCCAACACTCTGCCCACTAAGTTTCTTGACCCCAACTCCAGAGATCTTTTTTCTTCAATCTCAACTCAGTCACTAAATGCCCTATTCATATATTTATCAATAACTACATTTTAGCATTATCAATAACTAGATAATCTCAATTTCAATCACGCAATTCTCAAACGCATGCCATTTTTTCAGTTCACTTATAATAGTAGGTCAACGCCCCCCCCCCATTTTACTCTTAGAATTTTCTTTACATTGATTCTATCCTGTTTTACATTGTCCTTAGCTTCCTCCTGAAATTACTTCACTTCTTAAACTATTCTGATTCCATGGTGTAATGAACACTACAGTTTTTCCCTAACACGTAGCTTCAACATTTTTTCTGCCTCTCTCCCTCTATCACTCTCATCTGGGAACATCTCATCTCTGGTTCAGTTCAGTACTCTCTCGACTTTGTGCCCACAGAGCCAAAAGTGATTAGAGAAAAACAAGGAGTCATGATGGCTGATTTTAATATAAATTTAAGTCAAAAATTTTCAAGGGAGCCCCCAGCACTACTCAGCAATCTAGGATGTGTTTTCCTGGCCAATCTGTTCTCTCTCCCCTTCTCCAAGATGATTGTTTCATAGCTTCTCCTTTACTCACAAAACTAACATACTCATTTTTTCCTTTGTTCTTCCACTGTTGATTTTTAAAAACTTTTCCTGTATCTTTGCCTATATTATTTGTTTTCCTTAATAAAATGTGAAATAAACTTTCCTTGTTCCTATCTAAATCCAACCCTGCATTTGTGGAGTGTCACCCCCTCCCACCTAAAAAAAGACATTTCTCCTACATTTAGTTTTTTTCCATATTATTAACATTTTCCTTTTCTGCTATATGCTCCCATCGACATTTCAGTATTCCCCATTTAAAAAAAATCAGCTTCACAATTTTCTGCAGATGCTGCCAAAGCCTGATTTCATTTGTGTTCAGTAAAACTTTCTTAAAAACAAAAAAAGTGTCCATACTAGCAATCTGTGCAGCCTCACCCCCCCCCCCCCCACTGTGTCTTAACCCACCCCAATCAGGGCCATGCCACTGAAATTGATCTCCAAGATCCCCAGTCATCTCCATCAGGTCATCATGTGACACAGTTCACCGCTACTCCTTCTTAAGATATTTTCTACACTATTTGGTTTTCTGCCTAAAACATTGGCTTCTCCTTGTCAGACTTCTGTGCCGACTCCTTTTCTGTTTTGGACCTTTAAATGGCAGAATACTCCAGGATTCAGTACTTAGTCATCTCTCACTCCTCTCATTCTTAGTTTATCTCTTTAAGCTCTACATTTAAAAATATCATTTCAATACATATTTGATGAATGAATGAGTGGAAAAATTAATAAGAATTATGATAGAATTAATGAAAAGTCACTTTTATGCCTTTGCCGTAGGTTAAGATCTTAGGAAGAGAGGCTAGTTTAAGAAGTTCTGGATGAATAATTCAGAAATAGAAGTTTGAAACTTAGGAGTCAAATGATCATATGCATATAATCTTGACTCTCGAGTTCGAAATCATCTCTACTCATGTATGAAACTGTCTACTTGACATCTCTCCTTGGAAGCATAACAGACATCTTCAACTTATCAAGTTTAAAATAGAACTCTTGACTCACGTCTTTTCCTCACCATATAATATTAAAATGTAAAACCTGTCTTGCCTACACTCTTCTCCATCTTAATAAATGGTACCCCCATTTGATCAGGCCAAATATCTAGGAATATTGTCTTCTTTCCTTTTCTCTCATCCCAAATCGAGCACTACTGTTAGCCCCACCAGCAAAATAGATGCCAAATCGGAGCACTTCTCCCAACTTCTACAGCTTCTGACAATTCCTCACCTTCGTCTGAGGCATTGTCCCTCTCACTCTTGGACAGCTTATATACAGTCCGTACCAGTCTTCCTGCGCCACCTGTTGCCCTCCTGTGGCCTGTCCTTCACATAGTCGCAAAGATCTTTCCAATATGTAGACCACATACCTACCCTGCTCAATCGCTAAAACCTTCCTATCGTTTGCAAAACAATATCCAAAATTCTCACCAAGTTAGAGCAACCTGTACTTGCTCTGGGTTCTGTCTACATTTTTAAGCGTATAATATAACAAACCGATCCTCAGTCTCATAATTTCAGCCATACTGGCTTTTTCACCATCTCCTAACCACACCAAGCTCACTTCAACCTCGACATTTGCACATACAGTTTCCTCTGTCTGATACAATATCTCCTCCTTAATGTCATCTCTTCAGAGGAGCATTCAGAGAGTATCCTAATTAAAATACTTGCCCATGATTACTGTCCTATTTCTATTACCTTGCTTTATATCATATTTGTATATTACTTTTATTCTTTATATCACCATATACATCAAAATCAACTTTGTTGTTATTTCTTGTCTGTCTTCTCCATTACAACATAAATTCAGTAGAGACAAGGATTTATTCACAGCTATATCCCCAGTATCTAAATTGGTGCCTGGTGTAGAGGATATTTTCAATCAATATTTTTGAAAGGAACATTGACACAAACTTGAGGCTTACTTAAAACATCCTGCTGGACCCTCAGGTAGCACGATTTAAAGATGTAGCCTGGTTAGTTTAAAAATATGAGGTTTTTAAAAATTTTAGGTATTTAAAGTTACAGCTTAGGGTTAGAACTAAGGACATGATCAGTTTGTTATACAAAACATGTTGGCGTTCTGATAGTATTGATAAAGAATCTTGAGATTGTTAGTATATTACATAATGTCTTCTTGATTCTATTCCACATGCAGAAATACACTTTACTACTACATGACCATTTACGCATCAGTTTGCATGAACACACATAATTGAAGGTTTACCATTTATTCTTTCTATGTGTAATGTATTTTCACCTTTTCTACTCTATTTTATTTGATTCTACTCTACTTTGGTTTCATTATGTTTTATTTTTAAAATGTTCTTCCAACCTAATAAGTTGATTTTACGATGCATAAATCTTTCTCAAACAATAGTTTACAAAGCACTATAGTAAGTTACATGAAAGTTAAAAAAAAACAAAAAGAAACAAAAAAATAAATTTCGTCTCTAAGTCTAAAGATGCGAACCCTCCACACCTTGGCCACCCTTAATTCCTTTAAGTAAATAGGTAACAAACAAGGGATGACTCCTTGAATGTTTGTGGTTACATCAAGCTTTCAAACTACACATTTTGTTCAATAGACTTAAGCATAAATTCAGATCAAGGAATCAGAATCCAATATGCTCGTGTTTTTAGCTCATTACATTCCACTTAATTACCTTGGAATTATGTAGAAACATTTTACGTCTTTAGTTTAGGTTTCTAGGAAACAAAGCGATGTTTTAAAAAGCTATGTTAGGGGCTGGCCCATCACTGAGTGGTTAAGTTTGTGCGCTCCGCTGAGGTGGCCCAGGGTTTCGCTGGTTTGGATCCTGGGGGCAGACATGGCACCGCTCGTCAGGCCACGTTGAAGGGGCGTCCGACATGCCACAACCAAAAGGACCTGCAACTAAGATATACAACTATGTACCAAGGGGACTTGGGGAGATAATGAAGGAAAAAATTTAAAAAAGCTATGTTAAAAGATGTTTTAGAAGCTATGGGTGCTGTGGAGCAAGGACTAACAGCAGGCCTGCTGGCTGGACAAGGCTCTCCTGGTTTATTTAGAAGCTCACCGAGAAAAGCATTCTCTGCACAAATCTATGCAGTGTTCCAGAGAATGTCAGAGTGAGCACTGCAGGCCTTGAAAGTTGAATTGCTGAAGTCAAAACAATCATCATCTCAACCTGCCTGGAGCATCTATTGCAAAAAAAGCCAATGACAAAAATTACTCAAAAATATAAAAGCATATCGCCACATACAGAGTATGTAGAGTCATTTGAGACATAGAAAAAAATATTTTATTTTGAAATAAGCTGTAGGAAAAAGAGTTGAGTGTCAGAAGGAAGCTGTAATACTTCTTTTTATTCTATTTATTTATTTTTTGGTGAGGAAGATTGGCCCTGAGCTAACATCTGTTGCCAGTCTTCCCTTTTTTTTTCTCCCCAAAGATCCACTACATAGTTGTATATCCTAGTTGCAAATCCTTCTATGACCGTCTAGTTCTTCTATGTGGGATGCCGCCACAGCATGGCTTGATGAGGGGTGTGTAGTTCCACACCCAGGACCCAAACCAGTGAACCCTAGGCTGCAGAAGCAGAGCACGCAAATTTAACCACTGTGCCACTGGGCCAGCCACTGTAATACCTCTTTTTAAATCAAATGTATTGCATATTTACAGAACCAGATCTACTTTTAATCCAGGGACAAAGAATCATTTTAAAGGGCTACATACAATAGTATCTGAGAGACATTCATTTAAATCTCATAGTCTCAAGATTTGGTAGTGGGAAAATGAATTGATTCTCAATGTGATTAGCAATGTGAGTTGTGTCACTAAGGTCATTATCTAATAAACAACTCAAGCTGTTCGAAATTCTGTAAATACAGAATAATTTTCTGAAATTAAACTTTTGTATATTTTGTCTTTAATTTATACACATACACCTTTCAAAAAGGTGCAAGGGTAGTGTACAGATTAAAATAACGCAAGAATGTATGTATGTTTAAATAAGTAAAATAGAACAAAGTCCGTGTAGTGGATCTACAAACACACATATACACAAACACAGTAAATCTGCTTACACACCAAAGCTTATTGTAATTTTTAAGTAATAAATGTAGATCTAAGTTTTCTGACATTAGGCAAAAGAGACAGCCAAATCAGGTTACAAATTATTTTCCATCAAGAAGAATCACATATACCAAACTGCAAAAAGATTATTTTAGCTACACTCCAGCAGGAAATTAGGCCATGGATAGTTACATAAAATAAAAGAGAGTTTCCTCTGCAACCATTTTTACAAAAGCTTTAAAATAACAGCAGCAACAAAAACAAAACTCTTTTCATCCAGACAGCTCTTAGAGCGATCCTTTATGAAAAGAGGGCAAGTGCAAAGTGGTACAGAACTTCAACTTTTAGCAGATTATGCCTTGAGTCATATTTTTTAAAAATTAGATAAATAAGATTTGCTATGTATCAAATTATTGCATCTAAATATATAATATTTTGAAATTTAACATCTGATTTAATAAATAATCTAGTCTGCCAGTAAGTGACCCTAGTAACACTCCATAAGTAGTTTCATAACACCTAAACTTTTGACCTCCGAGTTAGGGATAATGCTTTCATGCCTTTTCTTAAATGGGTATTACCTGACAGCAAAGCAGCAGCTTGAAAGGGCAGAAGAGATGACTAATTGAAATGAGATCAAGACAACCCCATTCTCCTCATTCTTCAAATTAATGCCATACTCTATGATTCACTTCTTTTAAAATTCAAATAAACCTAAGATAATTAACACTTTCAGATGGCATTAGACATTAAGCCAAATATGATTTTTTGATCCTTTCCTAAAAGGAAATAATTTAGGAAGGGGAAGGGACTATAAGAGACCCTCTACCCTGAGGAGATATAGAAGTTCTAAGTGTTCAAATTAGGGAGTCTGCATATTCAACATGAAATTCAGTGCCTGGTGATTTTGCTTAGAATTCCTGAGGTCGAATTTTGTAGCTAGGTAGGAATTGAAACGATTTGAAGATCTTAAAGGATTTAAAAAAATTCTCCTAAAGTTCTTAAATAAAACATAATTCACAAGTATTTTATACAAATATTCTAAGTATGTGCCTGGATTATACGAGTGGAATGAATGCATACATCTACTTTTCTGAAAGAAAGCTTCTTAGAGAATCGAGTAGGCTAAATGTCAAGCAGACATAATCAAGCTTATTGCCGATTATGCTTATCCCTCACTTTTACTGTGGTTGAGTGTAGGAATTTCCATCAGAACAACCCGTCTACTCTTCCTGACCCTAATTTTTCTTTTCTCATGAAAGGAGGATTGACTTATGTAATCTATCTTAACCCCTCTTGGGGTGGTCCTGCTAAGGCATCACTCATTCCACACTGCTATTTCATGCATTCTTCAGGCCCAGGCTTTGCATGGAAAGTGGGGTAAGGGAGCCCTGGCATTTTTCAAGCCTTCCTGAGACTGACTGGGCCATTCCTTATATCACCATGATGACAGACTAAGAAGCTCATTAATTCCAAATACGTATGGATCATCTTTCAACCCAGCCTTTACCTGGAATATGGTGATTTGTTGGATTCTTGTCCATTTCTTAGTAAATCCAGATTTTGGTAGGAAATATGGATGCCAAACTCACACAGCTCATACATAGGTTGGACCCTTTAGTGTTAGACAACGAGTGAAATTTGGGATCAAAATAACCTACAGAGAGCCTTTCAGTGAGTCCAGAATTGGTCACTATCGGCATTAGCTTTGGCCGCACACGTTTGAATTTGCAGTCAGTGCAGTGTGTGTGGCCACCCTCTCCAAGGCGAAAGCCTGTGTTTTTGTGAGTGAATGGCTGTTTCCCATAAGCAGGAATGAAGGTCTTGTCACCTAACAAGAGGTGGTCTCTAGCAATACAAGCACATGCTGGTTTTACGCTAGGCACTCTAGAGCAGACCTTGAAATTCATGGGTAGGGCTTTCCTAAGAAGTGGAGCTCTATAAAGATTACATTTAAAATGAAACATTTTAGTCCCACTGAAAGCTCTCCTTGAAAAGCAGACAAAGGCAATGCTTGCCTATTTTACTACGTTTTTCAGTCAGGTGAGTAAATTCTGGAAAGATAGTAGAATAGAGCTGCTAAATGACAGACTCTGAAGATAGTGAGTCTGAGCTCAAATTCCAGTTCTGTACGTTGAACTATGACCTTGGGCAAATTAGCAAGACCTCTGTATGTCATTTTCCTCATCTGTAACGTAGAAATGATGTTAACAATATTAAAAACACTTTAGGGTTGCTTTGAGACAAACTAAGCCACAGATGCTTTTATGAAAATATCTGACAAATAGGAAAGCCTTAGTAAGCACTAGCTATTACTGTTCTACTTATGTTAGAAAGAAATAGGGAAGTTCTAGTTTAAACTGTTCACATTAAGAAAAACTATACAGTGCTAGATTGTATAGAACTACTCTCATTTTTAAAAATGATGTTCAGATTTGCCTTCAGGAACAATAGCCACATTGAAAGACAAACTTTGAATTCAAGTGTGATGTCCTTAGTCACCATCTTACACATGGTCTTGAGTTAGCTTTCAACTTGTTAATTCTGGGAGTTCTGCCCATAGGTTGAGATTTCACAGGCCCAAACTATGTATTCATCCAAAGTAATGGTCTTATTAATAAAATAGAAAGAAATGACTTACCTGGTTCTAGTTAGGCTGTAGATACATCTGAAAGAACACCACTACAATGATAACAAAAAAGCAAACCTCGGGCAAAATTCATCTTTTTCACGGTGCTAGTAAAGGGTGGTAGATAAAAATTAACCTTGATGCCCTGAATTCCAGAAGGAAATATCCCTTCATTGGTAAGCAGAGAGCCAGGGAAGTTTCCATATCTGGGGGTATGTGTACATGCCTGTGAATGGATGTACCTGTTATAGAAACAGAGATAACAGCAATGACATGAAATCAACCAGTTTTAGAAGATAGTATGTGAGAGAAAGATGGATTGGAATCTGGAAGAGATACAAACACAAAAATAATACATTCAGCCCAACAACACACATACACACACCCGGCTAAAATTACTACAGGAAAGCACAGTGCAGAAGAAATGTTAGGAAGCGAGAAGTGATGTCATGGACATCCCCACAATGGTTCAATCCAAGGGCCCTGTTAGAATAGAATCTGGAAGTGAACCCAAAAGATCTGAAATTTTAGCCAACTCAGCCTGGCTTAAATACCAACAAATTGAAAAAGATGAAGCCTTGGGAGAGTGGATGTTGAACTAATCACAGGTAAACTCAATCTAATTACAGACACACATGAGATTTACTCGACTCACTGTAAACACCAGAGAGTGTACAGAAAAAATCATCATACTCTGGGAAAATAGTCAAGCGAGACAAAAATGTTACACTTACTTCTTAGTGTTCTCTTAAACACGATGTCTAGAATATAATACAAAAGAAGGAAGAGTTACGCAGAGAAGCAGGACAATATGCTCCATAATTAGGAAAAAATAGTAGAACTAGAGATGACAAAATTATTGGAATTAGCAGACAAAAACTTATAAAACATTATAAATATTTTAAAGAATTGACAGGAAAAGATGAATATAAAACGGTGAGGAGGTAGTTTATTTCAGACAGAAATGGAAGAGCTAACAAGAACCAGAAGGAATTTCTGGAACTGAAAAACATAATATATTAATGAAAATTGATTCAATGAATTTCCAAAAATCAGACATTGCACAACCAAGGCAAAATTAACTTGATAACAGGTCAATAGAAATTATTTTAATTGAATCACAGAGAAAAATGAGATTGAAAAAAAGTGAATAGAGCATCTGTGACCTGTGAGAAATAACATTTAACAGAATGACAGGAGTGAAAAGATGGGCGGAATATGTATTTGAAAAAAAAAATGGTAACACTGTTATCTGAAGAATATATCAAGCCACCTATTTGAGAAGCATAGACAACTCCAAAAGGACCAATAAAAATAAAAGCACACCAAGACATATCTCAATTAAATTGCCGGAAATGAAAGATTAACAGGTATTTTAAAAGCAGCAAAATAAAGAAGACGCAACACATTTAATAGAACAACAAGTAAAATGGTGGTTGGCTTCTCATCCAAAAACAATGAAAACAAAAAGCGATGGAACTAAACCATTAATGTGCTGATCAACAACAAGCACCATCAAAAACCAAAAATCAGAAAAACATAAAGAAGAAAAGAGAATAAAATTCTGTATTCAGTAAAACCACCATACAGAAGTGAAGATAAATGAAAGCTGAGAGAGATTGGGACCATCAAAACACCACCACAAAACTGATTGAGAGGGCCTAGCACCGTGGTGTAGCGCTTAAGTTCTCACATTCCACTTTGATGGCTTGGGGTTCTCTGGTTTGGATTCCGGGCACTGACCTATGAACCACTTGGCAAGCCATCCCGTGATGGCATCCCTCATATAAAGCAGAGGAAGATGGCCATGGATGTTAGCTCAGGGCCAATCATCCTCAAAACAAAAAACTGATTCAGAAGATAGAGGGAGCCATTGACATGCAGCACACAGACCATGACCTTTATGTAAATAGGTACATACAAAAGAAAATGGATGGGAATATAGTGATATTAGACAAAGTAGTTTCTAAGGCAGGAGAGAGATTTTTTACTGGACACAAAGACTGAAAAGATAAAAATATCTATATTAAAAAGAAAAATTCTAACTATATATGCTCCTATAACAAGGTTTTAAATGAAGCAAAACTTGGGAATAGACAAATAGACAAATCTAAAGTTATAGCTGTAGATTTTGACTCTTCTCATGGTACTAACAAAAAAGGCTACAGAAGTTATGAATAATACCATTAACCAATCTAACTTTTGCCTTTCTTTGAACTCCATAACCACAACCGCAGAAAACACTTATGAAGTACACATGGTATTCACAATGAGAGAAGAAATGCCAGGCCATAAAATAAGTCTCAATAAATTTAAGAGAATTGAAATCATACTGAATGTGTTTTCTGATCACAACAGAATTCAGTTAGAAATCAATAGGAAAAAATAAATTAAAAACTCCCCCAAATTAAAGTGGCCACAATCTTCTAAAGAACCTATACTCAAAAGGAAAATAAAAAAGATTCCAACTGAGTGATAAGGAAAACATAATGTCAAAAATTGTGGGATGCAAGTAAAGCCTGTTCTTAAAGAAATTTATAACTTTGCATGCTTAAATTTTTACAAAAATCTAAAACCAAAGCTTCTACCTTATATCTGAAGAAAAGTAAATGTTGGTAGAAGGAAAGAAAAAATAAAAATAAATGAAATCGCAGAAAAATAATGAAAAAAACCAGAAATATTTGATTCTTTAAAAAAAGAATAAAATTGATGAATTTATTAAAAGTGATGAATGCTTACCAAGGATGAATGATACAAACAGAGAAAAAACACAAATTACCAGTACAAGAAAATATTACAAGCAAACTTTTTGTCAGTAAATCTGACAACTTTGATAAAAAGAATGAAGTCAAAAGAAAAGCACAAATTACCAAAACTGACAAGAAATACATAAATCATCATTCTATATTTACTAACGATATTGAATTTATAAATAACTTTCAACAAAGAAAACTGAATTCCCAGATAGCTTTACTGTTTAATTTTACCAAACATTTAATGAAGAAAATATACCAGCCCTATAAAAACTTGTTGAAAACTACAAGAGAATATTCCCAAATAATTTTTATGAGATCAGTTTAACTCTTCACCAAAATCTGACAAGAATGTTATAAGAAGAAAAAAATGATATTCACAAACACAGAAACAAAAATCTTATCTAAAATCTTGGCGAATCATGGGGCTGGCCCCGTGGCCGAGTGGTTAAGTCCGTGCGCTCCGCTGCAGGCGGCCCAGTGTTTCGTTGGTTCGAATCCTGGGCACGGACATGGCACTGCTCATCAAACCACGCTGAGGCAGCATCCCACATGCTACAACTAGAAGGGCCCAAAATGAAGAATATACAACTATGTACTGGGGGGCTTTGGGGAGAAAAAGGCAAAAATAAAATATTAAAAAAAAAAAAATAAATAAAATCTTGGCGAATCAAATGCAAAAGTATATTCAAAATAATTTACAACATGAAAACAATTACACATGGATCAAAGCAACGAACTACATTATATGGAAGAAAACCATAGGATCATGTCAATAGATGCAGGAAAATATTTGATGAAATTCAATAACCATTTATGATTTAAAAAACTTTCAGCGGGGCCGGCCCTGTGGCCGAGTGGCTAAGTTCACGCACTCTGCTTCAGCGGCCCAGGGTTTCGCCGGTTTGAATCCTGGGCACGAACATGGCATGGCTCGTCAGGCCACGCTGAGGCGGTGTCCTACATGCCACAACTAGAAGGACCCATAACTGAAAATACACAACTATGTACCAGGGGGATTTGGGAGAAAAAGGAAAAATAAAATCTTTAAAAAAAAGAAACTCGGCAAAGTAGGACAGGAACAGAATTTCATCAGAATTGTAAAAAGAATCTTCAAAAAATCTACAGATAGATTTAAACATAATGAAATAGAGCAAACCAGAGAGAATACTACTCTGTGGAAAAAAAAAAGAAATAAAAGGAAGACAAAAACATGGTTGGAACTCACAAATATTACATTGAGCAAAGTCAGGTAGACATGGAAGAGTACATTTGGCTTGATTCCTCTTATTGAAAGCTTAGGAACAGGCAAAGCTAACATTTTGTGATTTCCATTAGAACCTCTAGTGCACTTTTGGAGTTTAGAGATTGACCAGACAGGGGCATAGTGGATGTTCTGGGGTGATGGAAATACTCCATGTTCTGTTTCGGGTGTGGGTTATTCCAGTGTACACCTTTTCCAAATTCACCAAAAGTTTACTTTTAAGAATTGTACCTGTCACCTTAAGTAAATTATATCTCAATTAGAAAATTAAAAATAGTAGCTCATCACATAGAAGACACGTATGCCATTTTCTTGAATGGAGGTAAATAATTCAATAAATTGACTGTAATTCCAAAGGCCAAGAATGCTATGTTTAAAAGCTGTTGCTCAAACATTGTGTCTCTAAGATTTAGGTTTACTTAAGAAATCAAGGAGGAACTGGATCTGGCAGAAATGTGCAAACCAACTGAAAGAAAATGATTAAGCGGGAACATAAGATATTTCTTATGCAAAATGTTGGGATCTTCCAGAGCACTGAAAAAATATTAAATGTTAATCTTGAGGTTCAGACTAGATAGGGAGAAGGAGAAGCAGACTTCTGAATGGGATATTCTAAAAGAGGGAGATTTTTTGGTTCTTATCCCACAAAAGTGACTAGGGCTCCAGGAAATTTAACATAAAGCTTAGAGCAGACCAAAGTGGTTCATTTAGAGGGGATCCAGTGGGCAGGGTCCCAAAGTTTCAAAGAGTGACTGATATTTAGAGGAACTAGGAAAACATGTTTCATAATTGGGACAGTTCTGCAAAGTGTTTACAGAGAATTGTCACATATTTTAGAAGAGTTTGGGAAGATCAGGGTCAAATTTGCAAAATTTATTGGATAAGTCTGAAGGTTGTATGGCAATTGCAGGTGGGCGTGTTACGTTTGCCTGTGCCCTAAGAGAACAGCCTGAGAAGTTGAAGGAATAAGACCTCTAACAGAATGAGACCTTTGAAAGGGAGACCTGGTAGAAAATAATAGTACAGCCTTGGTTTTGTGTTGGCTTGTTCCAAAGTGTTATCCATCTCTGGGAAGTATAGATGAAAGAGTCGTTTGAACAGAGAATGGTTTTAACAGGTCCAGAACTCACTGACTTTGAAAACATAGTCTATCCTGTTTTGAGGTTCCATGTCAGGCAGCTCACTTTTGCTATTCACCCAATGTAGATTCTCCAACCTAACATTATTGAGTAAGGAAGATAATTTCTTTTCTTTCTATGGGACTCCCATTTCCATTTCCATTGGTTCTAAATGGGGGTGGTGAAGAGATGTATTGATTTATCGGCCCATTCAAGAATTTACACAGTTGTGTTGTGGAAGGATGGGAGCCCTAGGAGTTTTAATCAGGATAGAATATAAGGCAACTATGTCCAGTTATGGAGAGTGCCCTCACCCAGACTATTTGGGGAGAATTGCAGACGTTTTTTTCTTCTGACAATTCTGTTGTCATGACTGTACAATAGAAATAAGTGATGATTTTGAAGTTTACGTAACAAGATGGGCAAACTAGAGAGGCTACAAAACTGAGCACAATGGAAATAACACCTCATACTTTCTGGAATTTTGAATCCTAGTGAGCTGTTAGAAAAAGGGAAAAGCAAAATGAAAACCAAGTAAATTTATGAAAGACTGAGATCTGTTTTTTCCTAGGTTATGGGCTGTCAGTTCAATAACTCCCACAAGCATCACTTCAGTCCCATGACTAAATGCATTTGAGATATCAAGCCATAGGTTTAAAAAGAATAAATCACAGCTACTGAGTGGCATTAAAATTCAAACCCGGAGTCATGATCTTTGCATTATTTGATGCAGATGGTAAGACCATTTCCTGCTCTCTTAGACTTCTTGATCATTGAATTAAGGTGTCTTAAGATGAGAATACATACCTTCCATTTACATTTTTCATCCTGATGGCAAATAGTAACAGCTCTCTGCTTGCCAGACTATATGCTATTATTAGAGCAAATAAGTTGTTATAAACGTAAAGCAAAAAGAGATGAAGAGTTTCCTCCTTGAGACTGAATGACTTTGCTCAATAAGGTGTAAATTTGCACCTAGATCAGTGGCAATTATTGTTGTTGTCCCCCGATTGATAGGTGACATGTAACAAATACAGCCTAACCATTATCTGAAATATGCTTCTCTTTTTATTATGTTTGTTAGTTGAGTTTTTGCTATTTTCTAAGTCATTCTCAAGAGACAGTTTTAGACATCTTTGTCTTAGAGAGATTTTACAGTTTTATTTTTAATCTTTTCATATCACATTAAGAAGATGGCCTACTAATGATGTATATTTGATTAATTAAGAACATGTGCCATATGGAGTAATTGACAGCCAATATTTGTGAGAACTGATTAGTATTCTCACTTCAGTTGATGTAGTATATACATTAATTCCCTTCAGGCTCTGAATAGCTAAATAAAATGGAGGAGGAGGAAGGCATTTAACAAATGAGCAAAAGTTGTGTGTTCATTCCTCTTAAAAAAGGAAAAAACTTGTCATATGTGATAGCAGGAATTACCATTAAAATTTCTCCTAGGGGAAAAATATATATTTTTGTTTTCTCTATTTAAATAAAATCCCAATCTCCCAGATTGTGCATGATGTGAAATTTCCATCCACTCAGAGAGCACTCATTTCGCATCTCATCTGTTCTGTGAACGAGAAAATCATTCTCACATTTCTTTGAACAGCATAAAGAACCCATGGTGAATTGCACGTTTACCACAGAGGGTTATCCATTCTGTTATTTTCACAATATTGACTCACTCAGTTCTCTTGTCCTTTGCATTCCAGACCTATCCATATTGCTCTATGACTATATCCTACTCCATGTTTATTTCAATAAATCATGATATTTTGGGCAATCTTCAAGATCCAAAAGCTAGAAAAAGTTAAGCAAAGGAGGAAAATTTAAGTCCAAGAAACTGTTAACCAAAATCCAAGACAATACAAGCTCTTTGAAGCATTCTTTATCTTCACTTGCTCTGCTTAAGAACACCACTTTCCCCACAGTTAGTAGTTAGAATTTCATCCTAAAATACTCTCGTAAAAACTATTTAATTTTCCTCTACAGGGAGGGAGAGTTTGATCTCTTATTAAACATTTTATGGAAAAGTCTAAAAGTGCTTTCAATTATTTATCGAATTGAAATCTAGGCCTTGGAAACTGCTGGCATTACACACACGATATTATCAGCCCACTGAGTGCCATTAGGTCATAAAGCGCTGCTGTTGCAACATCTCTGGTACAGCTGCTGGTGCTGGTGCAACTTTTACTGCAGTTATAAAGTCATGTATTACATTTTCTTTATGATGCTAATGCATTGTGGTCTGTTACTTTATTGTTCCCACTGTTATAAAGACTGAAATGTATGATATGGTGGGGAAAAAAATGTGTACGTATGTATATCCCTAATAACAAAGGCTGTTGCATTAAAAATTTCTTAGATAAACTTAAAAGACCCATAAAAATATTAGCAAGGGACATCAAAAAAGGAAATATTTTTGTGGGACTTCGTCATTCTATTTCATTGTTCTCCATAGAATTATTTTTTTAAGTTTTACTTTGCCAAAATATATTAAGAATGATATGAATATCTGACCAAGCTTCTTTTTCTCCTTAATTACATTATCATCCTGTGTTAGAACATCATTTGCAATTCACTAGGAGGAACAATGACCATATAATTTCCAAATAATCATATGAAAAGGAACAAAGTCATGAAAAGATAATAATGGCCATGGACCCAAAGGTACCCCTAATTGATAATTACATCTTGTTCAAAATGTTGAAACTTAACTCTCCCTATGATACGATTGTACATAAAGAGAATGTAGTTTTCTATTGAGGAAAAAGAAATCAATTATATTAATTAACTGCTACCCTGTGCTAAAGCCTATTTAGCAATTGACACCTACAGCGCTGTAACCCTGAGGGGAAATCCAGCCCCACTCTGGAGTCTTCTGGGGCTACAGCTTTTCCAGGGTTTGGATCAGATTTACTGCAGTTGTTGCTTCTCTGTTTCTCTCCTATTCTCTATGCACTCTCTTCCTCTTTATCAACAACAACAACAAAAAAATGTTGCAAGCGTGAAGAAGAGTCCTAGGGAAACAGTCATTTGTTTAAGCAGTTCTTGAAGCTGGACGTTCTATTTATGAATTTTTGTGATATTTAATTTTCCCCAAAGAGCAGTCAGAACGAAGAAATATATAATATTTAGGGAAAACCTTAACATCGTTTTAAATTATATCAAATTTTATTCCATGTGCAATCATTTAACTTTGTAATTTAAGTGCATTTCTATTCTAGTATCACCATGGTTTGTAAAATTGTTAGAGCAATGGGCTAGTGACGCATAAGTAATAGGTCTAAATAGTGTTCGACTACTAAAATGACTCAATTTTGATATTGAATTTGGAGCTGGATGGGTTCTTATAAATGGTTTTCCTTAATCATTTAACCAAAAACTAGAAAATTTTGTTTCCATATGAGATTTTTATGTAGCTTCATACTATAGACTTCATTCCTTTTCAACCTGTTTTTGGTCTTAACACGAGCACCAAGGCAGAGAAGGGACCATTCTCTCGAAGTTTAGGCTTCTGCACAGATGAAGAGTGGAGTCATCAGGAATTCGGCAGCTTCCCCTATGGCTGCCAAGTGCAGAAGCAACACAGGGTGCGCACTCGAGTTCTCAGTTGCAATTTGATTAGAAATGGAGGAAATTCAGATGCCCGGTCCTGTACGCTTATCTCAGAATGGTTTAAGTACTCTAAATTTTGTCTTACACCTCCCTACTCATGAAGTACAAGTTGGCACAAGTAAGACAGAAAATCTGTATGTGTATTCAAATTGAATAAAAAAGAAATATAAGTACATCAGATAAAACATTTTTAAAGCTTGTCCACAACTGCTTAACTCTGGGCGATTAAGTACATCCTAAATATTTCTAAAGTCAATGTCTACCATGTTTTTGTGCATTACAAAAAAGATCATCAATTTAGAGAATAAATTTATTATACTACGAATTTTAAATAAAATTCTGATCTTAAAAAATAAGAACACTGTGAGCACATTTCCATGTGCATCTGTTAATTAGTTACCTTCAGAGAAATATTGTAGTGGAAGAAATGCCTAAACTTACTGAGAACTTACCACACAAAATTTCCAAATCACTGTACTTAATATTTAAGTCTGAGAAGCAGTAGTGATACGCAAATAGAGTCCTTAAACAAATGGTATCCAATAGTATGGCCTGAGTACATTTTATCTTATCAGTACATATTTAAATGTAGTATATTTAGTATTTTTATATGTAATAAATATTGTTTTCTAAATCAGAAAACCAAGGAAGAGAATGACAGGCTTTTCTCTATCTGATGTGATATTTGTAAATACAAGTATATGTTTCACATAATATTGGAACTATACTATTTTAATACCAGTGATTTCCAGCCATCTTTTAGTGTCCTAAATGTGTGAAAAATGAGTTAATTTTGTGTCTCCACTTAGTCGAAGGAATTATGAAAATAAATATAATTAACTTATATGGAGATGAAATTACATCATAAAGCATTTGAAGGGGGTGAAGATACTGTAAAATGAACACTGCACTGCCCATAAGACACAATTTTCTTGTCGCTCTTCTAATCAGACAAGGTGATTAATTTTACAAAGTACATTAGAGTGTTTCTGTATTAGAACAATTTTCTCTATATAAAAAGCATGATTATGTCCCATATAGGGGGTAGTCAATTTCTTCTGTCAGCACTGAAAAAGTCCAGGCCCATAATATCAGAACATTGATCCAAATCCATAATTGTCCACCCAGTCCTATGGAATCAAATTATTTTCATCCAGATGGCGATCGATTTCTTTCTTTCATGGTACTTACAATTGATACTTAGATATTTATTTGTTGTTGCTTGTTTACTGTCCCTCTTTTGCTCTAAAGTGTAATCTAATCTTCCTGAAGTGGAGGGAATCATGTCTGATTTAGTCATAGTTGCATCTCCACTGCCTGGTGTATATCTATTAGTTAATAGGTATTTTTGAATGAATTGAAACAAGTAATAAATGGACATTCCTGATAATTAAATGTTAAAATATGGGCCATAGGACTTACCATGAAGTATTTAGTATTTTCAAAAGTATTGTAATGGATATTTCTAAGTTAAATTTATATGCATTTTACCAGCATTTTGAAGGATATTTCATTAGTTTTCAAAGAATACTAGTTTGCATGTTGATTTCTCTGTACATAATGTAAACATATTTAGAATATATAGTATGTGAAGAAATAAATCTCCTAAAATGACAAATGTACATGTTTCTAAGTGAAAAGATCCACTTTATGTACATTCACTCGGTAAAAGAAATGTATTACAAAATACTATAAAGGCTCCAGAGTGCTCCAAATATTGCCTTTTTAACATAACATTTACCTTTTTCTGCTATATAAAGCTCTGTATATTTTGTCCTCAAAACTGTCAGACATTTCATTGTATTCTCCTAACTTGTTTTGGAATACTAAACTCAAGGGCACAGATTCCTATCTCATGGTGGTCTATTTAGACACAGGTTTGCAGAATGCAGTTCTGTTAGCGAACCAGAAACTTTGTGCATTGTCTGGGTCAGGGCACAGAGGATGTGTCCATGCTCTAGAGTCAGCGAGGAAAGGCAGAAGTGTTTTCAACTGTAGGACAGAGTAAAGTAAAAGCCAGACAATTTACTAATCATTGATAAGACTAGTTATAGATCAAATGAGAAAATACCCTAAAGACTTGAATAAAAATAGACATTGATGGGAGGGGTGTCTTTTCCCAGTTCATGTCGTTCTGTTAAAATGAATTTAAACTTGTTTAAATATCCTAACACATTTGGTTCTAACACACACATTCAGCTTTGCACATGAATTACGTATATTTTGTGAAAAATCAGTCAAAGATGCCTCTAGGAACATGAGGGTGAATAAAGTATGGTTAACGGGTTTTCTTACAGTCCAAGAGACTGAGGAAAATTAAGCAATGGTAAAATGTGTCTCAATCCCAATTGAGATGTTGAGGAAATCAAGTGGGGCTCATTATTTATACAATTCCCACCTGCCCTGAACAACATTAAATTTTTAAGTTGTGCTTTTATAAACTAGATCGTATGTCATGTTTCTCCATATGCTTCTTAGCGGGCATAGAGAGTTCTCAGTACTTTTTCAGACAGACTGAGCCCTGTGATATGATTCGTCGCCATGCGTAAGTCCTGGGTTATTACCATGTCTTTGCCATTTGGAAAATGGTGCTCACACACTTGATATAAGGTGACAGAGTGGATTAGATGTGCATAGTTAACTCAACTATAGACTCAAGCACAATGCGTTTCCAGGATCATAAGTAGATGAGAATTTCTGAGGACTGAATCCCCTGTATGGAACTAATTCCGGAAGCAGGTGGCTCCACACAACTTTGATGGCCCTTCAGTTTCTTTATCGCAAATAAAATACTTGATAGGTTTGGTAAAAACAAAAGGAGAGCACAGCTGTCTTATCAGTATGTATTTTGATAAGGATGCCTAATCAGGCTTTAAGTAATGTAACAGTTAAAAAAAATAATCTTCACATTTGTCATCTCGTATCTTTATTGAACGTAATCTGCCCCAATGATGAGGCACCAAGTACTGGGACTCCGGGAATCATTCACTGTACAAAAGCGTAAGCTATGGGATATTTCCAGGAAACAGGGGATTCATTCTGACATGAAAGGGAAAGCTAAAGCACAGTAGTATAATAAAACTTATAATTAACTGCTGTGGGCCTTGAGTAAATGTAAACCATTATCTATTTTATAAAACTTTGATCAGATCATGGTTAGATTATTCCTGGAAATGTACAAAGATAGGTAGTCCCCTGTCTAATCTGGCAAAATTAAATTTGCTTTCTAATTCATTGTCTCCCAAAGAGTTTTTGTTTCCATACTCCAGCGGCATTTTGTATCCAGCAGATACAACTCTTATAAGGGATTTCTCGGGCTGTAGTGATTAGTTGTTAAAGTTCAATTTTCCCCTAGAGCACAGAGAAGTCTCTGAAGGCAGGGACTGTGTCTTTTTCTCTCTTGTAACCCCAGCATCATGCACAGGGCCAATTGTTTAATTATTGTTAATACTAAATTGATTAATTATTAATCTAATAAATGAATAATACATGGAATACAATATTGGGTCTAGGATGAAAGCTAACCATGGGAAGAATAGGATGAGAATACAACCCTGTGTATGGCTTTTTACTTATGGATGGTAAAAAGGATATGGTTTGTTCCAGAAATAGCCAACTGTATGCTAATACTAACTGCATCAGGGGTCACAAACTCAAATGGCTAATGAGAGGAAATATAAATGTATAGAGAGATGTCCTACTACCTATTTTGCTATCGAGATTTTTATTTTCCTAAATATAATTTTGAAAATATTGTGTGTACCACAGTGTTTGGGTCCTAATCTGTGTTCTACTAAAAAAGGCATATCATTTGGCAATAAGGGTGCAGTTGTTTCAAAGGACAGACTCAAAATGTAGCAAGCACCTCCGAGTGGGAAAATTCATAAGGATCAATTACATACTTGGAAAACTGCTCAAGGACATACCATAGAAAGAATAATAAACCCAATACTAGAGGTTAGCTGAACAAAGAAAGAAGGAATACAAGCGAATCGCATGGGCCTCTCTTCCCACAGAAATGCAGGGAAACCACATTTCTAAGACACATGAACTAAGACAGTGATGTCCAAACTGTTACTCACCAATCTCTTGGGAAATTGTTATATGACCTATAATAAAGGAGTAAATTTAAGTAAAAAATATTCTTTTAGATCAGATCATCATGATTTACCCTATATATAGGGGATGCAATCTGCTTAAGTTATTCAAATTAACTAAATACGTGAAACAGGAGATGTTGAACAATAAATTTCGAAAATAACAGCAAATAGTTTTAGTTTAGGAACTAAATGAGTATTAAAAGATGTAGTGAAATTTATTCATCATAATATCAAAAATAGAAAAAACCTATTCTTACATCCTGAAACCTGTAATTCTTGTATTTACTAATTTAAAAAAAATCAAGTAATTTTTGTGAGCATAGACTTTTCAAATAGCAAACATGGTCCTGCCATTCACACCTTCCAGCCACTCTTAGCCTGAAATTCTATGGCTTTGCATTGCACCAGGATGGCACCCAAGGCTGGGCTCACAAGCTGTGTAATACCCTGGCTGCTTCAACCCTGGCAGCTCATCTTTCATTAGACTCCCTCGAGCCTCCTGGTCATCTCTCACTTGCTCAAACTTTCTCATTCATTCCTTTGGTGGGGTCTTTTAGCATGCTTCCTTTATGACATACAGCCTCCACATCCCTTCCCTGTGCTCTGATCTCAGTTCAAGTTTTACTTCCTCAGGGAAATCATTCCCAACTCCAGGGGATTTCACTGCGATTTGTGTGCTGTTACAACCCGCTTTCTTCCTTCACAGCGCTTCCCTACTTAGTAATGACACCTTCCTTTACGTGTCTATTACCTGTGTCTCATCCACTAGTAAGAGCCACAAGAGCTGGACCTGTCTGTTGTATCTCTTCATTAGTGCTCAACTGAAATTTAGTTTCTGAAGCCTCTTAGGCATTCCTTAAATATCTACTAGTGAAAGCAAGGATGAGTCGGTGGTTGTAATGTACATGTATTCTCAGATCTGTTGATTTCTTATAGTTATTAAAGCAGATATTGTTATGTTTATGATTGAGGAAAAATGTAAAATGAATAAACATCTCGAAAACAGAGCAAATCAGTGGAATGAAGAAGAACAGAGAAGATGTTAGGAAGTGGGAGGGACTAATGTTTTTAACCACTAGTTGCAAGATTTCTTTTTGCAAACTTTTAACATTGAGCGGTAGAAAATAGCAGAGGAAGTGACGTGACACACCAAATGCAGGGTAGCAAAAAGGTGGAAAAATATGCAAGACTAACGAGTGAAATAAGACCAAGTTACAGCACGAAATGGATGAGGTTTGGATTATTTTAGTCCTTTTTTTTTTTTTAATTTTCCTCTTTCCTTAAGATCTTTCATCTATTTGCTGCGTTGGATCAAATATTTTAGTTCAGTGGAAGAGCTTCTCCACAAGTGATAGACATGTATGGAACCTTCCTTTGAAGAAGATATTCATTCCTTATTCTTTTTTTACTATTTCATTCTTTTCTTCTTTGTAGCTAAGTATTTCACAGCTAACCTACTCGGGTGTTAATTTAAATGCATTTTCAAGTTAGTTCCATTATTTTGTGGTGTGAAAGCAACTTGTTAATTAAAAGAACTGCCCTCCTCACCTCTTTTTTCATAATTTGTTTACCGAATTAGATGGTTTACAATAGCCCACCTCATGAAATAATGTCAGGGGTATAATGACTCTCGTTAAGGGAAGCAGCAGAGGTGTGGAGATGAGATATAGAGCTCATAATAAGAGTGGGATCTGAGCAGGACTTTTAAGATATGAAACTATTACACATCAGAGGTCAAAAGAAAGTTAGCCCACACTATAGCAGTAAAAAAAAAACAAGCGAGTTTCTAGGTGAAATGTTCTTGACTTCGCGACTACACCTAGTTGATACATATAAATATTCTACTTTGAGTTACCTTTAAAAGGTCATACTTTAAAAGCATGGGTAACCCATTTAATTATTAGTTTTCCATGAATGCTGGTTGAAGGGTATAAGGCCAAGCCTACAGTTAAAATTTCTCAGGAAAATTCTAGCTAAGATATCATTAAAACTTTTACACTCATTTTGTTCCACGTAGATGAATGCCTCACATTTTATCCATTCTTACGCAGTAGGAAAGAATGTCATACTACATGGAGTTCCTGAGAAAATGGAGGCAAAATGTGAAAATAAGGGACAAAAAACCAACCTATAAAAGATTAACTTTTATTTTTTTGGAAGCTGAGTGTTAGCTGGTATATAATGTAGACTTCTGGGAAGCAATCTTTTCTTGAAAGCTCAGATCATGCGATTCTTTTGCAAAAAAGGTAACGTTTTTGCCACACTCAATTCAAGGTTCTAGTCATAATTTTTGAGTTAAAAATATGAGAAAACTTTGTTAACAGGTTCCTTGTAACTGTCTGCTCCCGATATACACTGAGTTTGCACTTCGATCTGCCCTGACACATACTTCCTGTTCCTCCTATCACAGTCACACATTCCACTTCAGTCCACCTTTAGGGCAGCTCCTTGGCTAGCAAATTACTAGTTCTTCCCTGTACCTATACTACCCAATACAATGTGACGTGACTTTCCTTCCACAACTCGTGCCTGGGGTTAGGCTTAAATGAATCAACGTATATAAGTACAGATGGTCCCCAATTTATGATGGTTCAACTCAGCAATTTTTCAACTTGACGATGGTGCAAAAGCAATTCACATTCAGTAGAAACTGTATTTCAAATTTTAGTCTTTTCCTGGGCTAGTGACAGGTGGTAGGATCCTCCCATGTGATGCTGGGCAGTGGCAGCGAGCCGTAGCTCCTGTCCAGCTGCGTGATCACAAGGGTAAACAACTGAGACGCTGACAACCATTCTGCACCCAGACAACCATTCTGTTTTCTCTTTCAGCGCAGTATATAATAAATCACATGAGATATTCAACACTTTATTATAAAATAGGCTTTGCGTGAGATGATTTTGCCCAACTATAGGCTAATGTAAGTGTGTTGAGCACATTTAAAGTAGGCTTACTAAGCTATGATCATTGGTAGGTTAGGTATATTAAATGCATTTGACTTATGAATCATTTTTCAATGTACAGCGGGTTGATCAGGACCCAACATCATTGTAAGTCAAGGAAGACCTGCACTTGGTACAGAACCTGACACATAAGAATTCAATATACGTTGGCCTTTGTCTTTACCCCTGAGGTGAGAATATATGTTTGAATACTCCCATATGTAAGAATTCCACCACTTCTGCCAAAAACACAATCTTTTTAGTCCATTTGAAACTTTTTGTTTATACCTCACCTAGAAGCAAGTAGAGTCAATTCTTGTTATTAGTGGATTCGGTATTTGCAAATTCACCTACTTGTAGAAATTTACTCGTAGTCCAAAATTAATACTAGCCATACTTACTTGTAATCCAAAATTACTACTAGCCGTACTTTTATGGTCATTCACAAACATGTACAAAGTGGTGAAAAATTTGAGCTGCCAAAGATGTGCATTCTCAGCCAAAGTCAAACATGATGACCTGTTGCCTTTTTGTTTTAGCTCTCATACTATAAACAATGTCCTCTCACAGTGACATGTTTTTAGTACCACATCTTTCTCATTTTTGTAATTTCTGTTGGTAATTTTACCATTTAAAATGGCCTCCAAGCACAGTGCTGATGTGCTGCCTAGGGTTTCTAAGAACAAGAAGGCTGCGATGTGCCTTACAGAAAAAATAAATCATTAGATAAGCTTTGTTCAGGGATGTATTACAGTGCTGTTGTTTCTGAACTTAATGTTAAGGAACCAACAATATATATTAAGTAGTATGTTTTAAAAAGAAACACATGTAAAACAAAATGTGTATTAATCTGCTAACAACAATGCTGTGCCAAAGCAATCTTGAGAAAAAAGAACAAAGCTGGGAGATATCATACTCCTTGAATTCAAAATATACTTCAAAGCTATAGTAATCAAAACAACATGCTACTGGCAGAGAAACAGACACACACATCAATGGAATAGACTTGAGAGCCCAGAAATAAAACCACAAATCTATGGACAGCTAATCTTTGACAAAGGAGCTAAGAATATACAATGGAGAAAGGGCAGTCTCTTCAATAAACGGTGTTGGGAAAAGTGGACAGCCACATACAAAAAAATGAAAGTAGACCGTACCTTCTGCCACATTCAAAAATTAATTCAAAATGGATTAAAGACTTGAATGTAAGACCTGAAACCATAAAACTCGTAAAAGAAAACAGGCAGTACATTCTCTGAGATTGGTCTTGGCAGTATCTTTTTAAATACCATGTCTCCTCAGGCAAGGGAAACAAAAAAAAATAAATAAGTGGGACTACATCACACTGAAAAGCTTCTGCACAGAAAAGAAAACCATTTAGAAAATGAAAAGACAACCTACCAACTGGGAGAAAATATTTGTAAATCATATATCGAACAAGGGGTTAATTTCCAGAATATATAAAGAACTCATACAACTCAACAACAAAAACTGAACAACCCAATTGAAAAACGGGCAGAGGATATTAACAGGCATTTTTCCAAACAAGATATATAGACAGCCAACAGGTACATGAAAAGATGTTCAACATCATTAACTATTAGGGCAATGCAAATCAAAACTACAATGAGATATCACCTCACATCCATCAGGATGGCTATTATTAAAAAGACAAGAAGTAACAAGTGCTAGAGAGGACGTGGAGAAAAGGGACCTCTCATACACTGCTGGTGGGAACGCAAATTTTTGCAGCCACTATGGAAAACAGTAGGGAGTTTCCTAAAAAAAATTTAAGAATAGAACTATCTTATGATCCAGCTATTACACTTCTAGGTATATATCCAAAGAACATGAAAACACAAATACATAAAGATACATGCACCTCTATGTTATTGCAGCATTATTCACAATAGACAGACTTGGAAGCAACCTAAGCAGCCATCAGTGGATGAATGAATAATGAACGTGTGATATATATACAATTGGATACTACTACCATAAAAAGACAAAATTGTGCCATTTGCACAATATGGGTGGACCTTGAGGGTATTATGCTAAGTCAGACAGAGAAAGACAAATACCACGTGGTTTCACTCATGTGGAAGATAAACACATAGATAAGAGAACAGCTTGGTGGTCACTAGTGGAGAAGGGGGAGGGAGAGGACAAGAGAGGTAAAGGGACACGTGTGGTGACAGATAGAAGCTAGACTTTTGGTGGTAAAAATGATGCAGGCTATGCAAAAGCCAAAATGTAATCATGTACACCTGAAATTTATGCAAAGTTATAAAGCAATGTGACCTCAATAAAATAATTCTTTGAATTGGTGGAGAAATTATAAAAAAAAAATAATGTTGTCACCAGTAGCTTTCAGGAACCTAACTGTGCATTTTCCCTAGGAGCAAATGGCTCAGTATTCACAAATTAAGTGTTCATGGTAACTTTATAGACCGTTACCACAAACAATGAGAATTGACTGCACAAAATATAGAAGGATATGTTTGAAAATGGTTAAATTATTTAATGTTTCTGAAGGAAAGCAAAAATATTTGGAAAAATAGGTTGGGGCGATAATAAGATTTTGCATGTGATACATAATGTTTGTATTTTTTGTCTTTAAATGGTAACGTAACTAAATGTTTTTGTTTAAGATAATTATCTGGAACCTACCCAGTAAACAAAAAAACTGGAATGAAAAGAATGCTTCTAAGACTTCATATGAGGAAAAAGTACCAGGGATGGGGGCAATCAGAACTTAGTTGAAATCAGAATTTAGTTGGAAGTGAAACACATTAGAAGCTGAGAAGTACTGGCCTGACATTAGGCTGGATAGCTGAAATGAGAACCTAAATGGACAGTACACAGATAACCCATCAGTTATGGAGGTAAAGAAAGTGAAATAAAGACCAACATGCTGAGGTCAAAATGTCATAAATTTTTGAATATAAGAAATCTATTTCATGAAGAACCATGAATATCTCCCAGAATGGAGACCTCCTTAAAGAAAGAAAACTGGGCTGATAGTATAAATATCAATATAGTTAATATTGCTTTATTTATATATGTATATATGTATATCTCAAAAGATTTCTGAATCCTTCATTATGAGGTCATTATATATATATATATATATAGTCACTTAGCTTTCCATCCAGTTGAAAAGGTTCTTGAGAGCAAAAATCACTAGTCCGACCATATTTTGTGGTATACTCCCCAAACTCATTAATTCATGGCTCTAGGAACCAAATAGGTGTTTGTTGGATAAATCAACAATAGAATAGAATCTGTACTAATAGAATCCTTGGAATAAATTACTCCTCTCTCCCTCCGTCTCTCACATTCCTTTGGTTCCCCCACCTTCCTCTGTTAGCCTCTGTGAAGGATTGACACTATCAAACATGGTTGTGCTTGTTCTACATTCCTAGAGGCTTTGGGGAAATCATGGAATCTATGATCACTATATGTAGCCACTGGACTCGCACCACATAGGAAGAACAAAGGTAGTTATGCCATACTCATGCCAGATTTTGTACATTGGTCATATTAACAAGAAAAGTATTGGGGCCAGCCCCAAGGCATAGTGGTTAAGTTCAGTGTCTTCCACGTTCGTTAGCCCAGGTTTGCAGGTTCAGATCCTGAGAGTGGACCTACACCACTCATCAACCATGCCATGGTGGTGACCTACATATAAAGTAGAGGAAGATTGGCACAGATGTCAGTTCAGGGCTAATCTTTTACAGCAAAAACAAACAAACAAACAAACAAAAAAAACCAAAAAAAAACGAATGTATTCCTTTGGGACAATATTATACATATCATTATTTATCACAAAATAGGAGCTTTGAGGTCGTGGAAAAAATCGCCTATTTTAGTCACACAGTGAAGGCTTTTTCATGATCTTAAACAAGCTGAAGTCAAATAATGAGCCCAATCATCTTCCCTACAGAATAAAAACAGCCTGTAACAAAGTAACATGGGGAATATGCTTCACAACAAATAATGAAAATATTAATGATAATAATGCCTCTTTAGAAGGCAGCCAAATCAGTTATTCAATTACTAAGGGCTCCTGCATTTTAAAAAAGTCTCTAAATTACATACTTTAAGGAGGTCCTTCAATGTCATCAACTTTTTTATAACTTAGTCTCCAAATTTCTAATAAAATCTAATCATTGTTATAACTCCATGTGGCATTATTTAAAAGTCACAATGGAAAATTATGAGCTAAGGTAAATAACATTTAGACATAGAACTGGTAATATTCATTACTCCAAACAATCTTGATCTTTGTCAGAGAATCCAGAAATAAGAAAATGTGTCGTACCATTACAGTACTTAGCATTTTTCAGTTGTCTCTCAATTTCACTCATATTTATCAACAAGTATTTAATTTTGAAGTGCACATATGTGAATAATTAGAATCCAAATCCACTAAACAAAATGGAAACAGGGTATTTCCATTAAATCTGGTACAGCTATTACAAAGAGGGAAGATGTTCTTAAACATGTAACAAGCTGCTTTCTCCAGACTGATGTGGTGACAATGAACATTTCAGTTCCTGCATTAATTATCCAATAGTCACATTTCGGGCTTCTATAAGAGACAGTCACTTTCCTCAAGGATCTATAAGTCCAATTACTCCAAGAAACACAAACACAAAATTGCAACATTCTGAAGTTTGCTGCAACTATCTGGTCCATTGAGAAGGTTGAAAAGAAAAATCACACGTGTCTCGAAGGATAAGCAGGAGTTTACTCTCTATTCCTGGCAAGAGAAAGTACATGTACCAAAATGAGGTTTGAAAAATACATGTGCCAGAAATGTGAAAAGTTCTGAGGGACTGGGAGCTGGATGGAAGGCAGATGTTGGAGGTAAATCTTACAAAAAGTACAGCATCAAATTCTGAAGGGCCCGGTTTATAACATGCTAAGTTTTGAGTTTTTCTGTGGTCAATGGGAAGCCATCAGAAATTCCTGATGGTGGGCATCTGTCTTAGTTCGTTTGAGCGACTATAACAAAACATCATCAACTAAGGTGGCCTATAAACATAAACGTATTTCTCACAGTTCTAGGGTTGGAAGTCCAAGATCAAGATGTTGGCAGATTGGGTGTCTGCTCACTTCCTGGTTCAGAGACTGTCTTTCTGCTGTGTCCTCACACTATGAAATGGACAAGGGAGCTTCCTCTAGCCACTTTTATAAGAGCACTAATCTCATTCATGAGGGCAGAGCCAATCACCTACTAAAGGTCCCACCCTCCTAACACCATCACCTGAAGGGTTAGATTTCAAGATAGGAATGTGAGAGGGGAAACTCCCATTCAGACCCCCACTGCATCCTATTATCAAGCTTGTCATCTGGGAGAGAGAGAATGTCATTAAGCTGTGTGTGAAATATTGGAGGAAACCTGATCAGATGGAAGACCAGACTCCATGGAGTTAAGAGCTGCATTTTCTCACTGCCAGGTTATATGGTGTGAACCGTTATTTTCTGATAGGGAGAGCTACCAGGGAGAGCAGACGCTGACCTCCCGCCTCTCTGAATTTGCCTGTTATCTCTGCTAAGGCTTTATCAGAATGCCTCTTTCCTTGTAACAGACCATCGGGTTTCCAACCAATCTATCACTCATTGAAAACATTTTCAAGTGCCTCCCAAATTTTCCTGTCATAATATGCTAATCCCTCTTGTCCTAGAGAGAAGGCGTTTTGTTATAACTTACTCTAAATTGCCAATGAATAAATTTCACAGAAGTAGTTGAATTTAAAAGAGGAATAGAAGAAAATCACCCTATATTAAAAAAATACCAGCTGAAGAGCATAGGAACCAAACTATGAGGGATTCTTGGCTAGAAGCCATCTCAGAACAGTTGAAAACACGTGACATACTGGTGGCCTCGTACACAGGAAGAGCTATACTGCTTACAGTATAGATGTCCTTGGAATTTGACAGCTAGTTCTAGAGCCCTGAAGGACTGTCCAAATGTCAATTTTCTTTTAGCATATCTTGTTTTGTTTTGTTTTTTGAGGAAGATTAGACCTAAGCTAACAACTGGCAATCCTCCTCTTTTTTCTGAGGCAGGCTAGCCTTGAGCTAACATCTGTGCCCATCTTCCTCTACTTTATATGTGGAACACCTACCACAGCATGGCATGCCAAGGTGCCATGTCTGCACCCGGGATCCGAACCAGCGAACCCCAGGCCACCGAGAAGAGGAACATGCAAACTTAACCACTGCGCAGGCAGGCCAGCCCCTATCTTGAGTTTTAAAGTCCTGTGTACATAGATTCAAGATCTGATAAGTTTCAGTCCTAGTTTGCCAACTCACATACACCCTAGATAAATAGAATCCCTGGGACGTCCTTGTTTAACAACGTAAACAGTGGGGGTATTCACATACATATGCATTCCCTTTCTGTAATAGAACTTCAGAGAACAAGACAAACTTTTTAATAGAAAATAAATGTAGCTCCTTCAAAACCATTTAAAGGATTCAATATAGACTATGAAGGCCAAAAATAGCATGTTCCAGGATCAAAGGCTTTTTTAGCAATCATTTCTTCATATTGATTTCAGGTCCGAAGACGTTTAGTTTAGTTGAAAAGAATGTAGGCATTGTGGCACCACTGAATTCTTTGAATATGCATATTGCTGCAAATTGCAACATTACGGAGTGAAGCCTAGGTCTTGTGCACGAACACTTTTGTTAAGATAATTTTTTATTACCTGCACTTCACAGTAAGACCTGTTAATGTTATAAGCAGTTTTTAACAATTGTATCCTGTGATATTTTCCTAATGTGTGTATTTATGCACACTGCTGTGTGAACTGTTATGCTTTAAGCATTTTTAAGGACTCTAACCTGTGATATTTTCCCAATGTGTGTATTTATGCATATCACAGAGAGCTGTTAATGGTATAAGCATTTTTAAGGACTTTATCCAGGGATATTTTTAACAAATGTTTATAAATTCTCAGAAATCCAAATGTGTCTTGTTAGAAAAATGCAGCTTGAAGTCACTTTGTTTACACAAGGCACGTGGCAGTCCTCTGTGCCTTTTCGCAGTCACATTATTTTTTCTGGGAGTGTGTATCTGAATAGGGATGTTTTAAAGAAAGAAGTGAAACATTCAGGGAGAATAAAATTGATAAACCCTTTAATTCTATATCTCTGAAATTTATAAATGTTTATTGGACAACTATTTTACACAAGATAGTAGATTAGATTATATAGTAGACAAAATAAAGGAAAAATGTTCTTGCTCACAGGGAGTTTATAATTTGGGAAGAAAATGGATATATACAAATTTAATTCCACTAGAGGTAACACAGAAAAAGCCGTGACAGAGATAGAGTATAATGGGAAAGCAGAGGAGAAAATAATTCTCAAATAATTGCAGGTCTCTAAACACTCTCTCCTCTTATTTTTCTGTAATTGCTTTAATGTTTGTTATTTCTTCTGCCTGGAATACATCTCCCCGTCTTAGTTCACTTACAAACCTTCTACTCATTCTTTACCGTTTTCCTTCAACAATTCTAAAATCTACAGACAGTAGAAATTTCCTAGTTTTTATATCACTTTGAGATATGGCTGGTACGTAAGAAGCTGTGCATGTTTAATGTATGTAACTTGATGAGTCTGGGGATGCGGAGAAACCCATGAAACCATCACTAGGGTCAAGACACTTACTATTCTTTTCCACATACGTTGGCAAAGTTATGCTGCGGCACCGAATCCCAAAGTCTCAGCAGCTTACTATACAAACTCTACAAGTCAAACAAACTCTTTAATACATTCCAACAAGGATCTTTGCTCTGGGCGCTTGGGAACCAGGTAGATGGGGTCCCTACCATGTTGCGAGTACATCGCCTAAATTTTGTGGCCTTTTTGCTCACTGTGTAGAATATAAAGCTAAAATCATTGCTTGATCTTTCTGTGGTTTGTCCTGGGGAGGATATTTCACTGTCGCTCACAGCAGATAAAATAGTTTGCCAGCTAGTAGCAGGGAATGGTAATATCTAGGAACATTCAAATTTGTGGAAACAAACAGCAGAAAGTAGGTTCTTAATTGGTGGAATCTTACACCCCTAGAGCTGGAAGGTCTGGTCACCCTAAGAGATGATGCCAGTTTTAAAGATGTTGTACTACAGCATGGATATTGAAAGTACTAATATTTGGGGAACTGATTTCAGGATGTAGTTTAGGCTCTGGGGACAAGACCCATTCCAGAAAATAGAATCTAATGTAAGCGTTCAGAATGCAAATATTTAATCCTAAAATATTTGAACCAAGAAAGTCAGCTTCCTTAAATTATAACCTAAAGTAAAAATTGATTCCATGAAAATGGAGGTGAAACTTAAGGCCTGGAAAAGGGTGGATGAGAAGAGAGTGGAGGATCAAATTGTCTTTGCTGTGGGGTCAAGAAACGTGGGATTTAGCGATCTAGCCAGCCACTGTAGTTTGAATCCACCTTGGTCACAGGAAGACACAGCGGAGGCATGTAATTCAGAAAATTATATACGTCAGCCTGCTAAGTGGACGTGAAAATGGATAAAGCTAATTTCAAATTGTACTTTTCTTCAGAGTAGTTTGATCTTACTTCTAAATACTCAGTCTTATGGAAAGTAGATATATAATTGACAGAAAATAAAATTTTATACATAATATTAATATACATTTTAGTTCAACCAGTTCTGAGACCATTTCAAAATGTACCTTCTTAGATGTAAGATAGACAGCAAATGGTGCCTGGTTGCCACAGTCTTTCCAGATGGAGAACAGAACGTAAGGATCTCCACACAGGCCTCACAAGGCATTCTGTGGATGCTTTATACACACTGACATAGGTTTCTGATTTTAATTCTCCTAATAACCAGTCATTACCAAACTGTGCATGTCCATATTACTTCCTCCATCAGTTCTGCCAGAAAATGCACATTAGCTATAATCTTATCATTTTTACTCAATTTGGTATTATATACAGTTTATAGATTAACAATTCAGCCTGGGCTATAATGGTTCTCCTGTTTTTCTGTAGCAACAGAGAATACATTCAGCCTTTTCTGTGAATATTTCCAAATTATCAACTGCTTTCCTTTTCTTTACCTTGACCTAAGTAGAGTTTGTCAACAATGTATTCAACTTTGGTATCTTCTCTTTTGTGTCAACTGTGCTCATCTCAAAAGATAATTACTTAAAGCCTGCTAATTTACAAAATGGCCCCAGCATTTATCCTTTATCCTACAACTCCTACTGCATGCAGTTCAGGTTCTCCTCACCCTCTGGGCGCTGAGGCAGATTACGTGGCCAATTCTTCCACCTGTAAATTCATGATATGTGTGTTTCTACACTGACACCGAAGGTCTTGACACAGTGACAGACTTCTTGCATGTCACTAACGATTTTTCCTGCAGTGTACTGGAACGGTTCACATGCCTTGCAAGACATGACCTGCCATTTCTATTAGTGAAACGGGCAACCCCCTGCTGACATTTCAGCAAACGCCTGAGAAACTTGAGTAAATCGTGGTCTCTTGACTAAGACTAAGAATTCTATCTTCTAATTTATGAAGCAAAATGAGCATTTTGGAATACAAGATTTCAAAAGACATTGTTACTTAAGGTACTTCTTGCCCATGTTGTTAAATTAACTGCAAAAAAGTGCTATTTCCCTTTTTTGGATAAATGGTGTTGACTACTTGGCCATCTTTAACCATTCCATGGGTACTTGAAACTAACCGTTAATGTACAAGTATATTTATGTATCTATATTTATATGTATCTCTCTGTATATGTACAAGTATGTGTGCATAAAAAGTCCCGTTAATCCAGGTCGCTTTTAGCCCTCACCTGTAGCAGCTTCTTAAAGATTTCTGTCCAACCAGTCTCGCCCTGTCTCATCCTCACTCTTCTTCTCCACTCCATTCTCCTCACAACTGGCAGACTTTTCTTTTAAAAGTATAGATCTGATTATGTCACTTGTCTGCTTAAAACCCTTTGAGGGCTTCCCTGTGCTTTAGGACCAGTCCTTAGCTTGTCCATTCTCTGGCCCTCTCTACCGCTCCGGCTTTCTCTCCGGTGACTTTGCCTCTCGCTTTATTGGAGCCACCACACTGGCCATGTTTGGACAGTCCCCATCCTCTCCTTGCTCAGGTACTAAACACATGCTATGCCCCATTCTTATGCCATTTCCATCTTCACCCCAGAGACCCTTTGCCCAGAAAACTCCCTTCCAGCCTCACTCATTCTCTTCACTGAGACCACAGGCTAAGTTAGAGCCCGCTGTTACAGTGTTTCTCCAACAAAACCCTCATCACACTGTACTGGAGTTTTTTTAAGGGCAGGAACCACATACACAGTGTTTCTCCATCATTTGGCACAATGTCTGTACACAGTAGGTGCTTCACAAGTCTTTATAGTTGCGGAAGGGATGAACAAGAAAGGGAATTAGGGAGAAATATGCAGGAGGCCAAATAAGCAGGATTCAGCGATTGGATATAAATGGGAAATCCTTTTACTTGTGTAGAATTACACCAGAAAACAGGATTATGAATTTTTATTCATTTGACTTTCAATGGGGAATTTATAATACTTGTATATGTGTGTATAAAACTGCTATATTTTGAAATTTATTTTAATACAATTCTATACTATTTCTTTTTAAACTTTTTATGCTCTAAAAACTGCTCTTATGTAAAATCTTTTTATTTTTATTAAAACTTTCATTAGAGTCTGTTTCAATGTTTTCATGAATTCTTTTTTATGTTTACATATCATTAAAAAAACTCAATCGAGAAAAAATACTGGGGAATGATCAGAAATATGGTCAGAAACGCAGGCTGTCCAAAGCTCTGTTTATCTGGATATTGGTGGATCATACATTGCGGTTGTACGTTACAAATCTCAAGACACTAACCCAACTAAGCAAGTGATGTCACTCTATTTTCTTTAATTGAAGATGATCTCTAGGTTTGAGTGATTCTTTCAGATGGCTATGTAATGTAATGCCACTGCAGACATGGGTCTTAGTCTTCACCAGACCATGGTGGTTCCTGTTAAGTCATGTATATTGTCTTGTATGGACTTCTGTATCTAACTCCAAAGTCAAAGTGTCATTGTTTTTCACTGTCAACCTTATGACCTTTCTAAGTCCTATATGTTTCAGGCATATCTGGGCTTCTTTTAAGAAAAATTCAGATGTTTTCCATGACATTAAAGGAAACACTATGAGGCTTTTTCAGTGTCCCACTGCCCCCAGATGACATGCAGTCCTTCCTAGTCTATGTTCCTCTGCCTTTCCTAGCACAGAGTGGGATCTTACCACTTTCCAAGGCTAACCGAACTGGGGTAACCGGTCACCTCTGCTCTCGAGTTCCCCATATCTTATTCCAGGCCCTCTCAAATCCCACAAACGGTTTCCATTAGAATAACACCCTTTTGAATCCCCTCTGATTCTCATCCCCACTCCTGTCCCAACGTCATCCAGCAATTGTTTCTGATGTGAGGACGGGGAATGTCTTTGATGGTATATTCATCCAAGTTCTTTTTCTTCTTACACCTGGAACTTTTTGAAACTTAAAAAGGCAAAATTTTGGTCCTATGCTTTTTAGATTCTGTTATGGCAAATCTCCCATGAGATCCTAGATGCTCCTATGCTGAAGCCCAAATGGGAGAGGTACTAAAATAGTAGAAAATACTGAAGAAAAAAAGACACTTTAGTGAATTACTCCAGATAATATCCCAATACATGCCAATAATAAAGACTTACTCCAGCTCTCCTTTCCTTTGCTGTTAGAGTGTCCCATCTTGCAGCAGGACAGCTTCTAGAATTCTAAGTCAAACTGATTTACAGGTACAACCAAAAGTTCCTTTCAGTTTAGTTCACAGGGACCAAGCAGCACAGTATCCTACACCTGCCCCACTGGTAAAGCAGTCCATTAAACAAACGTCAGTGATCTTGCCTCCAACATGTTTTCTGAAACAAGGAAGCCATTCATCTAGACTGCTTTTGAGAGGTTTTTCATATTTGAGTAATTTCAGAGAAATTTTATAGGAAAACTTTGAGACTGAAAATTGAACTTTTATTCAAATCACAGCTTTCTTAGAAGCCTGAGTTGGGTTTCTCTTAGAAAGAGCACAGTTCAACAGAAAACCCCATTTGCCTTTTTACTTGGATTAATATTTCTTGAATCTAGTTCTTTTTACCCATAACAAGACACCAATAGATTTTTCTGGGTTATACCAATCTTTTCTGAGTATAAAAGAGTAGACCTTTTTTTTTATATAAAGGTAATAAGTCTATTTTTGAAAACTAAGAATTCCAGGAGAAAGTGCAAATACAATCCCACATGACCATAAATTGTGTAGTTGAGTTTCCCACATTTCAGGACATCTCAGGGGTCAGCATATCCAGAGTGCAGTGGATAAGCCTCGCTCTGGGAAAACCGCCTTTGTGATCATGGTATCTCCCCTGCCAGGTAAGTATGAGAGTGGAATTGTTCTTGTTTTTTTGCTGAGGAAGATTGGCCCTAAGCTAACATCTGTTGCCAGTCTTTCTCTATTTTGTATGTGAGCTGCCACCATAGCATGGCCACTGATAGACAAATGGTGTAGGTCTACACCTGGGAATTGAACCCTGTCGCCAAAACAATGTGTGGCGAACTTAACCAATAGGCCACCAGGGCTGGCCCGAGAGTAGACTTTTAAGCCTGTGTGAAACCCCTTTGTCAGCTCAAGGGCAACTATGTATAAAACCATGCTTGCTTCCCCTGACCACACTGAAACAACATAAAACAATTCTCTACTGATTCTGAGAGCATATGCTTAATAGCTTATGGTTAATAAAACAATTAGTTCACAGGATCACCTTCCCTGAATAACTATAATTTCATATTTATATAATGCTTTACATTTTACCAAACATACTCATATATCTTAATTTGTTTTAATTTTTGTTTTATATATAGTTCTATTTCAAAAAATTCTAATTTTCTATGAAACTAATTCATGCCCACAGAAACTGAAAAAACAAATGGAATAAAAATCATATTTTCCTGCTAAATAGAAATCATCATGGATAATTTTATTGTCTTTCCTTTTTAAGTCATTTTATTGATTAGATGTTAGAAACACCTATGTATTTAATATGTGTCCTAATTCTGAATACAATTAAAATTGTTCATTATGATTGGTAACAATCTACTTACAATAACTTATTTTCCTATTGCTAAAATTTTTGGTTATTTCCTGTGTTTTTTAAATTTTAAATAAGGTGTATATATATCTCCTTTTGGTTAAATCCTAGTCTACATTTTGGGTTATTCTCTTACGGTTTACATCTGGAAGGACAACTTCTGTGCCTTACACTATGAGTTACTCCTGAAAATGTGACCCAATGCATATAATTAGAGACAATTCTGACCTATTCCAGGGGGGTCATGAGGATAGAGAATCTTGAACACCTGCACCCCCTAGGGAGTCAAGATAGGCAAAGGCTGTTAAGCCTAGAAGCTTATAGTCACTAATGCAGGTATAATTTCTTCTGTTCTGACTGATAATTATTTAATGTAGTGTTATTTTCACTTTTGACATTTCTCTTGTTAAACAGCTTTAACATTTGAAGCTTGGTTTGAGCATGCATTATTAGTTTATAGATATCATTCCAGGTTGCACTTTGTTCATTTTCTGCTTTCTAAAAGGTTACTAAGTTTAAAACTTTTCCTGCACTCAAGGACAGATTCATTAAAAAAAAAATTTCACCGTCCATTTATGAGAAAAATTCTCAACAAAGCAGGTATAAAAGGAATGTTCTTCAACATAATAAAGGTTGTGTATGACAAATCCACAGCCAACAATATACTCAACACCGAAAAGCTGAAAGTCTTTCCTTTAAGAGTGAGGATAAGACAAGGATGCCCACTCTCACCACTTTTATTCAACATAGTGCTGGAAGTCCTAGCCAGAGCAATTAGGCAAGAAAAAGATAAAAGGCATCTGAATTGAAAAGGAAGAAGTAAAACTGTCTCTATTTGCAGAAAGAATGCACAGAAAACCTTAAACACTAAAAAACTGTTAAAACAAATAAATGAATTCAGTAAAGTTGCAGGATGAAAAAAATCACTATACAAAGAAACAGTTATGTTTCTATACAGTAACAGTAAACTATCGGAAAGAAATTGAGAACAATCCCATGTACAACTGCATCAAAAATAATACCTAGGAATAGATTTAACCAAGGAGGTGAAAGGCTTGTACACTGAACACCATAAGACATTAATGAAAGACATTGAAGAAGATAAATAAATGGGAAGATATTCCATGCTAATGGGTTGGAAGAATTAATATTGTTAAAATGTCCGTACTACCCAATCTACAGATTTAATGCAATTCCTATCAAAACTCTAATGGCTTATATTTATATATATATTAATTTTGGTGAAGAAGGTTGGCCCTGAGCTAACTTCTTGAGGAAGGTTGTCCTTGAGCTAACATCTGTGACAATATTCCTCTATTTTGTATGTGGGATGCCACCACAGCATGGCTTGATAAGCAGTGTCTAGGTCCTCACCTGGGATCCAAACCAGTGAACCCCAGGCTGCCAAAGCAGAGTGCACAAACTTAACCACTACCCCACTGGGCTGGCCCCTCTAATGGCATTTTTCACAGAAATAGAACAATTCTAAAATTTGTAAGGAACCACAAAAGACCCTAAATAGCCAAAGTGATCTTAGGAAAAACAAAGCCAGAGGCATCACACTTTTTGATATCAAACTTTATTACAAAGCTATAGTAATCAAAACAGCATAGTATTGGCATAAAAACAAGCACACATCAATGGAACAGAATAGAGAGCCCAGAAAGAAACCCACATATGTGTGGTGAATTAACATATGACAAAGGAACCAAGAAAGAGAAAAGGACAGTCTCTTCAATAAATGGTCTTAAGAAAGCTGGACAGCCACATGCAAGAGGATGAAATTGAACTACTACCTTACGCTATGCACAAAAATCAGCTCAAAATGGATTAAAGACTTGAATGTCAGACCTGAAACCATAAAACTCCTAGAAGAAAATATAGGCAGTGAGCTCCTTGACGTCAGTCTTGGTGATGACATTTTTGGTTCTGACAGCAAAAGCACAAACAAACAGGTGGGACCACATCACACTAAAGAGCTTCCATACAACAAAGGAAACCATCACAAAAATGAAAAGGCAACCTAAGGAATGGGAGAAAATATTTGCCAATCATATATCTAGGGAATTAATATCCAAAATGTGTGAAGAACCCATAGAACTCATTAGCAAAAAAGCAAATTATCCTATTAAAAAGTGGGAAGAAGATATGAATAGACATTTTTTCCAAAGAAAACATACAGACAGCCAACAGATACATGCAAATGTGCTCAACATCACTAATCATCAGGGAAATGCAAATCAAAACCACAGAGACATCACCTCACACCTGTTGGAATGGCTATCATCTAAAACACAAGAAATAAGTGTTGGAGAGGATGTGGAGAAAAGGGAATCCTAGTGCACTGTTGGTGGAAATGTAAATTGGTGCAGCCATTACGGAAAACAGTATGGAGTTTCACAAAAACATTAAAAATAGAACTGCCAAATTACTTAGCAATTCCACTTCTGGGCATTTATCTGAAGAGAATGAAAACACTAACTAGAAATTTGCACCCCCATGTTCACTGCAGCACTTTTTACAAAAACCAAGACGCGGAAATAGCCGAAGTGGCCATCAATAGATGAATGGATTAAAAACGTTGGTGTATATACAATGGAATATTGTTCATTCATCAAAAAGAAGGAAATCCTGCCCTTTGAGCCAACATGGACCTTGAGGGCATTATGCTAAATGAAATAAGTCAGAGAAAGACGAATATGGCATGATCTCACTTATGTGTGATATATATTTTTTTAAAACAAGGATAAACTCATAGATGCAGAGAATGGTTTGGTGGTTGTCAGTGGTGGAGGGTGTGGGGTGAGGGTAACGGGTGAAGGTGATCAAGAGATACAAACTTCCAGTTTTAAAATAATCCTGGGGATATAGGATAAAGCTTGGTAACTATAATGAATAATAGTGGGTTGTGTATTTGAAAGTTGCTAACATTTTATAAATATTTCTCCTTCTGAGGTATCTCATAAATAGTTGGATTTTATTTTTAACTGAAGCGTAATGTCTAACCTTTAATACAAGAATCTAAACTATTTAAATTTGTTTTCCTGAGTAGTAGCTGGTCTTCTGTTCCCTTGTTTTATGCTTTCTCATTTGCTTATCCTTTGTTTTATATGCTGCAATCTCAATTAATTATGCATGGTTTGTGTTGATCTTTTCCAGTTATTTTGAGGTACATATCATGCCTTTAATTTTATGAGTGTTTTACAAAGGTGTATATTTAACATGCGTTATTAGTTATATTCAAGTACTAATCAGGGCATTTTTATTGTTTTACACGAAAAAAAGGACAGAATTTATATCTCTGCTCAACTTTCATTCAAAACGTGTTTATATAATGATAAAAGTTATGTTTAAATATATTCATAGGTAAATTATTTTCTATTTTTTGATTTCTACAGTTAGAAACTGGTACCTTTTCTGAGCCACTCACAAGCAGATTTTTCTGCTGCCTTTACACACGGACAACAGCTTACAGAGAATTCTTGTTGCATTCTCTTTTCCACTTTAAAATATCTAGTTATCACATTATTGTTTTCTGGAATTTTAAGTTACAAAATAAAGGTAAGCAAGTCTAACATTTGTTTCTTTGATAATTTAATGAATGCACTGAATATTGCCTAGGTTAAATTTTTCTTCAGATTCCTCTATTATTTGAAGATTGACATTTGCATCATTGTGTTATTCGCATCTGCATTCTGGAAGAGTTATTTTACAAAATCAGTTCCACATTTCATTTCCTTTAGTTTACCACAGCGTTTCTCATTTCCTTACACTGTCTATACCAACAGGAAACTAAGCAGACATTCAATTATGTCATAGGAATGTCATTTGACAACACAAAAAATTTAGGTTCTTAGTTTATGGGTTTTTTTTTTTTTTAAAGCAGCCAGATTGTTGTTTGCATGTCTTTTCCATTGCCATCAATTGCATTCTTTTTTCATCGTGTCCTAGACTGCACAGCCCAGTAAATCACACTGACAGGCGCTGAACAGCGTGGTGGTGCATTACATCATGTGGCGTGCTAACCCCACAGGTCAAGTGCTTTAAATTGTAGAGATAAGAGCAGTCCTTGGTGGACCATATACTTACAATTGTGACTTTATATATTTCCTCTGGTCAAAGTATCAGAACTCAGCCAACAGCCATAGTGAGAGAAAGACTGACTTTCCTTCCTACGTACTTCCAGGATAATGGCAATTGTGTTTCATGAAAAAGGGAGTGTGAACCAGAACATGTTACTGGTTCAGTTTTCCAATTCAACCTCATTAACTGCCACTCTTCTGAAAGGTGACAGAATATAGAGGTTAAGAATACAGACTCTGGAATCCAGCGGCATGATTGCAGTAGACTGCCTCATAAGTCCTTGCCTGTGTAACAGGGAGAGTAACTGCTTCATTGAGTTACTGTGAGGAGAAAACGTCACACCACCGATAAAACACAGAGTAGGGCCCGTCACATAGGAAACCCATAGAAGTGTTAACCGTCATTACTGTTTAGTAAAAATCCCCCCAATCAATCCAGTAACATATTCAGTGCACACATCACCGGTCATAGTTTTTATTTGATTTATATGCATTTCCTTGCAATTAGGAGAGACTTCCAGGATTGCTAACCAGACAAGATTCAGAGGATGCCTTTGGTTGCTCTAATGATGTCAACTATCCTTTTACCTACATTTCATCGAGAAAATAGACAATCCTTCTCATGTGTTTGTTGTCCAAATGTAATTTGAAAGGCTGTGGTCACCTTACTTATTCCTGTGACTAGAGTGTAAGGAATTTGATGGTAGATACTATGACTTACTCAAAGTTTTATAAAGATTTAATGCAGTCTCTGATACAGCCTGGCATTTCAATTTTTCATAGGATAAAGGAATAACAAAAAAGTGATAAAAAGATAGAATCCATGTAACTAATCAAGACTCTATTTTCCACCTTCTTTGTACCTAAAAAGTTTAATCTGAAATTGCTAAAGAATAGATTGAGAGGAAATACAATGAACTTGAATAACCTTGTTTAACTTTGGTAGAATCTAAAAATAAAAATAGCAAACATATGGATTTCATTTGTCTTAAAAATACTTAAGGATTAAAATTAAAAGGAAGAAGTGCTTGGGAAACATGCTTTTTAATTCAACAGATGGATGGTTTTTCTACTTTTGCTGATAAAAGAAATTAACATAATGAAAAGGTGTATTCTGCTTTAATTTTTGCATTTTCTTACACTTCAGTGAGAGAAGTTAAAGTCCCTCTGGATTCTTGAGTGTTTCAACAATAAAGATTTTATTTTAATGTTTTTTTTTCTTGGCAGATGATAATAGAACATATTCAAGTATGTATTTTATTAGATTATAGAGATTTGCTAATTTAGGTTAATGATTATGAAATTCCAGCAATGCCATTTCAAGTTACATATCTACAAGCCACCAACAAGCCACTGATATACACATAGTTCATTTTTCAAAAGCTACTTAAGCATCTTCTATTGAAATTATAATTATGTTTACTATTGGGATTATATAGTGTTAGAATGACAAAGTTATTTTGAATTTTCATTATCTGCTCTAAGAGCATTAATAATTATTCTTGATGCCTCTATTATATTTGTGTATAAAGTAATTTATATTCTGTGAAAATAGAAACTTTTGAACTAGAATGTATGGAAACATTTAGTTGAAAAATATATAAACAAATATACATATATAAACAATATATACAAAATCAGATATTTTCAAATATCTTGTGGGATATATTTTTCTGCTGAGTTTTCATAGTCTATGTCAAAATAGTTTTATTCTGTTTTCTAGGTTCCTTTAGTCTGCCCTCAAAATAAACATACTTCTTCACACAGAACCTATACAATTTTTGTCAATCATAACTCAACCAAGCTGGAAATGTAAAACACTATTCCCTTAAAAACTTTCAATAGACTCACGGATATTAATCTTGGGAATTATAAGCCACTACTATCACAATTTGTTTTATTGGTGAAATTGTTCCAGCTTTGGCCATTGACACATTTGGCTTTGTTTCTAGTGTCCTTTTAACACGTCCTCATTCTCTGTTTTGCTATCGTATTTAGCACTTATTTATTTTCCTGCACTACAAGATGCTGTATGTTCATTCGGTACATTCCTTGCTCCAACCCCAAATCAGTCATTTCTCCAAAGAGTATGGTTCCTCTTATTGTAGAATGGAATTTGAAAATCACGATTTTGGTATCTTATCACTACTGGAGCATCTCTGCTTCTAGAAACACCACAGTAATGAGTTATGCAGGCAAGATGCATAGAAAAATGCTAAAATGTGGTCAAAACTTCGACAAGCAGTCTTTTTGAGTAACCCTAAAATATTTATTATTGTGATAATTGCAACGTATGTCCACAAATCTTTGATACTCCTTGCCTCAAGAAGTGCAGTTTAAATTACCACCACCACCCTCAAGTGTGGGCCACACTTAGTAACTTCACATGGAAAGGAAAAACAGTAGTTTTATATTGGAGAAACCTGGCAGATATTTCCTTAAACAAATAGTCAAGGTTAACATCACCAAAAGCAAATCAAGTTGATACCATCTCAATATGATAAGAACACCTCAACGGTTTTCTTCCACAAAATCTATAGCACCAGGTTAATCATGAGAAACATAAGACAAATCCAAATTGAGGGGCACTACAGAAAAATATCTAAGCAGCAGTCTTCAAAAAGTGTCAAAGTTGTGAAAGACAAGAAAAGACAAACTCTTAGATTGGAAGAAACTAAAGAGACATGAAGACTAAACATAATGTTGGCTCTTGGAACAGAAAAAGGGCATTTGTGGTACCCAAGTAATGTCAGGTACTTTTCTTAATGGTACTATACCATTGAGTACTTCTTATATTTGATAAATGCACCATGGTTATCTAAGATGAAACCATTGTGGGGCCGGGCACTGTGGCTTAGTGGTTAAGTTAGCATGCTCCGCTTCCGAGGCCCAGGGTTTCGCTGGTTTAGATCCTGGGCATGGACCCAGCACCACTCATCACGCCATACTGAGGTGGCGTCCCACATGCCACAAGTAGAAGGACCCACAACTAAAATATACAACCACGTACTGGGGAGATTTGGGGAGAAGAAGGAAAAATTTAAGAAAAAACATTAGGATAAGTAATGTGAAAGGTATGTGGGAAATCTGCACTATTTTTGCAATTCTTCTTTAAGTCAAACATTTTGAAATCAAGTGCAAAGTGCAAAGGTAGGACATAGTCCAAATTCATGAAGTTTAGTTAACAGTGCCATGCAAAGCAAGGACTGCCTATATACCTTTTTGTTTCATCCCGTATCACAGAGCCTAGAGCAAAGTAGACACTAGATAAATGGAACCTTTAATTATTAATAGTAATCATATTTATTATTTTAGAGTAATGAGATGTAATGTTAGAAATATAAATTGAAGTTATATTCTATTGAAAGTTGAAACCGGAAGGAGGCATTTGTATGTAATGTCATAGACAGTACGGAATGATTGAAAACTTGTGAATAGACTGTGTTTCTGGGCACACAAATGGGTAATCAAACAGTGATGTTATCTGAAAGGAAATGATGATCTTCAGTGTATTTTTATGCAGCCCAACTTGGAGGAGGCAGAGAGACTAAATGTCGTTTTATAGAAAGAGATGTCTTCCTGCGATACTGAACCATCGATCGTGTGTCTCTGGGACCTGAGTCCTGCCTTTTTCCTTTATTCCCATGACAGCTAGCTCAGCATTCTTCACAGTGGAGGCTCTCAATAAGTCCTTGCTGACTGAATGCCTTCCGTGACTTCTTTTATCCTCTCCCTGATTTACTGCACTCCACTGAACCAGCAACGAAGAATAGATGGAGAAATTGATGCAGCTCTTCTGAAACCCGTTCAGTTAGTTGTTCAACTATATATTAAAAGGGAATGTGCATCTGTCAGAGTGGGAGAGAAGAGAAAATATTTTTCATTTTAAGAGCCTATGTCCATTCTAGTCAAATGGAAGAGGTTTGCAGTGATCCTGACTTCAAATGTCAGGCCTTGCAAGTATATCTGCCTACAGCGTGAAGCACAAGGCTTTCCCCCACCTCAAAGGATTATAGAACTTTATCACTGCTTTTAAGAAGCATTCAGAGGCAGTACTCTCACATCCTGGACCCATAAACCTGACTAAATATATAGCACTTAGAAAATTGGAACAATGGAATGATTCAAGTCTCATATAAATAAGAAAGTTCATCTGGTTCTGATAGGCTTGGAAAATAACGTGCATTGAGGCAAAATTAAGACATTAGTTATTCATAATTCAACTTTTTTGTATCATTGTCAAAGTAAGCTATGATTCTACTAAGGAACTACTTGAACTTGTTACAAAATTATTTAGCTTATAGCACTATGTTTACAATAACGCTGGAATAACCTGCATGTGAAAAGTCTAAATTAAATTCTTCATTAAACCAACTGACCAAACTCATTCTTCTAAGTCTCCAGCAGGTGGGGCACTGAATTTGTTCATGGCTCTACCAAGTATTTGAAAATGACTAAAACAGGGGTTGGCCTGGTGGCATAGTGGTTGAATTTGCACACACCGCTTTCGTGGCCCAGGGTTCATCAGTTTGGATCCCAGTCGTGGACCTATACACCACTCACCAAGCCATGCTGTGGCAGCGTTGCACATACAACATAGAGAAAGATTGGCACAGACGTTAGCTCAGCAACAATCTTCCTCAAGCAAAAAGAGGAAGACTGGAAACAGATGTTCGCTCAGGGCCAATCTTCCTCACCAAAAAAAAAAAAAAAGAAGAAGAAGAAGAAGAAGTGACTAAAATAAATTAGCTCCAAAAAAAGAAATAATGTGAATTTTAGAATGAACCTTGACAAAAAAATATTAAAAACCTAATAAGTGATTTTAGTTCTCCATAATGGAGGCAAGCCAGAAATGTAAATCTAAATTAACAGAACCACAAGCTTTGATGCATGTGCAGTAATAAATCATATCCAAAAATAATTTCATAGAAAAAAATCTCACTATCTTAGAAGACGTGATTTAGCAGATGTTTGGCAACTAATAACATAAGCAGAAGTACATTTTCTAAGAGGAAAGCAGAATGTTAACACATTGGAACATTTCAATAAAATACTTACATTTAAATTTGAAAGATAAAGGTGATTTCATCCAAGTTAGAAGCATCAGTGTAGAAAAATGGGAACACCAATTCTATTTCCATAATAGTATTTGCATCTTAGAGGGCCAGATTTGTCCACATGGTACACATTGCGGTCAGATATTCTCTCTCTCACTCTTTCTTTCCACCTTTAACTAAGTAGTCCACCCCCCAGTGAAGAAAATCCTTTTGCATTTGGAAAACCCCAGGGTTTTAACTGCTTTGGCATCCTACTAAGGGATCTAGTCCAAATCTCCTTGCCATGAAGACAACGATGCCTATAAAAAGATGATTGTGTTTCCTGCTTCTGTCTTTAGACTGTGTAAACAATGAAGAGGGAACTGGAAAAAGCTCAAATAACACAATCTGCTTGAATATATTCCCTATATGGAAATCCAGGAAGAATCGAAAGGTAGCTTTAGTATCTTCCATTGAAAGACATCCAGAAACCTTACTACTTACTCTCAAATATTTGTGTGATCATGTTGTGTAAAGCTAAAAACTACCACATCATTTGATTGGTCTTTCCGTGGTCAATAAAAACCTTTATCAGAGTATATACACTGCGCAGTGGCATCTGCAGAATCTTTTTGAATTGATTCATCTGTATTTCCTAAAAACTAGATTTAGCATGAGACTGCAGAAAAAAATAACCCCCATGAGTTTTGGCAACGTAGCCAATCCGCTGGTCCTGAAGCTGTGCTTCGTGTAGCATAGCTCAGTGAGGGAATGACTGCGCAGATGGAGTAACTGCAGGGCAGCTTAGGATGAGCTGAAATGAAGCCATGGAAGCAGGGGTGCGTTGTATGCAACAAACATCCCCAAAACACACTGCGAATCAGGGACAAGCCCTATTGACATGGGGCATTTTAATGAAGGACGTTCAGCTTCACAGATAAGGCAACATCCCCCTCGAGCGCCTGAGCTTTTCAAGGAGTCATACAATAAAAAGATATCCTTCACACACACTATCACGTAGTCGATAGCCTTATCGAAGTCATTTTAGTTTAAGATGTGACATCATAATAGCAAGAGTCATCTTTTAAAAACATACTGGGTAAAAGCTTCAGTGAATCCATAGAATTCCACACATCAGTTGGTTGGCATGAAGGCCTGATGGGTTTTATTGGTATGGACCTAAAACCTAGAATACAAGGAGTATGTATGTTCTGAATTAATAGCTATTTCTTGAATTATACCAGCTACTGAACTAACTTAACCTCTATGTACACTTCATAATTGGCCTATTCTTTGGGGTCTTCAAAGCAATGATGACCCTGAGTCAGTGTAGATCATCCTGGGCTGACTGACAGTGGGCAGCTGGAAGAGAATCAGCCAGTGAACTCATCTTGGTTCACTGAGGTGTGATGCTCTCAATACAGATACATTGCCACCAAACCAAAGCACATGATTGCAGGACGGTGTCTACATTCCACCTCATGTCAAAAGCTCATAGTTCTGGAACACATATTGGTGAGCAATGCCCTGTCTGCTGGGTAGGAAAAGAGAAATGCTATAGCTGCTATAAAATATGGTTTTGAAAAATGTCTTATTCCTCAAATTTCTGTCACAGCCATTGTCCACAAATGCTTTTTTATATGACAGCTCTAGGAGTAATAATGAGATTGGTAGGGGGCATGCTGCAGTCCCTGTTGGTTTAGCAAAAAATAGGAATTATGTTGAATGCATATCTATTAGCTATTCCAAAAAGGCATATGAGAAACATATAGTAGTGGAAAGTCATTGTGAAGTTATAGATGTCTTTGATGGTGAACTATTGTGCTTAGAAGAATATGTTACAAGCCACTTGACAAAAAAGAGTAACTAGACTATAAAACTGACTGAGCAAATAAAAAAAGGTATAAAAAGGCCAGGGTGAAGTAATGAAAGGCTTTTAGTACCAAGACATTGACTGGAGTCCATTAAGAAGTGGAAATGAGATTGGAGGCATATTTGTAGAGTTGGTACCGTGCAGTATTCCAACTCAGTGTGTAATTCTACAGGCATGAAAAGAGAATGGATGAGCATGATTTTAAGAAAGAAAGTAATCAGCAATGTCGAAGATTATAAGAGCTAGTAATTATTGCTGAAAATAAACTTTTGAGCCCTAAGTTCTTCCATAGGTGTTGAGAGGCATATGTTCACAGATGTGGATTTATAGCCACAAAATATAAAAATACATACAAAATGTGTTAGTGATAAATGTGAGATCAATTTCTATACATAAACGAAAAACACGCAGCTTAATTATGGACAGTATGTGCCTTGTTAAATGTTTGTATGACCAGAGAAGAGAGTGAGAAGTGAAGAAATAAACAACAAAGCTAAAAGTAGTTTTAAAGATTAAAATAACATAATTCAAAGGCAACGTGATAAGCAATGACAGTCATTTTAATTACCAAACAGCGAAAAGTAAGCAACAGCACCAGCTTTCAAGGTTCTGCGTCTGTCTAGCACCACATAAATCATTCAGTCTGCTTTGATCTTCTAAAGAAGTAACTATGTGAATAAATAAGGAATACCCCAATCGCTCCACTTTAAGAACTAAATCTACACAATATAGAGCAAACTGCTAAGATAAGTGGTCGCACCAAGAGGTGACTTGATATGGGAAGTTCTAACTTTGATCTATGATCATGCCACAAAAATGTACAACCTAAATATTACAGTGAGATCAACATGCAAACCCAGCTTCAAAACAACTTCCCCAGCTCATGCTTCGATCTACACTATTGCTCTTAAGCCTCTTCTATACTAAAATGAGGAAGCCATCTTTAATATTAACATAATATTATCAGCCTAACTGCCCAGTGTGTAGAAGTCTATTGAATGTTTTGCATAAACTCTCATTGGCAGCACAATCTGACACTCCTGCCCTTGGGCAGTATCTGTAAAGGAAGCACAAAGGACTGAGTCTGAGGGTAGTAAAGCTCATCAATTCGTTCAGTGGAACACTATAATCTTGAATACCCTTGGAAAGCAGAGCCACACTGACCACTGTCCACTCCCAGGGTGGACTGCTGTCCATGTATTTCTCTCCTCCAGAAAGCAGCCAGTCACCCATTCTGATTTCCTGGGTAAAATTCTAGGAAAAATTCACCATGTGTACAGTTGAGCTAAAAAAAATAAAAAAAATAGGGAAAGTGCTAAAGGCTATGAAGGTACATAGAATTGAGACTTCGGCTCCAGTCGTGGAGTCCAAAAGAGATGGTGGCAAGAAACTTCACCAATATAAAACTTGGAAGTGGTCTCTGACTGCTGTCCATAGTAGCTCACATTCACCTGTGGAACTGTCTTCTATCAGAATAAGCCCATAGCAATATCAGTGACCAACTCTTCCATGAGTTGATGGGATTGGACAGAGAAGGAAACTAATCCTTTATAGAGTACCTACTATGTGGTAGGCAGTGTGCACTCTACTAGGTGCACAATATCTCCTTTCATCTTCTCAATAGCTTTCAGGGTGGATAGTAGCCCATTTTATCAAGAAAAAGGATGGCAGAGAAAGCTAAATTTCTCGGTGTGAAATGCCAGGAAATAGCTGGTCCAGATTAGATTTACTTTCTTGTTATTCCTAATCCCAAATTCTTTATGGTATACATGCTGACTCACCAGAAGGCTTGTGATAAGCCATTCACAAACCTCCTACAATGAAGGCTAGGAGCAATGTGCACAATTGCAGAGTGTTCCTGGAGGCAACAAGGAGAAACATGGCCCACAACCAACTGTGACACTAATGATCGTGATTATGATTTTTCAACATCCTGATTGAGTTTAGAACTGTCAACTGAGAAATTTGACAAAGGTCATTACCTAAAAGCTCAGATACGAGGGAGGAAAACTAAACATTAAGGTTTCTGTATCCTGGATAGACACGTCACTAGATCCGTACAAAATACCTAATCAGCCGGGCTCAGCATAATATCATTTTGGAATTTTCAGAATTTCAGAGAAACCACAAAGGAGATTGGACAACTTTTAGCAAAAATATGTAATAGAGCACTGCAGGCAAATGATCAGCTGAGGCTGGAAGGTGCCCAATGCAATGTCAACGTAAGAATAAGCTAAGATATAAAGCCATAGACCCATAGGGATCACGAAGGCCAGGACTTGACACCACAAAAGGGCATTGCATCATTACAAAAATGTGTAATTTAGTGATTCTAAACATGGCTCTACACTCTGGTGATTTTGGTGTCTAGGCTAACAAAACTTGCATGTCATACATGTATTTCAAGGAAAAGTAATCACAATAACTTAATCAAAGAAGAATAGTATACAATTTCATGTAAGAAACTGAACTATCAAGCCAGAGGGCTGAGATTGCAAATAAAAATTAGCATACTAAAAAGTGATAAAATTACTGTGCGTTGTTAATTAAAGGTATCGCATAATGGGAAACGGAAGCAATGTATGGTTGCCTCCAACATCCTCATTAGAGCTTCAGAGCTACTTTGTGAAGGTGTCCCCTGGCTGTGCAATTAAAGTTTTCCAAATTTAGTGCCAACACAAAATTATGTGAAAAATACAGAGGAGAATAAATTATTTGGAATAAATGAAGTTTGAGATAATGTTACTTATAGAGTGTAATATATAGACATGTAAAGTAATGTGATTTATAAAAATACTCTTCTGGGAAACAGATTGTTGATATAACTACAGTGTACAATACAGAATAGCTTGAAAATGAATTCATTAGTATTTAAAATTCTATTTATCAGAAATGTAAAAAATATTGTGTATTTTTATTGATGAGATAATACTACTAAGTGTTAGAATCAGGAAATTTTGGTTTCTGTTTTTGTTCTCCCACTTGTGGTAGTGGCGAATTTTCGCAGATACTGAGAAAAAGCTCTGGATGATTCCTCTTGCACCTAAGGGTAGACCTTAGCCACAGAACAAAGCAGAGCAAGAGGATCCCCAATCTTGGTTGTATTAAGTCTATTCTGAAAAGTCACTTAGTAACTAGCCACAGCCAAGCAGTTGAGCAGCTTCATTTTGAGATCCAGAACTTAGCTTAATAGCTGATTCCCTTAGATATAAATGATGAATCACATAGTTAAAAGTGACTTCACAAATTTGATTTGTCTCTAAAATTAAACATGGACGTTGTGTAAATATTTCTGCAGTCAACCAAGTGGATAATTGCAATCATCAGATAAAATTTTTTTCTGTGAACGTTTCTTTCTAATACATACTCTTCCCTTCTCTATCCCAAATAGCTCACTGAATCTTGATCCACAAAGACTTGAGATACACAATCCTTGATCTTTTAGGATGCCTGGGGCCTTCTATTTTCTGCAGTCCTTTGAGCCCATCTCACCCAGAACTATGTAGTTACAGACATCGTAGGTGTGCATTTTCTAGATCTGCAAAGATAAAGTTGCCCTCCTTCAAAAGAAATACCTGCCCCATAGGCTTGATGGGGCTTGGAATTCTGCAACTATAAATCTACCCCTCTGGTTCAAGTAGAAAACGTTTGCCCATCTTCAAGTCAAGGGGGAAAACAGAGCATGAACACATCAGGTGCCTAGAAGAAGAAAAAACACCATCCATGTTGGAATCATTGAATATTACAATTTAAGGGACTCACTCTATTTTGTAGATATTAAATTACACTTAGGAAGAAAAATAACTCAGTGTTACACAGCTAGTAAAAGGTATAGACATATGTGTGTGTGAGTGCATGAACACATACCTTAACCTCTGCTCTCAGAGCACTTCTCAGTCTGTTATTCCATTTAGGAATTGGAAATACCAATGACATGCTTCCTGCTGTGCTATTAATACCACTCCCACACTCAAATCATTTCCACTGTGTTCTTTGTGCAGAAATACACGGGTGAGAGGGACAATATTATCACCAAAATGTTTATAGCTCTCCTATGTAGCCTGATAGAAGACGCTACTATGGAACTGGTCTTCATATGGTAAGTAAGGATGGAAATCCTTCCCCAGTGGGACCTGCAGTCATTTATCAGAGTAACTATACTCTGGAACCAGGGAAATACCCAAATCTTTCAGAAGGCTGCCCAATGCAGTTTCTGAGTTGATAACAATACTGGATATGGCAGCAGGAAATTCTAAAAAGGCCTCCAAGACTCCTGCCCTGTATGATCCCCCCTCCGTGAGTGTAGGTGGGATTGGCAATAGGAATTTTACTCTCGTAACTGGGTTACATTATACGACAATTTGAAATCTTAGACATAACTAAGGTTCCCAAATCAATCATTAGGATAGTTATCCAGAGTAGGCCTGGTCTAATTAGGTGAGCCCTTAAAGGACTGGGCCCTTTCTGAAAGAAGAGATCTGAAAAATCAGAAATTCTGCTGCTTTTTAAGAAATAAACTGCCATTTTGTGATAGGGCTCATGGAGGAAGTCATGTATCGAGGACTTGAGATTATTCTCTAGGAGCTGAGAGTGGTCTCCAGCTGACAGCTAACAAGAAAACAGAACTCAGTTGTACAGTCACTAGCAAATGGATCCCGCCAATAACAAGTGAGCTTGGAAGAAGACACTCCCAGCCATAGGGGAGAGCACAGTCCAACCAATGCCTTGAACTCAGCCTTCTGAAACTCTGAGCACAGAAACCAGTCACACCATGCCTGGACTTCTAACCTAGACAATGGGGAGATAACACATGTGTTGTTTTTAGGCCACTAGGTTTATGAAAGTTTGGTACACATCAACAGAAATCTAATATATTATGGTACTCTTTGACCCAACCCCCCTCCCCGGAAGCCATAATGACCTCTTGGGTAGACTGGGGTTTGATGGAGGCCAGGTGATAAATGAAATAGTAGCTCAAGTCTATCTTACTGTAGGTCCAATGGGTTTGAACAAACCACATGTCCCAAATGACTAATTGGGATGGATATATCTGGCAGCTGCATAACCCGCAATTCATGTATCGGCCTTAGATTAAGAGTCAACATGGCAGGAAGGGCCAAGTAGAAACCCTGGAATCTGTCACCCTTCAGCCTGATTAATATATCAGAAGCAATACTCCATCCCCGATGGATTTGAAAAGTTTAGCAACATCTTCAGACTTAAATTATGCAAGTATTGTGATTATCAGCATATCCCTTTTGAATTCATTTTAATATTCCTTTCATAAGCCAGATGGAAAGTGGAAGATGAGAGGGGGGTAAAGAGTCTTAACCAAGTGGAAACTCTTATTACAGCTACTATGCTGAAGGTGATGTATACACTGAAATAGATTAATATAACCTCTGGAAAGTAGTCTGTGGCTATTGGGCTGCAGAATACATGCGGTTAAAGTCTCATCAAAAAGCAGTTCATTTTTATGTGTAAAGGGCTGCAGTATGCATACAGTCTTATCTCAGTATAGTCATGCAATGCATAATAACATTTTTGTCACCAAATATATGACGGTGGTCCCATAAGATTAGTACCATATAGCCTGGGTGTGGGGTAGGCTATACTATCCAGGTTTGTGTAAGTACACTCTATGAAGTTCACACAATGACGAAATCGTCTATTTCTCAGAATGTATCCCTGATATTAAATGATGTATGTCTATACTATGTTAACTCCTGTCTCGCAAAAATATAGTACCTGAGGATTTGTTATCTTATTCCACAAAGTGTTTTGCTGGCTTAGTGTATGGTAATTGGACCAGGGTACTGTGGCAAGTTCTTTAGAGGGTGGAAATAAAAGCCTAAACATATTCAGAGGCCTTTCCTATTGTTGAAGTTTTGGAGGGTCTCAATAATGCAGGAGACTCCCAGATAGCACCTCCAACACAGAGGACAAATAGTATACCTTGTGCCCGCTCCTGCAAAATAAAAGTTCCAGCACTTGACGGGCCCCTTAAGATCTTAGAGGCAGCATATGTCACTCTTTCAAATACTAATCTGACTCATTATTGGATGGCTTAAAAGGCTCCTAGGTTCAAGTGGGACCCAGAGCAAGAGAGGACTGTCAGGTCCAGACTGTACTGCAAAATTCCTACCATCAATTCGAGCTGCATGACCTGGGCGAGCCAATGCTACTGTAGGTGTCTGTAGTACTAGAGAGGCACTGAGAGGCATCTAGCAAGCCCCCATAGGAGAGTCACAGAACAGACTCCCAGGGTTTTAGAGCAACGCCCCGCTATTTTCAGCAGAGAAGTACACGTTTGCTAAACAGTTCCTGATATGCCACTGGCCCTGATAATTGATGAGCATCTGGCATGGAACATCAGTGACTGTGAAATCAGAGCTGCCCATCATGAGGTGAGTACCCTCAGATCTCCAGTTAGCACAAACCCTTCATGTAATGGATATGGTACATGTCAGTGACCAGGCCCAAGCAGACCCAAATGTCTGAAATAAGTTTGTGAATAGGATTCACAGAACCTCCGTGCCTCCTAAGTCTTGGACCAACAGCTCTTTCTCAGCTCAACCTATGGCATTAAAAATGTCCCCTGTGACCAGCACACGGAGGGGGGCAAAACTCAGATCCTGTTCACGGATGGTCAGCTTAGTGTGCTTTTGTGTGCTGGAAGCACATGTTGCTTAGTAGTGTTGCTAATACAGACCCACTTAGAGATAGCATTAAAGATAATTTTGAGGGAAAATCGTCCAAGTTGATAGAGTTTCATATCTCATTTCTGTATGCTAAGCTGTCTTTATAAAGAGGCTGAATTAGCCGGAGGTCAGGATATACATGAACTCCTGGGCAGTGGCCAATGTCTTGGCTGTTTGGTTCTTAGAACAGCAAGATATTAAGGTAAGCAAGGAGATTTGGGGAATAAGGATGTGAATGGGCATTTGGGATAAGCTTTAAAGTGTGAGAATCTTCGTGTCTCATGTTAATGTCCACCAGAGAGGATCTTCCACGGAGTTAGTATTTAACAACCTTGTTGACAAGATGATTTGTTGAGAGCTTTCAGCCAGGCCCTGTCCTCAGCCATCACAGTGCTTGTGCAAAGGGCCCACTAAAGGAACCGGCATGGAGGCAGGGACAGAGACCATGCATCAGTGCAATAGCATGGGCTCCTTCTCCCCAAGGCTGAGCTGCCTATTCCCACTCCTGAATACTCACCTTGTCATTGGCACACCTTCCACTGGTGGTAGTAATTGACCTGAATAGCATGAGTATCTAAGGATTGTCGCTACCTAAATGGGACAAGTAGTCTGCAGTCTGGAGAAATCCCTGGGGCATCTCTTGGTGCTTCTATGCCTGTTGATAGAAGTGAATGGGAGATCATAGCATTCATGACCTGATAGGAGATCAAGTCCCCCAGACATGAAATCCTGTCCCTTAACTGCCATTAGGAAGCTGAAATGTTGGTCAAGAGTGAGGGAAATCTAGCATGGGTGATTGAAAAGGGAGACAAATATTAATTATAGCCCTTGAACCAGGTACAGCAATAGGGACTCAAGTTTGTTCCACTTACTTCCTGTAAGAAATCTTAAGAAACAGTGGCTGACTACCACGACGCAGAGCTAGTAACCAAAAGACCTAATGATAGATCTGAGCAGTCCAAAGTGTGGACAGGATGCAGACAGAATAGAAGATGATTTTGCTGCCCTTTCTCATTCTCTTAGCCCAGCTCAAATTTCAGAGATAGCTGGATTGGACAATTTCATCCAAACTGGCCATCAAACAGAGCATTCAACCACAATTGCCTTTCCAAATTCTTTCATATTTTTATCAGAGAGTTATCTTCTGTGCCTAAGATTCTGACCAACTGGCCTTGCACAAGTGCGTTACAGAATTGAGGGGTACTCAACAATACTGGGGGCAACCCTCAGTCAATGCAGAATGGGAGCCCATGGATGAATGCTGCAGCCCACAGGCAAATCTGTGAAGCCTTCTACATACTTCTCAGATGTCCCTGCAAAGTTCAGTCCCTGTTGCCTGCAGCAATGACAATGATCGCGTACTCTTGTCCTTCCTTCTCTCCCTTTCACTCCGCTTCCACATTCCTACCTGTTGGAGTCAACTCTCAAATAAGCACACTGCCCCGATCTCTGGCTCTGCTTTCAGAAATGCAACTGCGACACCTGTTCCACGTAAACCCCCGAGATATTAAGAATGATTCATACATACTTATCCTTTACAATATTGGCATTATTGAACTAGTACTGGATAAGTGTGTATTATGTATGTACATTAGCATATATAAATAAGATTATTCCTGTATGAGCCATGGTTTTATTCACAGATTAATATTTATGCTGAAATACATCTCTCCATTAAGAGTGTTAAAGTATACAATTATCCATCTGCTGAGCTGATGTCTTTCAGCCTGACATTTAATATTGTCACAAACAGGCAAACAGTCCTACTGGGCCTTACCTAGGATTTCAAAAGAAGTGTCTCCAGGCAGAAACGTTTTAATTAAAGTTTGATTTAATGAAAATTATAAATCCCAAAAACAACTGCTTCAAACAATATCAAAGATCCAGACTAGAAATAAATCTGTAAAGTTTTAATCTGAGATCTTTCAATCATCCCTAAGTATGCTAGAAACACCCAAACCCGCATTTCAGATTTCAGTCACTGTCAACTTTCGTCTATTTCGTACCTTGTATAATTTGTAAACAAGCTGATTTCCCTTTTTGGAAATGAGTGGTGCTTATTGTTGCTGCTATATTGTTTTCAATTTTGGATTCCCTACAGTGACTCGCTCATAGAAATAATAAAAGGAATATTAGCTAATATTTTGTAAGCTTATGCTATGTAATAGTTTACATTTTACACGTGCCCATATTTAGTTTTCACAGCACCTCTATGAAATAAACTTACCATCCCCATTTTATAGATGAAATTACGGTACAGAGATATAAAATAAACTTATCCAATATTACGCCCAGTGGTAACACAAGGATAAAAATCTCAGCAGTTTGACTACAAACTATTCATTCCTATCAACTAGACAATTGTGGCCAAACATATTAAAATATTTTGAGGTAAACGCAAATAAAACTCTTATGGTTTAGAAATGTATAGTTGTATCTATGTAATTTTTTATCATCCCATATACTGGTTAATATTTTTCCCTAGCTAAACAAGTTTATAACCCTCATGATTAATAATGCAGGATTTTTCTGTCTAATTTGTCATCATAAGAGCAATTTCCCCATCATACTATCCTAACAATATTATATATCTTTATACTTCAAATATTCTTTGAGAATATGATTCATTCTTACTCTAAATCATCAAGAAAATTATTGAATATATAGGTCAAAATGCCAATCTTCATGATCCCACTCAATAAAATTCTCTGTGCTGACGCCATATTTTAACTGTCAGCTCGCATTTCATCAAATCTACCCACACTTAAGTCCATAAATATTATAAGATTTTTTTACCAAGTTCTTTTGATGAAAAATATGAGAAATACATCATTAGGAAATTAAGCTCTTCTGAAATTAAAAGAAACAATTAAGCAAAATCATCCATGCAGTTTAAAACAATCACTTGAAGAATGAAGGGACTGATTTATGAGGAAATGTCTAAAAAGCTAGATAGCCTGATAAGTGAAGAGAGAGAAAATAAAAGCAGTAATATACCAAAGTCATAAACACCATTGATGAGAGACAGAACTTTGTCATCATGGCTTCTCTGCCATATCTTGGAAGAATGTGCTACTGTGAAGTACCAAAAGTACTTTTCTCCACTTTTGAGGTTATATAAGCTGCTGTCCTGGAAATGTAACCCACTGATAAAAGGAGTAGAACAAGCTTGTCATTTATATAATAGGTACCAGCTTTCTATGAATAGACTCAATTTCATGAAACCTTTTGAGATTCCATATGAATCATACTATTTATCTTGACAGCAATTTAGGTAGAACTGATTCAATCAGAATGCTTCACGTTGGAGGAAGCAACTCAACTTACACCGTTGCTCATTCTCACGTGATTCAACACTTTGACCCAATTGTCAGAAGGACTTTCACGTAGCCAAGTCAACTCTACCCTACCGTGTATTTAGTCCAGAGAGGAGAATGGAACTGTGGGTGAGACAGCTGAGACTGGGTGAACAAACCAGCCTCTTGTAAATATAATAGAACTTAACCTAATATCAACATCAAATGTCTGGAAATCCAGAAATTTCTGTCAAGTACTTGAAAAATTGAAAGTACAGAAACAGAACGAAAATTGCAGTAAATGTTTGTTATCCCCAAAAGAAAACCAGACAGACATAAATTGTTTACATTTGTTCTAGACAGGAATCTAATGACTCCGAAGAGAAAAGTGTAGGCACTATATACAAATTAATGAAATAAAGAGATTGAAGACCTACTTAAAATGCCCAATGCCTTAGAAATTCAGTATCAGTTCTATTGAAATTTGTTTCCAGAAACATAAGCCCAGGCATGGAGCTATGATACAAGATGGGGATGTTAGTAGGAGTCAAGGGTTTCAGGGGGAAAAAAAAAAACGTACCTTTAAAAATTCTTTTAAAATCACCAAAGATAACCTTACATCATTTTGTGTTCTAATCTTAAATTTATTTACTGTTTAATATATTTACGAATCTCTTTTTCTGAGATCATAAATGTAATTCTTGAAAACAGAAATTACTTAGAATTGTATCAAAAATGAATCATTTTTCATTTGAAGTGCAATTGTTCATATGTTATCTAAAATATCTTACCAACTTGGTGTCATATTATTACTCACAGCATACTTCAGATGTCTTTATATGGTCGAGAAACTATGGTGGAAGGAATAGTCGAGCACATTTCTTGAGATCAAAACCCAGAATAAGCTCATTTTTTAAAAGCCCATCTCATATGTAAAACAACTATTTCAGTTTGTCACATTGAACTTGAATTGTCAAGCCCAATGCACAGACAACTCACAAGAATAGATATTGTTCTTGACATCATTGTTATACAAAGGTTTAAATTGTCAGTGAAGATGAGAAAATCTATGATATGTTCCTTTGATTCATAATCACTCTTCCTTTTTTGGTTTTCCCATTATATATTTTATTTAACCTTACAAATGTAAGTGTCAGTGTTCTGGGAGGAAGCTGGTGGCAAGGTGATTAGACTGTTGGATGAAGTTAATGTGAGCCTCTAGGAAATATGCAAACCTCATATGTGTTTCAGAATCTTCACCTTGAACAAATCGCTTGTTACACACAGATGACTCCAAGTAGAATCTCAGGCTGTTAAATGTATATTATGCCGCTGGACTGTTTCATAAATTATTATTCTCCAAGCTTAAGTTTTACATAAATTTAAATGAAATATTTTAAATAGTGACTCATAATAATTTGATTAAACTTTATAAAAAATGAACTTACAAATTCTAATGGAATTATTCAAAATTAATTACTATTTACAGAAAAAATAAATTATTTGGCCTTTTATAATCATGAAGGACAAAGGAAAAATTGATTGTTGATTGTGTGTCTTTGAGAAAAAATGTCTAAGTAAGATATTACATCAGTAGTATTCTCAATGTAAATGTTTTAATCTTACAAATATACCTGTGTTTCTCCCACTAAATTTACCACTCTTATTCATCATACTTTGACACAAAAGATTCAAAGGTAATTTTATGGTTCATCTATCATATCAAATATGCTGTGGACAGGCAACTGTGTGCATGAAAATTTTAGGCACCTTTAAAACCACAGTATATAGGGAAGTTGAGCATGAAAGATTCACTGGAGAAATCACAGGTTTATTCCTATGCACTAGTTATGATTGTTTTGAAAAATGTCACCATCATTTCTAGAGTAAGCATCACTCTTATGTTAGGGTGACTGCTTTACATGCAAAACACAGATATACAGAACTCACAATCTTTAATAAGAATGGATATTCACCTTAAAACTTGCTTAATGTTTTAACTCCTTTATACATTTATGTAATTTGTGTTAATATCTTTAACATCCTTTCCTAGATAACAAATATTTTGGTAGAAAATAAACGAATATCTGTATGCAACATAATAAAAACTTGTCTGAAAAGTTAGAAGCCTTTTGGAGAAGGCAACCAACTAATGAAGTCATTATCATACATGGAAATGAAGGGAAACTCAGGAGAGCTGAGCTCCCAGCCTGCCTGGTCCACTTCATATGCAAAGCAGGAACAGTATGCAAATGACTCTACAGTAATATGGTCCACTTTCCTGTAGTAAACCATCTAATCATTTTCATTCTGTATATGGGTAAGAATGCTTTCTGCTTGACCCTGAATTAATAGTTCTAACAAGTCATATTTTGCAGAATAGAGTTACTATACCCGCGAACCTTTGAAAAAAATCAAGATTGCCAAGGGCTTATGCATGGAAATCACTCAAAGCTTCATTTAGTTGTTTCTGTAAATGAGATTCTACACATACGTGTGGAAGCTGTTTCCATTCCACTCACAAAGGCCACAAACAGGTAACGGGTGGAGCCTTGGGACAAGGATGAAGAGATGAGGGCTCCTGCCAGGAGCTGGGTCACCTCAGAAAGACATTCAACTTCTTTAAGTCTGTTTTCTAATGACACAGTGACCTTAATAATTCTTGCTACCCAACTGCAGAGGGCTATTGTTGCGAGTCAAATAGATATGAAAGTATACTTTCGAGATTGTAAACCTCAGAGAAATATTTTAGCTGCACTAGGTTATTTGAGCAAAATATGATCCCACTTCCACTTGTTTCCCTTTTAGTTCCTCATTTTCACATCTGTAAAAGCAAAGATTTGTAGCAGAGGAGTCCACGATCCCTTCCAGCTGTGAAACTCTCTGATATTAAGTGACAAAAAGATAAAGGGAAACATTCAGAGAGCAAGAAGCCTAGAGTCTCTTCCTTTCCTGAGTATCTAGGCATACAAGGAACATCTTTAAGTAGTAATAAAATATTTTCTAAATCCTATCAGTATGTATTCAAGACTGTATTCATATGGTCATTTAAATATAAAGGTATAGCTTCATTTGAAGCTTTTCAAGCAGAACTGGTAGAAACAGTAGAATGGTGGTTGCCAGGGGCTGGGGGCATTGGGGAGATATTGGTCAAGGGTAGAACTCATGACCAGTAGATGAACAAGTCCTGGGGATCTAGTGCACAGCATGGTGATTGTCATCAACAGTCCTGTACTGTATACTTCAAAGTTACTAAAAGACCTAAATGTCTTCACCATAAAAGAAATGATAATTATGTGATATGATAGAGATATTAGCTAACACTACAGTGATACCATTTGCAATGAGTTTCTCAAACCAACACATTGTATGCCTTAAATTTACACAATGTTATACGTCAACTGTATCTCAGTGAATAAAAAATGACGCTTTCATAACTGTGACAGTCAAATGACTCATTACGCCACAGTCCCCAAACTTCCCACATCCTCCCCCCATCAGCAAAAGATATTCTTGGGAATAAAAGTATAGAATATCTTCAGATTGTTATAAATTAAAAAAAAAAAAGTCCTAAAATCATATAACAATACCTCAAGCAGTGTTGAGATTTCAAAATTTGCGTCAGAGGTGTCTCTAGTTACCTCTTGAAACAATTATGCTGACTTTTAGTTCATGTCCTGAGAGAAAGAACATTTCAGGCTTACACAATAGCAAAAATCTGTTTACACCAAACAGTATAGAGCATACAAAATTGTATACACACATGCACAGGCTGTCTTTGCTCACATGGCTCCAATATACTTGAATCTCGGTTACTATGGGTTTAGATAGATAATACCACAGTCCCCAAAAACAGTTCAAATTTCAATTATCACATCATATTAACTATGAGTAATTGCATTTAGCACAACCTTTGCTGCTAGCTTTAGTATGCAAATCACTATGTAAATAACAGACATGCATCATAATCAGTACCCAATCACATCAAATATTTCAAAATTCATTGGTGATTCATGACTGTGAAAAGCACAGACAGTAAAGCAGGTAGTTGTGTTGCTTCCTTGTCTCCCAGTGATAAATCCAAGTAACATTTTTATAAAACTAGGTAATTCAAAGAATTGTCTAATAAAGATGAAAGTACAGCAAAGAAACAAAAACCACCACTAGAAGTCAAATTAGAATCAAATGTAAATGGAGGCATAGAAGTAGTAGACTGTGAGAATGTTGTCACTGTTACTGGTCCAGAAGCTCTAAATATGCAGCCAGAGGAATCTAATGAAGGTGAACTCATCGACATAAACGAGGAAAGCAGTCATAAGGAACAGGATGAAGATGTTCTAAAGGAAGAGAAATGGGTAAAATCTTCATATAAAAAGGAACTCAGCGATGTTCTGCAACATTGATGACACAAGGATGAAATATTGAAAGCTGATCCCAACCCAGGAGCATGACAACTAGTGTAGGCATAGAAAAAATGTTCCCTCCATATATAAGTTATACAATGAGAAAAAGCAGGTACTGTTCAAAACTATTCTTGGTATGTATTTTACAAAGAATTGGCTGTCCAATTGCAACTGTAAATGTAGCAACCAAATATCCTCTTCCAATAGTTATCCTGACTCTGAGGCAGGGGGATGTAGGATACACAAAGTGTAAGACATAGAGAAGAAGCCATGCAATGGGACCAATACGAAGTCAGAGACATTTCTCTGATCCACACTGACCTAAGATTTCGCCGGTTCTCTTCTGTGAAGAGATGTACGTCACCATCAGAGTTCTAATGTTTAATATTCATTGTAGTTCATTGGCTTAAAAAACCCCAAAATATTAATTTCAATGTTTCTAATGTGTCAAATCACAGTGAACTGAATAAATGTTATTTCTACTATCTTTCATTTCCCTATACACTTACAAATGACAGTAAGGGAGTGTTTAATGTTTAGACCAAGTTTATAAAGGTCATGGAAAAACCATAACTTTTTTCCATTGATTAATAAGATCACTTTGCACAGTCTCAGTTTATATGGTAATTTTCACGGTTCCACAGTATCATTCAAAGCAATACATATATCTACACACACACACACACAAACACACAAGACGGAGGAGGTATTTTTAAGGATAATGAAAGCCTTGAAGGTTTGAGGATTGGATCAAGAATTCTTTTGGCATATACAAATACCCATGCCAATTATGTTCTAATTTACTAATTTCTATAGCACTTGGTGCTCTCATGTAGACAAACCCATAATTAACATACATTTCTTCTGTCAAGTTCACGTTTCTGCTCCCCTTACCTTCAAAGTGACATCTCCTCCACCAGAGGTGGATTTAACAAGAAGCTTATTTTCAGTTCTCCATAGGGCTGACTTAACACTGCTCTAGCAATTACAAGGCCGATTAGTTTCTTGCCAGGATGATTTTTATTATGAAAGTAGGCTTGAGGCCTCTCACACTCCATGATTTTAATGTTAAAGATCTTTGCCTTTTAAAAATATCTTCTCTTCAGCTTCATTATTCTCCCATTGTCATATCTTTTGTGATAAAGTGTGTGGTTTTTATACTTTCTATTTCAATTAAAAATGTTTCTGTTGTGCTTTCTTTTAATACTTCTATTTTGTATGATCATATTTTAATTATCTCTATAAAATCTGTACGCCCTAACAATTCTGGCAAACCTTCTAAATTTAAAGTAAGTATTGAGCTAATATGTAGAAGGAGTTCTATAGTCCGTTACATTGAGAGACTTTTCCTATTAATCCCATTGAAAGTTATCCTGATGCACCTTCTCTAATGGGTTTTGTACTTCTCATGCTTCCTGAGTTTATATTCATATCTTATATCGTTTGTTTATAAAACTATGGCATTTGGGGGGCCAGCCTGGTGGCATAGTGGTCAAATTCACATGCTCTGCTTCAGCAGCCTGGGGTTCACCAATTCAGATCCTGGGCATGGACCCAGCAGTGCTTGTCAAGCTATGCTGTGGTGGCATCCCAAATAAAATAGAGGAAGATTGGCACAGATGTATGCTCAACAACAATCTTCCTCAAATAACAGAAAAAAAGAGGAGGATTGGCATCAGATGTTAGCTCAGGGCCGATCTTCTCACCAAAAATCCCCCAAAAACCCAAATATGGCACTTTATTTTATAATCAATTATAAGTTCTCATTAATAAAGCATTTATGCTAAATAATCTAAGTTTTTAAATAAAAAGCTTTCATTGTTATCTACTGCTTATTTATACATAGATACTAAAAAATAATGTACCATGTAGAAAAAATTGGTTTATTTTATAAAGCTTTTGTTGTACCTTACTATGTTAGTGTTAAAACAAGATAAATGAAAACAGGATATTGTTCACAAAATCATAGTAACTCTCTGAGCAATCTACAAGGAAACCAAAATTGCAATATATAACTCAGTTCAACAAAGGTGGTCATCTCAATTGTTCCGGGCACATTTCAGGCTAAGTTTTCAACCTTAGACAGAAACGTCAAATCCATCTATAACTCTTTCTGAAACGTATTATCAAATGAGAAAAAATTTCCTAGCCGACTCCCTTATCTTATGACGGGGCTTTGACACTTAAATCAACTAATAATTGTAGCTGTTTCACACAAAAGGTCAGTTTTGACAAATGGTCTCTTGCACATGCTGGAAACACTCTTTCACTGTCAGGCTAAGATTTTATTCAGTAAACGTAGTTTTAGAATCAGAAGCATCTTTGGATGGACCACAAAATACACTCAGGGAATTTGATGGAAGGCATAAGGCTAAACTTTCATCTTAAATTATCTTCCTAATGACAGAATAAATACAAATTAGTATAAAAAGCTATAGGTAACTGTTATATGACTAAGTCACTGCAGAGACGCAACACTAAGCCCCTGGTGCCATCTAATCAAGGAAAGAAGGATAAAAGACAAGGTACAATGGGGACAGTGTTCATAAATACTATTCTATAAATTCTATTCTATATACTATTCTCTCTATATATTCTATTCTATATACTATTCTCTATATATATTCACAAATACTATTCTATATAAATACTATTCTATAGCCAATAGTTGGTAGTGAAAGTCACAAGTAAATGAACAGTTCAAAGTGTGACCTTCTTCAGAAAAGTTTGGTTAAATGACATCAAACCACATCTATGCATTTTTCCATTAAGGGTTGAGAAATGAACTTTGTATATAGATATCTTTTCCTCTAGTCCCTGAATAATTCTATTAATTCATGGTTAACTTAAAAAATTATCCCTTAACGTCATCAGAATTAGTTGAAGTACCTTTGGGAGTTATTATGCAACCAACATAGTAATAGGTATTATCATTTTAGAAAAGAGAATTCTTGTTGTGTCACACAGAAGGAACTCATACAATTTTCTGTGAAATATGGATGTGTCTTCTATGACTAAGAATTAATCCATCAAAATAAGTGTTATTTGGATGCTTATTGTGTGCTTAGCACTGCTGCAATATATGGGGAACAGGAAAGAAAAATAACGGTGTCATATGCAAATAGTGTGACAAAATGCACTGTTACAGTAGGGGTGAAACAATTATGTCGGGATAATCCAACAATTCGAAGGATAAGAAGATGAATGGGGGGGAGGAGAGGAGGGAGTTCTGAGGGAGGATATTGGTTTTCATTTTTGCCATCACAATGTATTCAATTTACATAGGTAAGAAGAGCGCTGAACATCATGACACAGAGTGGGTAAAAGTGGATTTATGGACCACGGATATACTTCTGGACTGTGGGATAAGGGAAAAGGGGAGGGAGGAAGAAAGGAGAAGATGCGGATGCGAGGACACAAGGACATAAGGGGAGGAGGGAAGCATGGTGGAGAAGGACTCACAAACAAAATACTAAGTTAAGATAGGCCTAAAAGTCCAAGGAAGTCTATAGAGAAATAAGCGAATATTTGTTGTTTTTCTTGCTCTTATTTTAAGACGGCAGTGAGAATACGAAACTGATGTTTGAGATCTATTAATCTGGCAACAAAGTGCTGAAACAATTGCCTTATTTATGGTCAAATCTTGCTCTTAGATGAGCCTTAGAATAGAGGAGAAAAATGTCCCAGTGGAAGTAAAGATTTGACATTTTAAAATAGTACAACAGACATCCAGTGAGAACTCAGGGCTGATGATAGAAATAAAGAATTATTACAGAAATGAGAGCTGTAGCCACTAAGACGGACAACCAAGAAAGAGGATGGAGGATAAAACTTCAAGAAATATTTGTAGTTGAAGCCACTAAGTGAGAAATAAAAGCAGTAAAGAGAAGTAGTGTGGCTACTACCATAGAAGCCAAGAAGGAGAAATTAGGAGGCTGACCTAGCTAGTTGTATCAATGGCAGAATAAAGTCAGGAAGAACGAGGCTAAGCTGCTAATGATAAAAGTACAAATTTGGGAGGTACACAGTTTCAGCAAAGTTCTGAATCAAAAATTACAAGAGATTAAAGGAAAGGAAACTGGGTAGTAAAGGAAAAGAGAAAGAGAGGGGAGAGAGGGACTTCTCCACTTGCTGCTTATGTAATCTGGACAATTGATTTTGTCTTAATTTTTCTTCATCTGAAAAAGACAATTATGGTGTCTATTTCACAGGGTTATGAGAATTAAATAACACAGAAACACACTTAATACATGTCTTGGTAATTTATCGTCTTTATAGCAGTATTTTGACAAGTTGCTTGTACTGGGAAAGGAGGCAAAATGAAGGCGAAGAATATGCTAGAAAAGGAATGGTCATGTTGTGGGAACAAGGACATTGATGTTAGCTTGATATTACTGCACTGGACTTCCTCAGTCTTTGGAACAGACCAAATTAGAATTGGCAGTTTTCATACATTTGTAACTCAATACTTAAATTTTTTACCACCAACACATAAAATATCAGAGATTTATGATTTAGGATAAAAAAAATTTAAAATTTTCTAGAGAAGTTATAAACTAACTACACCTAGGACTTGTAAGTATAAGTTGGCATTCCAACAGTCAGTTGCTTGATTTCTTGTTCATCAGGAGCGTTACAAACACTTGCTGACAGTATCATATTGCTATTCTTGGTCTGCTCTGCACCAAGGTAAAGTATTCATACCCAATTGTTTGTAACATAAAAGATACCACAGGAAAACATAGAACGGTAAAGGCAATTGAGAATATGACATTTTCCTCTTTAAAATCAACAGCAGCTTAAGCGTCTCCAATGAATTTTGGAATATCTCACCTTTGGCACAAAAATCTCAGAGTTATCTGTTATAGTACTTACCTTTATTTCTTATTTTACACTTAATGGTATACTTTACCTAACTAAAATTTGAATGTTCTATGGTTATGTATAAGGCTTGCTTTCCTCAATGGTTTGGTAATTGCAAGTTACCACAGAACCTAAAAAAGAGATGGCTTCATCCCAATATGGGTGAGTTTCCATTAACATGGCACCAGGCAAAGAAAGGAACACTTGTTGATCAAGTTTCACACTGTGTGGTTGCGCATGTTGGACTAAATGAGAAAATGCTGTCTAAAAGTTAAAATATTCAAGCTATATAGGCTTATTCTTCAAAGAACTCTTTGGAAAATGTTT